>NC_058151.1:600000-1200000 GCF_011075055.1 Mangifera indica
ATTTCTTTTTCTTGAAAAGAAACAAATAAAAATCCATATTTATATATATGAAGAGATCATAAATATTCTAATTGAACGCAAAACATAAGCTGGCATTGGAATTCGACAAATAAATTGAATTAAAATCATCAGAAGTTTTAAATCAATCTAGCAAATGAAACTGCATAAATGTGAGGGGTATTGACATGGGCAGATTTGAATTGAGTTATTAAGTTTGATCTTAAACTCAAGTAAGAATTTGTCATTGGAGAAGTTATTGGAAAATGTCAGAAAAGAAAAAGAGTTATTGGAAATGATAAAATAGAAGTTTTATCATTATTGAATTCAAATCAAACCAAACTTAAATTAGAGTTATTCTAGCTTGAGTTTGACTCATTTTAAATCAAAAACTAAGTCGGCTCAGATTGAATCCAAAGTAGGGTGGATTTAAGTTGATTTAACTTAGGCTTAAAACCACCTTTAGCTCAAGCTAAAGTGGAGTCAGAGCTTTAACTCAATAATTCATCTCGAGTTCAATTCTTTGCCACTGGTGATACTATTCACCTTATCGATAGCCCTCTAATGATATTGTGTGCTAACTTGAACAAGCTTAGATTATATATTATGAATTCGAATAAACCCTTTACTTGGACTTAATTTAGCTCAAATCTATCCCTAACCAAAATTAAATTATATTTGAATCGATTTTGAATTTTATCTTGTCAATTTTGAACTAGTTCTTCTAAATTTGAGTCGATATCAAATTAGACTTTCTCTGGGTTAACCCTAATCCAATCCAACCTAGCACAAATGAAACTGTATAATAAACAAAATTGTTGAAGTAATGTATTTATTATTTATGTTGGGCATTGAATGAATATATAAAGATAAAGACATTATATGTATTAAATTATAGTTGAGTTTTGTCCATAAATGAATGAAAAGAGCACTTACCTACATTTTGTTGAAGCAGATGTTTATCTGCTGCTAATTCTTATACCTTATTAACGCATTTAAATTGGCATTGAATTTGTATACCTAACCTTCATTAATGCCAATTTTTTTTTTTAATTTTTGTCTTTAAAGTTGTTTACCAACCTTCATATTATTTTATCTTCAATATCACCATCATGCATTTAAATTTTCTTTCTTTCTTTTTTCCCGAGAAAATGATTATTACTTGTTGAAATAGTATGTGATTGGGTCAAATTATTATTATTTGATTATTTTTAGATGGATCTATCATGGAAATAGCTTTCTTGTTAAATTAATTTTTGGGTTTTTATTTATTGAAATTGTAAAGTTATTACATATGAGCCGATTGATAGAGAATTGCAATTTCAACTCAACCACATATGGCATAGAACCAGTGTCTTATCCCATCACGGATAGAATAACTAGTTAAGTCTGAGGATGATCACAAACCGAGATAAGATTGAATACTCTAATCTTTGTTCTTGTCTTTATATGAGAGATCTATTTTCATTTGCATCTTATCTTTTATATGAAGATGAAGAGGAATTTTCTTCCTTTTTTAATGGAAAATTTCCCCCTTTCTTCCCCTCCTTATTCCCACAGGAAAAATCCCTTTCCCTTTTCCTATCTATCCGACGGAAAAATAATAGAATAATAAAGTGTATTCATAATAGTTCAAAATTTTTAATGGTAACTCATGATTTAAGAATGTAAAAGATATATGAAAAAAGGGAGAAATTGAGATAGGAACAAGTTAGGAATATTTCAATCTCTATTCCCGCCTCATCTCAAATCACAAAGATCTTAGTTCTTTTCGTTCCTATCAGAAAATCCCATCACAAGAGTCAAATTGTCATCCCAATTTAAGTCATAAATCTCAAGCATAGAGTTTAAAGACTTAGGTACCACTCTACACTCTTACAAATAGACTTGAATATATTCATTAATATCTTCCTATATACTCTTAATGAAGTGAATGGATCTCACCAGTTAGTTGGTTTGGTTGGTTTGGTGGTTAGACTTTGCTACGGTTCCTTGTAATGTAAACCAAGTATATTAAATAAGTTGAAAACTATATCCTATCCATAGTCCATGCACGCTTTGCACTATGTATTATAGTTAAATAAATGGTTCAAAAAAGTAATTTCTTGAGAGATTTAGTCAATTCAATTCGTTAATTACATGAAAACTAAGACTTCCAAGAATTATTCATTGAACTTCTTCAACGAGTAGCTGAAAAGAAGATATCAATGATATAATATTATGTAATTAAGTGTTATTTTATTCTTAATTTAAAATTCTCTAATTAGATGATGATACATTATTTAGATAATTAATAAATCGGGTTAATGTTTTCAGAATCGAACCGATAGAGTGGACAGTCTAATTTAATCGATAGTCAAACTGGTTAATTAGTGATTAAATTAGTTAACTATTTAAAATAATTATGTATAATTTATTATTAAATATATAATTTGAAATATTTTGATTTTAAAATAAACTTAGTTTGATGTTATATATGTTCAAAATCAATAGGTAAGGCATTGGGTTAAATTAATAATGAAATTTTTATAAAAAAAAATTATTTTTTATTTTGACTAAGTTAACCCAGTCTAACTGAGTGATTCAAAAAGTTTAATTTGGTCTAAAATGATTTAATTTTAAGAACAGTTTTTAAACGAATTAAAACTATTTTGCTTAATGAATCCCAATTCAACTGGTTTGATCGATCGATTCAATCTAATTTTTAAAACTATGGAGTGGATACTCAAATGGGTGCATATAGTTGTATTGTTTACATTTAATTAAGAATAAATATACATGATTCAATTGTATTAATTAGGTTATTAATATAATTGAATTATTTACAAATTAATGAATTGTGATCATGGTAAATAAATGTATCTTGAAACCATTCACCATGATCGCAATTTACTTGCTTATTCATTATTTATGCAGTACGGATAATGAAACTATGTATTAAATATTTAATTCAATTTATTTTATAATAATTACCTAGTGCACTCAATAATGTCATATGGAACATGACCATACACAAATGTAGGCGATAAAGATAGAATAACAACATTGAAATGTAAGGAGGTGAAGTAGAGAAGAAAATTAGTGGTAAGGGTGATTTCGAATCGAACTAATTTGAACTTGAATTTATGTTTGATTTGAGTTTAAGGGTCTATTGGTAATTTTCTCTTGTAGCTCTTTTTTTTTTTTTTAACAATTCTTCTTCACATCTAGCTTCTTCTCCAAAGTTTATTTTTCTTCTTCTCTTTCTCTAGTGGCTCATCATCCTTTTTGATGTCATTGTTTACCATTCCAATCAGCTCAAGCTCTACTTTTAGCTTGTCAATCTAGATTTAAGAAGTCGGTTCAAATTGAGTATTTTGGTATAAATAGTAAACATGTCATATATGTTTATGTCAACTTGATTATGAAAAAGGATCATGTTCGGTCTGAAGCTTCATAACCCAAACATGAGTTGTATATAATTGTCTCATTGCTTCGGATCGAAACAGATAATGTCAAGTCAATTAGTTAAGTGAAAGCCACATAAAATATATTGTTTCATATCAAAAACACAAAACAGATTGTATTGGTGTTCGTATCAAAGTATGTTGTTTCGTATCAATCGATAATCCTTTAATAATATTAAATACTAGCTCAAATAAGTTTAAACCGAATATTATATATTTGCTGCAACTCACATCCATGTCCAATTACCCCTATAAATAATAATACAGGGAGATGCGAGAGAGTTGAGTTAGGAGGGAATTAAAATCAGGACCTAACGAAAGCCCAATAGAAGTTTGACTGGTCACCATCGTCATCATCAAAATTAGTTCAACCACAAAAAACCTCCAGCATTAATGGCGCAATAAATCAATATATCTTATGCTTCCATCACAATCAACTGTTCTATTTAGAAGTTGAATGTTAAACATTGCATTAAATTATTTATCCATGTACATCTTCATGGTCCCATCCATGCATGCATATATTTATAATATATATACTCTTGTTTTCAGCATCCATCACACGATATCATTAGAATTGAATCTAAATCGAGTTCACTTACTCTCAAAAATTGACTCAATTTAGTTTGATTTAATTTAATTCGAATATATTTAAATTAAATTCAAGTTGAAAAAATTAATTAACATTTAAAACCAAATTAAACTCAAATAAGAGAGAGTTTAATTCAGATTAAATTACAAGTTGAGCGATAACTCAATTTTGTTCAAGTTTAACTCATGATTCAATTCAAATTATATCAAATAATTATTAAAATAATATTATTTTGTTTATTATTAGATAAAATGATATCGTTTTATCATTAAACTATAAACTCGAGTAAAAAATTTTGAGTCACAACTTCAAACTAAGCTTAAGGATCAAGCCAAACTTAAGAATTGCTTTAATTGAGTTCCATCAATCACAACATACTAACGTTATCAAAATAATTTAACTAGATGTGATTCACCAGATTCAAATGTAGTTGATCCAATATAACTCGATACCCCCGGTGATATTAAATATTAGAAATAGACAAATAACGAATAAAATTTGATAAAGGTGGAAACCAGGGAAGTGTATGTATAGCCCATTGGAATTATGAAAGGGATTGGTAATGTGATTATAAAGGCTTTAATTAAGGTCAACTTAATTTTGTGGGTATTCAATTACTTTTCTTGTTAATTAGGGGGTCAAATAATAAATTAGTTAATTAATTACTGTACGAGTGCCCGTGCATTAATTATGTAAAATAGAAATTAGGGTTTGGTTGGGCAGCTTATGTGTTGACGATAGATTCATTCATTAGATACTTGATAGGTATGTATCCATAAATGTAGCATGAAATCTGGTATTGGTTACGGCTAAAACTCTTTTCAATTATGGGTGTGAATTTATTCAATATTGAATGATAAATTGTGTCGAATTGTAGTTCAATTGGATCAAATCAATTCATTTATCATGTGAATATCATATGATAAAAGATTAGTTTTAAAATATTAATTCTGTTAATGTTGATATTATTAGTCTAATGTAGGATTGGGTTGAGCTTATTTGTTAACTTAATTCAGACTAGCTTAACATTCGGAAACTTGAGTTGGAGCCTATGAATTTTGTATTTTCAAGCTTGAGGATGTATGACACACTAGCCAATAAATGTTTGATTTGAATTGATTAAAATAATATTATTTTAACTAATAAATATCAAAATAATATCGTTTAAATTTGATTTTAGTTAGTTTACAATATTGAGCTGAGCTCAATTCGAGTTTGATTTGATACTAAACTCGAGTTTAACTACTCTAAAGTTTAATCGAACTCAAACTAGTTTTGGGGGGGGTCGGATGAGTTCAAACTCATTTTCAAGCTGATCAAAACTTGAGTTAACCCAAATTTAAATTGGCGAGACATGTATTGTATACATATTTATACTTAAAAGCTGATTGTATTATGTAAACTTTTATTTATAAGTTCTGTTTCTATTAGATGAATTCTTTTATGAGTATAAATAATGATATATTATTATGTGATTGAGTGATTTTAAATTATAAATAAAGTAAAATTTAATTATATAATAATATATTACCATTTATATATAGATTAATTTTATTATTTGTACATATAATTTTATTCAAATTATACAAACATCGAAGAAAGAGGGGCTAAAGCGGATTTTTCACAATTTAATAGAAGACATGGTTGAGGCCAGACGAAATGGCCCATTTTGAAAGATATGCTAGTTACAGTCAGTAGGGCTACTTAGTAAATCATGCCCATTTGTGTTCTTTTGTTGGGCCTCATCCATTTGGGCCCAAAAGAATCTCCCAAATTCTGCTTCATCTTAAAACCCTAAACCTAGAAATGAAGCCCTTGCTTTGTACTGGAACGCGGAGGAGTCTAATGGGGAAGAAGAAGCAGAAGGTCGTGCTTCCACCAGACCTCCCGCCTGAGGTATCGGAGGACGAAATTGAGATTTCCGATGAAGACTTAGAATTCGTTAACGAAAATCGTGACTACGCTGGCTTCGTTTCGCGCTTAGACACTCAGTCCATCACCAAGTACTTATTTCATCGATTCGTTGCTTCTTTGCAATTCATTCTTAACATTATACGTTGTCGTTTTATCTAGTGATTACTGTTTATTATTGAAATGTTTAATGTCGAATTACGTTTTGTGCTTTGTGTAATTGGTTATGTCGATTGATGATATTACTGGATCAGTCCTGCTATATTAGTATGAATATTTGTTTTTAATCGACGTTAAATGTTACTAATGTGATGTTGTTCTATGCATTTGTTTATAAGTTGTTGGATCGGTCATGCTATTGTAAGATTGTGTTTTTAGAGTTATAATGTTGTGTTTATGGGTGATTAGGCATGTGACACGTGTTGCGGATGTGAAGGAAGATGCTTTAGAGGCTATATATGAGAAGCGTTTACGAAAGAAGTCAGTGGAGAAGGAAAAAGAGGATAGCGGGGTTAAAATTGATCCTGTTGATGCCCTTCCGGTCAAGACTTTGGATGGAAAACTCTACTATCGAACATGTATTGAACTTTTCATTGCTCCCTTTTGCCAGGTTGGCTGTTTTCACAGTTTGATCACGTGTATTGATTGTGGAAATAATGAATGGTTTGTGTTATTGATAATGTGATGCAGTACCTAAGACGACGAATGGTGAAGTTGAAAAGGAAGCTGAGGAGGATGAAAAGGATGATGGTGCGGATAAAGGAATAGTTAAGCTGACAAAAGCTGAAAGGAGAGCTAAGCTTAAAAAAATTAGGAAAGAGGCGAAGAAACAAGGGAAGGAGTTGACTGAAACCAAAGAAGCAGAGGAAGCCCCCCAAGCTGCTGTGCTGGTACTTTGAAATGTTACTAATTTTCTTTATAAGTTGATCTAACTGAGAATTTTGGACTATATTATACATCACTGTATTTTGATGTGAGTGTTTGTTTATAACTTTTTCATGCTGATTTTTTATTTGTCGAGGGTGTATAACTATTATTCTATATTTTTTTCTAGTGACCTGGGCACTTTTTCATATGATAGAAGGTTTTCAATCCCTTTAATATCTTGTATCCTTAATATTGTCATTCAGAAGTTGTCTGCTTCATCATTTACTATCAGTGTTCTCTTACTTCTCATCTGGACGTGTATCTTTTGTCTGAAGTTTTTTATTTTGTTAATATTGTTGTTTTTGGGAATATTAAACTCAAACTATTTTCTTTGTGGTGGATAAGACCATGTTATCTTTCACTCTTGTATTCTGTGTTCTAATAACAGAACCTTTTTGTCTGTTTAGGCTGAAGTGAAAAAAGATCTCACGGCTGAAGAAGCGTTTGAAAGTAAGAAGCACAAACTTGCAGAGCTTGGAATTGCTCTGCTTGCAGATCCAGAGTCCAATATTAAATCGTTGAAAGAGATGTTACAAATTGCTAGAGATGATAATCCTTCTATTGCCAAACTTGGATTTCTTTCATTGTTGGCTGTTTTTAAAGACATTATTCCTGGGTAGGACTCCTATTTGATTTTGCAATGCTCCTTTGATACTTCTATGACCAATCATTTTTGTCTCTTTGCTGTAGTTTATGTCTTTTACTCTTCTTCATTTGTATGACAGCTACCGGATTAGGCTTCCTACTGAAAAGGAGCTAGAGATGAAGATTTCCAAGGATGTTAAGAAGATGAGGTTGTATGAATCAACACTTCTATCTGTGTACAAGGTCTGAGTAGTTGTGGCTTATAGTGAAAATTGTTATTTTTGTTAGGAGTCTCAATGGCAGTTCTTATTTTGATACTTGACGTGGCATTTGTTTTGTACATCTGATCCACTTATGTGTGATTCATACTATGCTATATGAGATTGTTCTCCTGAATGAACTGTAAGTTTAGTCAGTGTAAGCTCTAGCATTTCTCTATTTAGCTGCTTAAGAGTATAAGAAAGTTTAAAAAAAACATACTTTTTTGCATCCTAGGCACGCACATGCTCATATATAGATAAATTTGTAAGCAAAAGTAAAAGTTGAGTGTTGTATAACAATGGTATGTGAGGAGAGTAGGAAGCTTATGCAAAATTTGGATTTTATTTCATTTTTAATGTAAGTGATTTGTATGAATACAGTAAATGTAGAGGCCTGTGAGTTGGTTTAGCTTGTTTCACTTACCTTTTTAATCTGAAACTGATGATTCCTGGATCAGTATGTTGCAGCCTAAATTTTCTCTTTTATTTTGAGTAGTAAAGATATCTTAGTGCAAATTGATAGGCTTGTCTCAATTTTTTCTGTTTGTTATACCCATCTCATACAGACACTAAAAAGCAGTTGATAAAATATGCACCTCCAATGATGAGATCAGATTGTTTGCCCTGCATCTTATTCTTTTTCTTGCTGCTATGACCATTTTGGTAGATTATGCTGTGAGGTCAATATGGTCAAGTGTGGATTAAAGTTTTATATATTGGATTCCCATTTCAGGGATATCTGCAGAAGTTAATTGCATCAGAGAAGCAATCGGTGTTTCACCATGTGGTTGTTCGCTGTATTTGCAATTTGCTTGATTCAGTTCCACACTTTAACTGTCGTGAAAGCTTGTTGGAGGTTGTTGTCAGAAACCTGGCCTCCCATGATGATGTTGTGAGGTTCTGCTACATTTATGCTCTTGCTCTTACATTTTCGAAATCTTTTCGGATAATCCAATTTTGGATTTGAAAGAAAGCCTTGAATTGGAAATTGAAAGAATGTTATAATTTAATTGTGGTCTAAATAAAATCATCTTGTGGTACAAAACCTATATTATTCTCTTTCCGTAATGATATTTCTTCAACGAGCTTATGACTCATTTTAATCATTATTTCCTATCCTTTTTATAGTCAAACGTGTTCTAAAGTTTGCCTACTACCAATCTTTGTTGATAATTCTGTATTGGCCTCTGTTCATCACTCAAATATCTATTACGTAGTAATCACCTATCTCTTTGATCACTCAGCAGTAATTGGTTCTTAGTGTTACCTTATGGATGCATCTCAAATACAATGTATGGTTGACTGTAAATTTTTTTAGCTTTAAAAATCCTGAGTACTTTTCATATTTAATTCTCTGTTTCTTGTTTTCAGGACACTTTGTTATGCTACAATCAAGTCACTTTTTGCTAATGAGGGAAAGCATGGTGGTGAAGCTACTGTGGAGGCTGTTCGATTGATTGCAGACCATGTGAAAGTTAATAATTGTCAATTGCATCCTGATTTCGTTGAGGTATGAGGTTTTTGTGTTTTTGTGTTTTTCTCAATTTATTTGTACGTAGTGGATTCAAATTTTTCACTCAGCTTGGTTTATAACTAGGTTATGTTGTTTTAGAATACACTTATAAAAATTAATCACTATTTATTACATTGTGTTGTTCTTGGGCAGTCTGCTGGTACAGCATTGATTTGATATGGATAATTTCCTGATTTGTGTTAGTCCAATTAATTTGCAATATTAGAAGTTTATATTTTACAGCTAATTTTTTTTGGAAGGAAAAAAATTCCTCTTTTAACTTTCTCTTTCACTCCCTTCCATTAATCTGCATGTTTCCTTTTCAATTCTTCTTCAGGTGCTTATGTCTTTATCATTTGATGAAGATCTTCGGAGGGCGGAAGTACAAGACAGGGATAATAAAGCTAAACACAAGAAAAATAAAAAAAGAAAGAATGTTGAAGAGCCAAGTAAATTACCAGAAAATGATAGAAAGAAAAGTAAGAAAGAATTGATGGCCAAGACAAGAGAGGAGGTAATTATTCTTTCTAGAACATCAATTGCTTGTTGTTACCTATTTTGTTCATTATAGTTGTGGTATTAATGTTCTTAATCCTCCACACAGGTTTCTGCTGATTATAAGTCTGCTTCTCTCGCCCCAGATGTTATGGAAAAGATAAAGATGCAATCAGAGACACTCTCTGCTGTGTTTGAGACATATTTTCGTATTTTGAAACATACCATGAACTCCACTGCAGCCAGGTGTGTTTCCAAGATATAAAATGAATAGCAGGGTTGGGTCAGGGATGTTTCGAACTCTAATAAAGATGCACCATCTTGCAATCTGGTTGGATGGGGTGTTAGCAGATGCTTGTTCACAGAATCATTCACTTGGCTTGTAGCTCATATGATTTTTTATGTTCTTTAGTCATTTAATATCTTGTTTTATTCAGTTTATAGTCTGTTGTGGATAGATTCCAAAATCTCTCTTGAACATTATTTCTGTAATTATTTGGTATTTTTGTGTATCTTGCATATGGTCTAGGATTAAAAATTCTTCTTTAGGAGTCTGAATATATTTTTTCTTATACATTGTCTTTGGGTGTTACATCTGATTTTTTTTATCATTGATATTTGTTGCAGTTAATTGTTTGGTGTGAGTTGTTCTTTATAAGCTTTCTTGTTGGCTTCTTCCAGTAGTCCTGTAGATAGTGTGGCAACTTAGCATTTTCTTTGTGTGTGAATGAAAACTAATCTGGTGAGATTTAGACATGAAATCAAGCATATTACACGTTATGAAAGTAATGGTTTGTTAATAGTAACTAGTTTGTTTTAAAGTGGCATCGGAATAGTAAGAAAAGATTCTAATACTGGGGTGTGCAAGGCTGGATGATTCATGATTGTAACGTTTCTTTTATGTTTTGGAGAGTTTAAAAGAAGCCTAGAAGATTCTTAAGATGATAGAAATAGAGTGTTGAAGAATTTGAGCTTGTTTGTTAATTGTATGATTATCAGAACAGTTTTAGGCATTCATTTTTTACTTGAATACTTTACCTTTTCCAAAAATTCATAATTGTGTGTATCTGGTCGATTAATTATCTCTTGTTATTGCCCAGTTCTGACACAAATGCTAATTCACCCACCAGTGCATCTGGGGCCCACCCACTGCTTGCTCCATGTCTGAATGGATTAGGAAAGTTCTCTCATCTAATTGATTTAGACTATATTGGTGATCTTATGAACTATCTGAAAAAGCTTGCTGGTGGAGGTAGCAGCCAAGACAATTCATCCCAAAAATGCTTGGAAAATTTGACTGTGTCTGAACGCCTGCGATGCTGCATTGTTGCTTTTAAAGTAATGAGAAATAATCTTTATGCCCTAAATGTTGATTTACAGGACTTCTTTGTGCAGCTTTACAATCTAGTTCTTCATTACAGACCTGGAAGGTTAGTTCTACCATTTTGTATATAAATTGAAGTTACAGAAATGTTAATACTTCTAAGTTGTTCAATTATCATTGTTTTCATTGTAGTTGTTAGTGACTGTTGTGTTTTTCCCTCATAGTTTTGTTGGCAAGGTCATAGAATTGTGGTTTTATAGTCAATAAATTTCAGTATTTTTTAATGTGTTTGTTTATCAGAGATCAAGGCGAAGTGTTAGCTGAAGCGTTGAAGATTATGTTATGTGATGATAGACAACATGACATGCAAAAAGCTGCTGCATTTGTAAAACGATTGGCAACTTTCTCGTTAAGCATTGGCTCAGCAGAAGCCATGGCCGGTACGCTCTTTATTTGCAATATTTACTAATTTTTCAGGTACTTCATTATGTGGCTAACTTTCTGAGACTGATGCAGCCTTGGTTACTTTGAAGAATCTTCTTCAGAAGAATGTAAAATGCCGGAACCTACTGGAAAATGATGCCGGAGGTGGCTCAGTTTCAGGTTCTATTGCAGTAAGCTCTCATTCTAACCTGTGGACTTTTGCTTTTTTCGAAGTACTGCTTGTGGATGCCACTCCTGCTAATGTACTGCAGATTTAACATATAGCTGTTTTTGATGTTCAGAAATATCAGCCCTATGCCACAGACCCAAATTTAAGCGGTGCTCTTGCTTCGGTCCTCTGGGAGCTCAACCTTCTGTCAAAACATTACCATCCAGCTATATCAACCATGGCTTCAGGCATTTCAAACATGAACACTGCCCCAAACCAGATATATCAAACACTCTCTCCTCAACAAGCTTTTACAGAATTTTCACTTGAACGGGAGTCGTTTAACCCAAAAAGTGACATCCGAAAATCAAATAACAAGAGGAAAAGAGCAAAAGAGTCTTCCATATTGGCTGATACCAACTCAACTTCAGATGCATCAAATTCAATCAACGAAGATGAGGTGAACAAGAAACTTGGTAAGCACTTCACAGTTCTCCGTGACATCAAAGAAAACGAGCAATTAAGAGGTGAGTTAGATCAAGTTACTTTATCCCTTAATTTATATGAAGAATATAAGAAGAAAAAGAAGGCAGGAAAAACAAAAATCAAGAGAAAGAAAATTTGATGATAGTTTACTGCTTATGTTTCTTCTACCCATAAAATTTTGATTGTTTACTGAGAATAGCTGTATTAATTGATGTTTCATATTCATGGACTTATAGAATCTGAATAGCTGTATTGATTGATGTCAGTTTATTTATAACTCTATGGCTTGCATGTGACTGATATCCCACATTCACATGCTTCTTTCAGATCGTCCATCATTCTAATTGAATTTAGGGTTAGAGGTCTGCCATGGCGGAACTGTTTGTGTTGCACTCCAAATGCACCCACCCTTGGAGTTTAACTTTACATACACACTTTTGTAGGTTTAGTGTCACTGGTTTCGTCCCTAACTTGGACTCAATAGGAAAGTAACTCCGACTCCCATTGCGTAAAGATTGTCTAATCCTTCGTAATTTTTTTTTTAACGATGAATCACTCAAAGTCCAACGACTGTGCAGTTGGTAAATTCCAAGGAAAATAGTCTAGTAACATATCATTAGGACATCTTATTTTAATATAGATATATTATGAGGTATTATTATATTTACTCAAGTTTATTTACATGTGTATAGAGTCGAAATTGGGTCTTCGAGCTCTAATGTTGGGAATGGAAGGTTTTCTAATTTGGATTAGAAAATTACAAAAAGCACATACATTAATATTTGAATATATAGAAGAAAAAACATAACTAGTTACTTGATTGAAAAATTAATTATATTGAATTAAATATTAATTAAGTTAATAAATTTGATTCCTGGAATCCCACAATTTAATGGAAGCCGCGTCAAAATCTCTGAAATTTAATGTATGCTGACTTAGCTATATGGTTGGCTTATGATTTATATGCTGTAAACAGCTAGCCTAACTATTCTCTTCTGCACCCCTTTTGTTATTTTATTTATACCTGTTTAACATGTAATATGATCTCTTATTATATAATAGACATATATAGTATATGGTTGGATCACCAAGCTAACTCAGATTCGAAATTTGGTTTTGATCAATTTATCTTATTTTTAAATTCATTTAAGTTAAACTTAAATTGGTTGAATCAATTCATTTTTAAAATCGAATAGAAAGAGAGAGAGAGAGAGAGAGAGTTTGTTTTAGTTTGAATTGTGAATCTAATAATAGCTTGATTCAGTTTTTTCTACTAAAGGAACTAAATTTTTAATTGAAGTGTTGAACTGTCAAAATTTCCTCTTGAATAATTAAACCTTCACTTTTTTCTTTTTTTTTTATAAAAAGAATCGAATTTTTAATAAAAAAAATTTTGAAAGTGTTACTATAAGTCCATAATTAAACATTTAATTATTTTTATTAGATCTTGACTCTTCATATATTTGTAAGAATTAATTAATTATTTTTTTAATCTTTCACCAACCCATTGATAGAAATTAAAAAATAGTCTAATACAATATATATAATTGAATATTCTAATTAAAGATACATCGACATAAACTAGATGAAACGCTCTGTCATTATCAAGACTTGTTCTCTCCTTGTAACAATAAAATTATATATATATATATATATATATATAATACACATACATTTTATTATGTGATTAGATGATTTTGAGTAAAAAATTTAAAAAAATTTAATTATATGATGATATATTATATGTATATTCAAAGTGTATATGAAAAATATATACATAAATAATATTACTTAAAACCATAATATTTAATTTGAATTTGTTTAAACAGATATACGGTAGTATCATTGGAGGCCATAGAGAGAATAAACAATGTTAATAGAAAGGTAATCAATATAATTTAATTAGTTTAAATGAACGATGATTTCGAAAATTGCCAGCCAGCAAGCAAGAATCCACCCCTACAATTTAGTCAAGTCTTTGAAATATTTAGTCTCAAATTTCGGTAGAGTTTCGTGTTGACTAGTTGAATTTCAGTCTATAGTTAACTTATTATATTCGATTGCTAATTTTTGTCATTTTCTTTTTTCATACTTCAAAGAGTATAAAATTCTAGTCAAATTTGCTTTTGAATATGACTACATAATTTTCTTTTAAAAATCGAATAATAAATCAAAGCGAATTTATCACATCATTGATGTTATTGACTAAGGCAAATTTTCTTGTCTATAAATTATGGAGACAAATACTTTATTACACTACACTTTAAGTAAATATAGCGGTTTATTTTAGTTGAACAGAATCCGATGTCTGTGGAATTACAGTAGAGGTTGGTGTGGCAAAAGAAATTCTAGTAAGGCGAAAACAGGTGCGGGCACTGTGTGTGTGTGTGTGTGTGTATATATATATATATATATATATATATATATATATATATATATATATGTGTGTGTGTGTGTGTGTGTGTCAGTTAGAATTTAGAATTAAATTTTAAATACTAACTTATAAATAAATTTTTATTAAAATTTTCAATTAGAATTAAAGGTAAAACTGGTATTTAATAAAAATTTTAAATTTTATTATACTTTTATCCTCATATTTAAAAAACTCACAATTTTTTTAATATAAAGTTTGAAAAGTGATACATACCTTTTTAAGTTTGTTTCTCTCTTCTCCAACATCAATTGGTGGTCTTCGACCATCAATCGTTCTCTCTTCGGCTTTATCTCTCTCTCTCTGATCTTTCTCCCTTGTCTCTCTGATTGAGACGATTTCATTTTTGTCTCAAACGAAGACCGATTGTCTTAATCTGAAAGACAAAGACGACACATCTAAAAGTTATGATAAAAATCGTTGTTGTGTGTGCAATCAGAGAGAAATTGAGAAAAGAATCAACAAGTAGGGGTTCAAGTGTACGAGCTATTATCTGAAAACAAAATTTGTGCTAACACTCTTTTGTAATAATTTTTCTTGTATTGTAAATTTATTTTATTATCTCTCAAAGTAGAGGTAGGTAATTAATCTGATCATCCAACTAGTATAAATAATTTCCTGTATCAGTTTTTTCTTCTTTCATTTGCTTTGATTTCGTCATATATATATATATATATATATATAAATATATATGGTAGGTATAATTTTATTGAATTATCAATTAATCAGAATATTCAAAAGGGTTGATAAATTAAATTAAGTTGGATTAAGAGCATCCTGAAAAATAAAAAACTGATACATTTATGTGACCACAAAGATTGCTTATTTAAAGCCAAATCAAAATTCTCTTTTCCTATTTGTCTAATCAATTACCCTATCTCGTATGGTAATGGAATAAGGGGTCCATAAAAATTCCGTAATTAATTCAATAATTAAACTAAATTTCTTGATTAATGACTAGGCATATTCAAGTCGAATTCAACCCAAACATGAGTAGCTTCAACTAAAATTCATAATGATGAGCTCAAGTTTATTCAAGTTGATTGAAAATGTCATTAATAATAATATATCATTGATGGCAACTCTATTAATGGCAAACTCATTCTTACATGTGCGATAGATACGTACTAAAAAATATGAATAATTTAATATATTATCATATGATTAAGTATATTAAAATATATAATGATATGTCAATTTATTTGTATCTACTAACCCACTTCTTTTAACTTCTAATTTTATGACACCCTAACTAATTATTCACATGCTAATCTTATTCTTAATTAATCACCAATTTGTCATCATAGCTTCACTATTTAAGCTAAATCAGAATAAATTTTGTATGTCTCCCACAAATATTGGAATCATATCTATACAAAGTGATATGGGTAGTGCTCTATAAAAGACAATTCAGTTTTATTTTAGTGTGATTCCATGTAACATTTCCACTTTTTTATGTTGTTTTTTTTTTTTTAATGAAATACATTACAGAAGCTGTAATGTATACAAAGTAATATACGAAGCTTGAGCAGCTCAAGTTTGTTGTTTTTTAGCTTGGTGAGTTCATGTCTCAACTTGAGCATAATATTGAAAAACCTTTAAAAGTTTAAAATATTACACTTATATTACTAAAATTTTACTTTTAAACTTTAAACATAAAAATAATTGAAAATTTTATAAGTTACGACGGTAATTTTTAAAGATACGCTAGAACCTGTAGTTCCTATTTCAAGCTCAAGCTTGAACTTTTCTAAAATATAATCAAGTCAAGCTCATGCCTAATGATATTTAATTCAATTTGATTACAACTTTACACATTATTATATTACAATTCTGCTTGATTATACATTATTTAATTTGTTATAAATAAACATATTCGAAGTAACACTTTAATTGAGTTAAGACCTTATCTAAATATAAAAACATTGTTTATAACAAATATTTTGGGTATTATTATTATTATTATTATTATTATTATTTATTATTATTATTATTATGAACCTCATCATCTAAAACTCAGTATCAAATTGATAAAAGACAGTATAAAAATCAAAGATATAAGCACCAAGAACTTACCTAATGAAATTTGTTAGGGGATGTTTAAGGGATTATTAATGAATAATTAGGTGGAACTAAACCCTGAATTAAGCATGTAATCTTGTTTAAAGATTCTCTAATCACTAATCACAACTCCAATTAAGCTTGAAAATTTTGTGATAGGCTGGTTAATTGCCGGATTTTCCGCTCCTTTTTTGTTTCTTTTCCTTCTTCACCTTTGAAAATACGCTGTTTTAGATAAGGGAATAATTAGCCTCTGTCTAATCAGGCACCTTTTGATCTTATTCTTTACCACTCTCAAAGCTCAATCATATTATCACACAAGCCCATAGGCTGAAGAGAAAGATTTGGATAAGACTCTATAACCATCTAGAAGCTCCATGTTATTATCCCTTCATATTTGTTTCAAGTGTTAACGTATTTTTATAATTTTATATTATTTATATTTTTATAATTAATATAAATAATTTATAATATTTAAAATAATAAATTAATTTTATTATTAAATATATTTATATTATATTTAAAAATATGAAGAAGAGATTTTTTTCAATAGATACAAAAATAAAGAGTAGACTTTTTCTCACAAATAAGAGATAGAGAGAAGATTTTTATCCGTTAAGTAAGAAACAATAAACTACTATCACCCTTCTAATAGGAATGGAAATAAAGAATTCGACCCCACGCTTTTCCATTATCATCCCTCGATATCTATTACAACTTCCAAAATTTGTTTAACATTAAATAATTTTTTTATTGTATTAAAAACACATTTCACAATTTTATCGGTCTCAATTAAACTATAATTATTCTCTTGTTATATTAGAATCATGACAATATTTATAAGTCATATACATCCGTACTTCACAAAACAATGTTACATATAACTCTAATCTTTCTAGTATAATTTTTTTTTAACAGTAAAAGAACCATAATAGAGATGATTCTACTACTATGGGTAGATTCGAGCCGAGTCAAGCTCGGTTCACAGCCAGCTCGGGCTCGGCTCGCTTTATTTAGGGGCGACTCGAGCTGAACTCAGCTCGGCTTGAGTTCGGCTCATTTTTTGCTCGGTTCAGCTAGTTTTTCATATCAAAATAATATCGTTTTGTGTATATATATAGATCAAAATGACGTCGTTTTGTATAAAAAAAATTTTAAAAATTTTAAAAAAAATATGCCCTACCAAGCCGAGCCAGCTCGAGCTCGATCGAGCTGAGCGGAGCCTAACTCGTTTCGGGTTCGAACCGAACCAAACCCAAACTCGAGCTAACTCGGCTCAAATCCAGCCCTATCTACTACACACAACTAGCGTTCTAAAATTGTACTGCAACTTCCAATTTACATTACTCAGACAATATTATTATTGTAGACAAAGTCTCTGGGTATTTCCAATCAATCCACATTAAAATTCATCTATCTATTTTTTCTATATTTTCTTATTATATATAATTATAATAAATATTAATTATACATATCATTATGTGATCAATATTTTTAAATCCTAAATGACCAATCAAATTAATACACGCAATAAAAGTACATAATTTTATCGAAAATTAAAATGAGTGATGGGAAGGCATGCACTTTTCTTGGATTTTTTTTCACTTTCTGCAGATTGGCATCGTCTGGTTATATCCCATTATTATGTTTGCCTTCCAATTTTACCCTCCAACAATAGTCCAAATAACGCTTAAATCCTATTCACCTAACATTACCATTTTACCCCTGCACCACTTCCATACGTTACCAGACAGACACCACCGAACCGATTCCCCTTAATTAATTACCATTCCCTTTAAAATCTAAATTTAATCTAAGAATTTTCTTTCGGCCACCTAACGCAATTTTCTCAGCAGCCAAACAGCATCGCTAGTAGTGCACACATCTGGGAAAAAAAAAAACGAGGGCAAAATCGTCAAGTTCTTTTTCATGGTTTGCATTTTCCTTTACATACCTTCAACAACAAGCCCTGAAAATTTCCTCGGAAAGACCGCAAAAAAGGATATATTTACAAGGAAAATCCCCCGCAGCGATCTCGTTTTGACACTATATTTATATATTCATATAGATATTATATCTGTATCAAGATCTCCCTGAAAAAAAAAAAACCTCTAGAAAAATTCATCGGAGGTGCAGCCGATCAGATCCTGGAGGTCACGTGACTCCAAACCAAGACGAAGAGCTTCCAAGACTCGCTCGAAGACGAGCACGTGACACGGAATATGAAGGACTCCTTTTTGTTCGTAACCGTACTCCTGAGCCGACTTGTTGAGAAGACCGACGAAAAACGGGTGGTTCAGCAACTCAGCACTAACGACGAAACGCTCCATCTCGTCGCCGACGTAGACCGGCACGTGGCCTTCGGGAACAGGCTTGGAGTTTGTGGATCGGCGCGCCAAGGATTTGGTGACAGCAGCAGTGGAAAACGGTCGGCGAGAGCAGCGGGAGTCGGAGCGCAGGAGGCTGTACTGAGAGGAGTCGGCCACACGAGATAGACGGCGGATGAGCTGCTTCATTTGGAAGAAGATAGTAAGACAGTTAGGGAAGTGAATTCTGAGGTGTTTGGCTGGCGAGAAAGCGAAGGAAAACACGGAAGAAGAGTTTGGGAGAAAAGAAAAAGTGGGGAGGCATATTTAAAGGGGAAAAAGAAGAGAGATACACACACATAAAGGTGATGATGAGAGAGAGGTACAGGTTGGCGTACTTGGAAGGTACAATTAGTGAGAGAAAATAAAATAAATAATTAAATTAATTGTTTCTCTGTCTTTATATTTATTAATATTAATATTTTTTTAACTGAAAATTTGTTTGTGCATTCTGTATGAGTCAGCCAGGACTAGAAGTTGGGTCACGACTCACGACTCGTACTCAAGGTTTAGTTGGGCCAATTTTGTATTTTTCTATTATGGGGATGAAACCCCCAAATTTTGTAATTTATATATTTATTTGCATTTAAAAGAAAATTTTACATGATTATTTCAAACAATTATTCAATGGGACCAAAAATTTGCACAAATTTCCGATAAAACATATTTGATTTTTTTTCTATTTTTTCTTAGTTGTACTTGTGATTAGCCGTTCAGAAAATAAATATATTTGTAATACATATAATTAGTTAACTGTATTTATAAACGTTTGCAATGACGTAAACGAAAAAGATAAAACATGTTTATAATTTATATATACATATCAATAAAAAACACATTTTTATAGATAGATATTTATCTATTTTCTCTCACTTGCCCTTTGCATTTAGTTTGAAACTCTTGTTAACTACTCATAAATTTTAAAATAAAGTGAAATAAAATAATTTTCATTAATATAATTTTTTAATAATTATTTTTATTAAAATAAATAAATAAAAAATTTCACACCCGCGATTAACGGAACGTCACTTTTTCCTTAGCCCATCGCCGTACAGTTCCGTGACCATGAATGTTCCCTTTAAATGCTTTTCCAGTTACTTAACTTGTCTCACCCGGGTGTCACTTTACGCCTTTCACACCACTGCTCTCACGCTCCCTCTGAGTTCACGCGCCCTTTTAGGGAATATTATTCCTCGGAATCCTCGTCACGCTCCAGAAGAGGCGGTGAGGGGCGGTATATTCTTTTGCAAAAGAAGGATAAAAAGAAAAGTACGCTGCGTTGTTTAAAGCCTCTCATTTTTGAGGTAAGGAATCTTTGTGCTGCAACTGGTCGTTTTAATGAAGCCCACGCCATTTCCCATTTTCGGCGTCTTGTTTTTGGCAAGAAATTTGGCTTTGGCCTTTTGCTTTCACCTTTTTTAGTTTCGTGTAAAGTTTCTACTTTGGTGTCATCCCTAACTTGCCTAGAAGTCTTGAATCTACTCCTATCATCTTGAAAAACCCCCCTTCTTAATAGTATATTTTAACTAAACGGAATCCATTTAAATTTAAATAAAAGTTAATTTAAATTTAAAATAATAAATTTAATTTGAGTTTAAATTGATTTAGATGATATATAATAATATTAAAAGAAATGACGAGTGAGAAAAAAAATTAAAATTATTCAAAGGCCTTTAAACTTTATTCGAGCTTTCAAGTTATAACGTAAACTCAAGTTTGAATTATTTGATTTGAACATAAATTTAAGTATGAATAAACTCAACTTCAATCTACCCCTACTTTTATCAATATAATTATAATATTTTTAGATACATAATATACAATATTAAACTAATTACTTTTAATATACTTGTAATTATTCTTAACATTCTTCAAAATAGTTTTCCAAAAACGAGTGTAAAACCGAACCCTTTTATAAAATTACTTTAATTGATAATAAAATTGAATAAAATTATATCTATAAATATTTTTTATTAATTTGATCGTAAAAACTAACAAGATAACATATAAATTAATAATATGATTGTAATTTTTTTATATTTAATGGTCATTTAATCATAAAACGTCAAGTCATTTTTTTAAAATTTATTATAAGTTAAAGTACTTTAGGGATTTTAAATACTTTTTTGGATAGAAAAATGAATTTAATTGTTTTTGTGCTCATCATCTTTACATCACATTTATGCAATAATAATATTCCATTATATATATATATATATATATAGTCCACAAGAAAATGATTAAACATTATTACAATTTTATTATATGCTCTACAAATGATAGATTTCATTATCCCAAGTGAGAATTTAATTTATTAATTAATTAAAATTAGCAAACAACATATCATGGTGACACCTCAATAAAATGTGAACATAATTACTCATAGTTTTAGAATATAAAAAATTGCACCCTTTCAGCCTGTAGATGTTCGTCAAGATTTTGTGATGAAAACCCTAACGAAGTGGTGACAATAAAGGATAAGTTACTATTTTAGATGCTTAAGGGGGTGAATTGTTATTAAGTCAAATATGAGGGGGTAAATTGAATTAAATTCAGAAACAATAATGTTGTGGAAGCCATTTTCAATCTGAATTTACCCCTTCACATTTTGCACCTCTTGAACGTGCATGATTTTTTTCTTTTCAAATTAATTTGCTTTCAAGCAAACAATGGATAAATTTTGATAAAAGCTTTGATGAGACGACCGTATCGAGAGAAAAACATGTTACGTGGACGAATACAACTCATACAAAATTATGAGTATTTATTGCTAAAGTCTTTAGTGGGATAGATGTTTTACATATTTATCGAGTAAAATACTGTATAATAATAATGTTTTAGATAGAGTATCGATCGTATTCATTTTCTTAAGAGTGAGCCTTTTTTGACGACAAAGTTTTAGGTGAAATATATATAATATTATTTTCATGTTTATTGAATAAAATTAGGTCTACGTCTACACTAATATAGTTTTCAATGAATAAAAACGTTATATTAGATAAATGTAGCACATTTTTTATATTTTTATTGTATAACATCATTTAAAATATTTATTTTACTTTTATTTTTATATATTTCAACACTTTTTTTTTGTCAATTTTATAATAAATATATTAGACTAAAATTTTGTTTATAAATGTACCCATTACACAACCGATTTCGAAAATTGGCCGTGTTTATGTTTATTTAATAATTTAAAAGTACAAAATATCTTATTAATTATATATTTAATATTAAAAATATTAATCATACGATTCTTAGTAGTTTTGCACAAATCATAATGAATAAGATTTTATATACAAAAATTCTCTTAATAATAAGTATAAACAAATCGACGTATTATGATACGACTGAATGATTTTAAATTAAAGAGAAAATACAAAATTAGATTATCTAATTATGTAATAAAAAGTCAAGCTATTCTTACCGTTAACAAAAGAATATTGGTATATATAGTATTACTTAAGTATAACTAAGCATTTAAATTTGTTTAAAAGTTTGGTGACTCAAGAATTTCTAACCTAATCTTGAAAGAGCTTAAAATTTCAAAGAAGTATCAATTACTTGTTTGGATTCTAATGCAATTTCAAGTGCTAATTTTGGATTTTAATAGGGTTAATTTCAAATGGGTCATATTTATAATAATTAATTAGTGGATGAGGCTGTTTGCTCATGCTTGCTTACCCTAAAAGAAATAATGAATAATTTCAATTAATGAAAATTTAGGGTTAGGTTATTTATGGAAGCAACTTGAGTTTCTTCCTTGTAAGCCTTAAATTAAATCAAAATTAATTTATTATAATTAAATAATAATAATAATTACTAGCTTTTTTATTATCTTATATTTATACATAAAAAGTCTCAGTGTGATATTATTTTTTATAATTCAAAAATCTTTCAACATCATTTTGAAAATTTAGTTTAAAACTTGAGTCTAACGAGAAATTTGACTTATCGTCGAATTTATGCTCGAGAAAATCATGTTGGGTAGTTTTTACTATCTCTATATCATTTTTTTTTTTAAATATATATAATAAGTTATAATTAGAATAAAGTTAAAAGGGAAGGGTTTCATATTAAATACAAATTAAGGAGTAGATAAAGAGTTATTTTCAAAATTTAATTTACATTGGAATTTTTATTTTTGACATATTCAAATTTAATAACTCTCTACCGATTTTACAAAAATATACTTTAGACATATTCAAATCTTACATTCTACTACTAAATAGACATCTTAACCTAGATAAATTGACTCATTCTCTAATGACTATGATATTTTTAGTTCATATTTTCCTTTGTATGTACTGCTTCTAAGTCCATAGGAGGACTAAAATTCAATTACGTCTAGAATTTATTTTCAAATAAATAAATAACTATGTCAATTAAAATAATACTATCCAATGTAACAGGATCAAATATTATCAATAATATTAAAATATTATATATATATATAATATTAATATTTCATAAAATTATGTATCTGTTTATAAAGGTCTATAATCATCATAAATCAATACAAACACAATATGATTAATTATTAAGTTTTTAATTAAAAAAATTAAATATGTATTAACATTTCGAAAACAAAAAATAAAACTTAAAAGAGATTATAGTATGAATAACTGTAAAATATAGAGGTTAATGAAGAAATAATAAATTAAAATAGGTCAATAATAAGGCCACTTAATTGGGATGGTAATGCAATGGTTGGGTAAAGGATGATACCCTAATTCATGTTCTCATCTCTACAGGAAAAACATTTTCGTATTGGGGGATAGTGGGGAATCTCTATTCTCTCCCCTCCCCCATCTCATCCGCGTAGATAAATTTTCTTTTTTCTTTCCTTTCTATTCCCGTTACTGCTAGAAAAATAATAAAATATATATTAATTGTCAAGGTGTGTTTGTAAAAGTTAGTTCAATATTTATGGGTTCAAGGGATATATAATGAAAGGGATGGGCAGGAGAAGGGATGCGTCATGATATATTTATCCTCGTTACCATCTCATTCTTTAATTATTTTTATCTTTATCCTCATTTCTATTAAAAAATTTTGTCCATGTTCAAAAAGAGATAGATTAAAGGATTGAATTGTCATTTCTACCAACTAAACCATTATCTCCCTTTAATGACTCTCTACCAATCTTACAAAGATATATTTTAGACATATTTAAGTTTTATACTCTAACACTAAATAAATATCTTAACCAAGATAAATATAATAAATTAACTTGTTTTCTAATAACGATGAATATATAACTATACAAATTATTTTTAATTCATATTTTCCTTTGTATGTTATTAGCTTCTAAGTCCATCTAAGGACTAAAAATTCAATTAGGTCAAGAATTTATTTCTAGAAAAATAAATAAATATGTCAATTAAAATACTATTACCCAATGTAACAAGATCAAATATATATATATATATATATATATATATATATATATATATATATATATATATATATATATATATATATATATATATATATTTATTTATTTATAGTCTATGCTCTTAATATTTCATAAAATCTTTACAAGATTATACAATTGTCTATAAAGGTTTATTATCGTCGTATATCGATACAAACATAATATGATTAAAACATGACAATGAGAAAATCAAAAATAAAACTTTAATAGATTAAAGTTTAAATAACTTTAAATTGTAGAGGTTAACGAAGAAATAATAAATTGAAAGAGGTTAATTAAAATTTGAAGGGGCCATTTGATAGGGATGGCAACAGAATGGGTCGCGTAAGGGGCAAATATCTAATCTCTATCCTTGTTCCCATCATTGTCTTGTTGGAAAAATCTTTTTCCATCCTTTATAAGGGTGTAACGAGTAATTTATGTCCTCTTTCTTTAAAAAAATAATTCTTTATGCTTTTTTTACTCATCCTCACAGGGGAAATTCTCATCTTCTTCTTTTTTTTATTTTCGTTAGAAAAATAATAAAATATTTATTAAATATCAAAATATGTTTGTAATTATTCAAAATTTTTAAGAATAATTTATTATTTAAATGTGTAAGAAATATAGATGAGAGAAAATGAGCCAAAAAAGGGATGGGTCAAGATATATTTCTTTTCATCTCAATCTCATCCCCAATTATAAAGATTTTAATATTTTTTGTTCTATTTTCGCTCCTATCAAAAAATTTCCTCGCTATTTAACAAGAGACAAAGTAGGGGGTTGAATTGTCATCCCTACCAACTAACCCATGACCGCGCATGTATATAGATTCTTTACAACTCAACTGCACTATGAAGTCTTCATTTAGGTTTAGAATATGTCCAAATTTCTCTTATTATATACAATATTCTTTCCGATCCTTATTTCCAAAATCCTGGTCAAAGAGGTAATCTTCTGCTTTCAAAAAGTTTGAAAGAGATACGTCATTAGGTTTGATAAGGATATTAGTAGAATTTTCGAGAATATGCGATATTTCCTTTCTTATATTTACCTAACCATTTTTTTTAAACTAAAAAATTGTTTGAATAGAATATAAGACCATTTAAAATTATCTTGCCTTATTTATTTTATTATTTTAATTTTATATATATATATATATATATATATATATATATATATATATATATATATATATATATATAAAGTAATATTATTTAATCGACTATAGGATAGCACGTTCGAACCCATAAAACACCTTACAGTAGTTTTATAATTTGATCACTAATTAAGCAATTAGATAATCAATCATGTTTCTATTTGCGACTGTGATAGTATATTGAAGGATTATCTATATTTTCGATTGGATTCAGTCTTTTTTTTAGTGGGAAAACTTTGCCCTTCTTAGCCAGATAAATAAATTATAAAGTATAATAATCATATTTATAATGATTACATCAGATAAATCAAGATTTTACTAATTATAATAAAGAATTAAACTTAAATTTTATTCTTAAAAATTTTATCACTATTAATTTCCCCAACTTTTAGAGCGTTGAATTCAAATATTGATTTAATCATATCTTAAATGACAAACACCTAACAAATGTAATGAAAAGAAGAGACAATAGTAATAGTTGAGACGATGGTGATGATAATAGTGGTCATGATTTTAAAAATCAAATCAGACTGATTGATTTAATCGATTAAACTATTATTCGTTAATCAAACCATATAAAATCAGGTTTAAGTCAATTAACATACAAAAATTGATTTTTTTAAAAACTTATTATAAAAACTTCAATATAAATATTATTTATCATATATATATATATATATATATACACACACTATTGAATAAATTAACCTATATATTTAATCACAAATTAAGAAAAATTAACTTATCTGATTATCTACTAATTAATTCGATTATCAATTAGATCCAATCATTTTATTCCTAAAGATAATATCTGATTATATTCTAAAAAGATTAGTGGTGGCATCGAAGATGGTGAGCCAGCTGAATAAGGTAGGGAAAAAGGTGGGTGGAGAAGAGGGTATAATTGTCTTTACGATTTAGCCGTACGGTCAAATGTTACAAGGGTGGGGACCAACACCGACCTACCGCATCGTTTTTGCCGTTTACTTGACCGTACGAGACACAACATAAGCATGACTTGGAATTCCATTCGCACACCCACAGCCAAGGGTATATTTGTCTTCTTACTAATTAGTAGGGAAATTTATGGGAAATTAAAAAAAAGCCTCATTTATTTATTAATTTTAAACTAAATATAAAAATAATTATATATTTATTTTACCGTAATTTCAAAGAAACTTGACTGAAATGAAAGTGATGGAATAATAAATATAAAATTAAAAATTAGAAGATAATAAAAAGTCCAAAAGACTTGTTCCAACCTGGGTTAAGTGTAACTTTCAACTCCTATTTTTTAACTTTCAAAAACTCAAACTCTCATTTATAAACAAAATTATATTAAAAATTTAGTTAATATTAAAAATAAAATCATCATTCAAAAAAAAATTTTAAAAACTAAAATCTTATTAGATTTTCACCTTCAGTTTAAAAATAAAATAATTTTTTTTACCCAAAGTTTAAAAAATAACAATTTCACTCTTAGGGGGCGTTTGATTGGAGTTTTTTAAGATTACCTTGGTAATCTATTTTTTATTCTCTTGTTTGGTTTGTTAATAATAAAATATTACAATAATCTTCTATTACCAATGCTGACGTGACAAGTAATATAAGCGATAATCTGATTACCACCTTCACCTTAGATATTTAAAGATTACTGAGGTAATCTTAAGTTTATTATAATTATATTATTATTTATTAATTTTTTGAGATAAAAATAAATTTATTTTTAATTAATATAACAAATAATATAAAAAATATTTAAAAATAATTATATTCAAGTGCATTTAAGTAAAATAATTTACTAGTAATCTTTTATTACCTTTAACCAAACACAATAATTATTTATACCTACTAAATTTTATCAAACATAGTAATCATTTATACCCAATAATCTTTTAAGTAATCTATCTTCAAGGTAATCTTTCTATTTTGGTAATAAAACATTACTCAAACCAAACGCCCCCTTAAGGTTTTAAAACCAGCTTTAGGGATAGCAAAGTTCTGCATTGGCTTTCCCTCTGAACTTATCTCTTTCTATCCACTTTTTTCCACCATGGACAATGGAGATTTTCTTCGACGAAGATGAAATTGTCTTCATCAAAGTGTTTTTGTCGTAGACAAAGATGACTTCATTTTTATCGAAGTTAATCATTTTAATTGGTGGATAGAAACAAGTCAGTAGAGAGAGATATCTAAGTGGGAGAACGAATAAGATCGGAGATGATGGCAAATTTTAAATTCTTAGGGGGAAATTATTACTTTTTAAACTTTAGACGAAAAAAAATTATTTAATTTTTAAACTAAGGGAAAAAAATGTGATAAAATTTTAGTTTTTAGAATTATTTTATTAAATGATAATTTTATCTTTAATTTTATTTAAAAATTTTAATAAAATTTGGTGTATAGGTGAGAATTTAGATTTTTAAAATTTAGGAGGTTGGGTTTTGAGTTTTTACCTACCTTTCGGTGGGAAGAAGTCTTCTGGCCTATTAAAAATTGTCCAACCGTACAGGTGCAAGGTCCCCACTACGGAAAGACATGTTCAATTGTTCGTTGCCTTCAGTATTAAATCAAGACTTTAATATAAATATTTATTTATTGTGAATGGTTTTGCATTTGTCATGCCGACCTGTCATGCGGTTAGATTTTTACTTGGTCAAATTCATATGGTCCAGATGACCAGTTGCTTTGTTGTAGACATGTTCAGAGTGTCGGCTAAGCCCATGGCTGGATTTGACCCCCAAAAAAGACAGCATGGCTCACGAGGAACAAAATAAGTGATTTTGCAGATTGTGTCAAGCTCGTTGATTATGTGAGCTATGCTGGGGCCTCAGGCTCTAGCCTAACGTGTAAAAGGAAAAATTAAAAAATTAAAATTAAAAACTAATAACATAATATTAATGATCATACAAAGATATCAGATATCTAGATGACATTTGTAATATTAATAATATTATATAGTAAAATTATAATAAAAAACTAATAACTATGGTTAGATTTGAATCGAATTGAGTTTAAATTCAGTTCTGTTCACATATGCTTGATTTGAGTTCGAGCTCAAATTTAATTCGGCTCTTTTTTTATTATTAAAACGACATCATTTTAATATATATTAGTCAAAATGATATCGTTTTGTATCAAAAATTTTAGTTAAAAAATCTGACGAGCAGTTCGAGCTTGAGCTCGACTGAGCTCCACTAAGGCTGGCTCTTTTCAGGTTCGACAGAACCGAGTTTGAGCTGACTCAGTTCAAATCCAACCCTATTAATAACATAATGATAGACATAGATTTTTAAATAATGGATCGAAATATCTATATACATCATAATTTTATTGTTTCCAATCACTTGCATTAAAATATACTCACTATCCAGTATACTTCTAGCTGGTACGATTTTCAACATCAATGCCGAATAAGTTTGGGCATGGTGCCCTCTACTTTAGGGTATGGACACTTTGAATTTTGGTGAGCGTGGTTGGCTACTTGGATTTTTAAAGATCATTGATAAGGTTGAGCCCATGTGACATTGAATTTGTTCTAGACAATCTATGCTGCCCAATTTATGTTGCAGCAACAAAATAGGTAGGACTCTTTACTTCTTGGTTTTGATTTATTTCATCAGTTGGATGAATAATATCAATAGACTTTCTAAACAATATCTCAATTTCTTATATAAAATTATAGGTAAAAAAAAAAAAAAAAGGTGAAATTACAGCTATAATCTTCTAGAAAGTCTAGTCAACAAATTTTATTTTTTTCAAAATTATCTTCTAGTATGTAGAAATTTTGTAGAAAGAATGTGAGGTTGGAAGAAAAAAAAAAAGTAGAAGTTGGAATGAAAGTGAAGTAGAGAAATTGTTTGTTTATGAATTTGATAGTTTGGTGACAATGTCCTTTTAGAATTAAATGACAAGTTGGGTCTAAGTTCTACAACATGTGATTCAACATTTGACAATATTTTTGAAAATTTAATTAGGTGTTATGTATTATATACATATAGCTTATCTTATTATATAAGACGTCTGTAATTTTATTTATGTATCACTTAACACTTATTATAATTTAGTTGTATAGTTTAGACTTTAGAGCAATTTTGCTTATTAATAATGGAAAATTACAAATTTACAATGAAATTGACAATCACTTCATCTATAGGATGCAACACATAGAGTTTTGTTACTCGTAAAGTTGGAACTAAATTGAGATGATTTAGTCTTAGAAATCAGTTTAATTCGAATTTACTTAATTCTAATTCAAATTGAGTTCGAGTCAAAAGGGTCAACTCATTTTTAAAATCGATTTGAATTCATGTAAAAGGGAGTTTAACTTGGTTTGTCTCCAGTTTGATTTGAATTTGTAAATCAAGTTTGTGATTTATTAGAAAAATGATGTCATTTTACTTATTATTAGGTAAAATAATGTTACTGTCAATAAGCTATAAATTTGAGTTATAAATATGAATCATGCTTCAAGTTAAATATTTTTTTATTCGAATTGAATCACTTTTTATTTGAATCAAACTCAAACCACTCTTAATTTTAACTTAAAAAATTCAAATTGAACTTAAATTAGAAAATTTTTTATTTGAATTAAACTCAAACCAATAAATGTTTAGACTCAATTTTATCTGTATCTACTTTTAGTTGCTCAATCAATGGACAAGGGTTTTGTTCCAGAGTGAGCGGGCCGGGACACTGCCCCAAGCCCTTACCTTAACAAGTTATATCAAACATGTTTTAGGATCTTCGATTGTGCAAATTTATGATCCACTTAGCAATGAGATATTATAAATTCAATATAAGAAACTATGGGAACAACCCTAGCCCATGAAGTTAAATAATTCATGGGCCAAAATCTTATGCTATGTCCTTGTTATGGGCTGAAAAATGCAGATGAACATTTAAGCTGCTGCTGCCTCAATCTCAATCAAAGTCCAAACTTCATTTATGGTTGTCCACAATAGAGAAATTTTTTAATAAAAGTTTTCCCAAAAAAAAAAAAAAAAAAACTCCATTGAAGATTAGATAGTTACTATTTTGGATGCAAGCTTTGGTTTATTGTAATTCCATCATGCAATCAGTTGTTAATGATGAACTTAATTGTAATTCCAACTATTCTAAAATTCTATATTATAGATCTGTCTTGTTTCTTGACATCAACCATATGCATGGCCTTTTTATCTTTTTTACATGGATTTAAAAAAAAAAAAAAAAAAAAACCTTCTCTTTGTCCATCAACATTGAGTCTAAAAATACCATAATTTTTAGTATGAGACATGTAGACGTACGTGAACTATTTATACTTATGCATAGAATATAATCCCCTAAACCATCTAACTTTATCCATGATACCCTGTCAATATCCAACATAAACGGTAAATGAAATAAAATTGATTCTCTAATTTGTGGAAATAAAATTAAACTTAACGTTAGTTCACATTGCCAATGTAGCAAATACCAAACTTTACAACAAATAAGTAGGGTTAGATTTGAACCGAATTTGTTTGAATTCGAATTCAAGCTCGATTCAAACGAGCCCTAAACGAGCTAGCTTTGGCCGAGCTCAAGCTACTTGTCAGATTTTTTAATTAAAAAATTTGATCCAAAATGACATCGTTTTGATCAATATATATTAAAATGACATCGTTTTAATAACGAAAAACGAGTCAAACTGAATTTAAACTGAGTTCAAACTTGGCTTTCACGAGTTTGAATTCGAACTCGAACTTGAGTTCAGCTATATATGAACCGAACCGAATTTGAACTCAAACGAGCTTGAATCCAACCCTACAAATAAGTAGAGGTCTTGTCACAAGAATGTTTTGAGAATATGAACTTTTATGATAGTTATTACTAATACGTGAAAGACAATCTCAACTATTAAATTGGTCATACCTATTGAATTGGTCTAACGTGATTGAGTTTGAATTCAATTTTTTGCGAGCCCCAAGTTTTTTGTTCCACCTTGATTTATTTATTTATTTATTTTGGGTATATTTTGTATCTATCCCAACAACCTTTAAAACTTTACAATTATACCCTTTTAAATTTGAAATTTTGATAAATACACTTAATCCATAATGAATTTCTAAAAAAGACTAGAATTGGCTTAGGGTATAAATAAATAATGAAATTACTAATTTGTAAAATGAATGAATACAAACAATAATTTTCATAGTAATGTTTTGACTAATGTTTTCATATTCAGAGTAGTTTTTGTCTGAGTCTTGGCCGGTCTATCAATTAGACTAGTTATAGATTAAACAAATATTACAATAATATTCAATCAATCATAATTGTGATCTTGTATTGTGTTATACATGTTCTTTTAAGATGTTTAATCACTTGATTTTAGGGTTTTTTTTTTTTTCTATATCAAATCATTTCAATAATCTTAGGAATTATTTAGATCAGTTTAAGTTTGATTTAGTTTAAAAAGTTGAGCTCGATTCTAGGGTTAAGTTTGGCTCAATTTGAAGGAAGTTAAACTCAAATTTGATTACAGTTTTAATTTAAGCTCGTAATTATGTTAAAATCAATCAATCAATATTATTTTAACGTATATTGATCAAAATAATATTTTTTAATCTATTTGATTTAAACTTTTGTAAATGAGCAAACTAGACAAATCTAACACCTCTAAACTGTAAATTAATGTTGAGTTCAAACTCGTTTATACGAACTTATTTCAAATTTATTCAAACTGAGTTAACAAATAAAATTAAAACAATTTAACTTGAATTCATCCCTTAATTAATGGACCATTGGCAGGGTGGCAGTGAACTAAAAATTTGACTTGAGGTATCCGTGGGTGGGCCGCCGTGCATACTTTTAAAAAAAGTGGTCATAGTTGAAAAAATTTCTTCAAGATGATAAACTTCCCATACCCAACAAACGATATTTCTTTGCTAGACTGGCCCAAGCTAATGATTAATGCAAACCTTTGTCTTCTCCAAGTTACTTTACAATACCTAATAATTTTCTATTTCCAAATTAATAGAAGCCTATTCTCATTAAATTATAGTATCTACGACTGGACTCAAGCTGAGCCAGCTTGAGCTCAGTTCGATCGAGCCTGAAACGAGTCACTCTTAGCCGAGTTTGAGCTACTCGTCAGATTTTTTAATTAAAATTTTTGATACAAAATAACATCGTTTTGATCAATATATATTAAAAACGATGTCGTTTTGATAACGAAAAATGAATCGAGTCAAACCGAGTCGAATTCGAGTCTGAAACGAGCCAGCCTTAGCCTAGCTCGATCGAGTTTGAGCTCGAATTCGAGCCACCCATATATGAACCGAGCCGAGCTCGATTCGGTTTAACTCGATTCGAATCCAATCCTAATAGTATCTGAATCCTTAGAAAGAGCCATTATAGTCAACTCCTTTCATTGTCAACATTTAATTAATGCAAACCTTTGTCTTCTCCAAGTTACTTTACAATACCCAATAATTTTCTATTTCCAAATTAATAGAAACCTATTCTCATTAAATTATGGTATCGGAATCCTTAGAAAGAACCATCATAGTCAACTCCTTTCATCGTCAACATTATTCTTTGCCTAGGAATAACTATTCTCTTACTTGGTAAGAACTACTTAATGAAAGGCTTAAAATATTTTCAAATTTGAATTATATATATATTAAACTGGATTAATCCAATGAAAAACCAGTTTGGCCACATGGCAGATTATGATGACCATATAAATAGATTTAAGTTAAGTTACAACAGATTATACAAGATGGGTCAAATGCTTTTAAAGTTTAATTAGAGATTAGCCTTCTCAAATGATCAATCTAAGTCTTAGTTGGTTTGATTAGTAAACTTAAATAAAATAAATTTAATAAAAATTAAAACAATGTATAGTCAAATTAATAAAAGTTACATTAACTTTGTTAAGAAAAAATCTAATGAGATAAAAACCAAAACAAAGAAACATAATTATTTAATGTTTTGTAAGTTGGTGGTAGACGTGCTTAAACTATCTCATTAAAAACCTTATTAGGAAAACCCAGTGGGACAAAACCTAATAAAGGAAAAAAAGTACAATGCACATTTTATCCAAAATGTGATAAACTTCAAAAATTTGCTTGATAAATGCTCTCCCTGATGAATGCTGCCCTTTTTTGTAGTGAGATTAATTTGGTTGCTCGTTGAGTCGTCGTATATCGATATTATACACTAACTTCTCAAATATTGATGTCGATAGTATCTTGGTAAACAAATCTACAAGATTCTCACTGGATCTTATTTGTTTGACATCAATCTTTTTACTCTACTAGAGCTCATGAATGTAAAAGAACTTCGGTGAGATATGTTTGGTTCTGTCTTCTTGGATGTATCCACCTTTAATTTGGATAATACATGTTACATTATCTTCATATAATATGAAAGAAGTGTCTATTGTAGAAGGAAGATTGCAAGCATTCCAGATATGATGGATGACAAATTGTAATCATATGCATTCTCATTAGCTTTATAAAGAGCTAAATTTTTTGAATGATTTGAAGAAGTTGTAACCAAGGTCTGTTTGGTAGAGTACCATGATATTGTTGTGTCATTATAAGTGAAAACATATTCCATTTGTGAACGGGCCTTATGGAGGTTAGAAAAATAACCAACATCTGTATGTCCAACAAAACTAGGATTTTTAGGGGATTTGACAGAATAAAATAATCTCAAATCTCTAATTCCATATAGGTAACAGAGTATATGTTTGATTCCGTTCTAGTAGCGACGGATCAGTGCAGAACTAAATCGAGCCAATAAATTAACTGCGAAGGATATGTCCGATCTAGTGTATTGGGTCAAATATAATAAGATTGCAATGACATTCAGATACAGTACTTCAGGACCAAATATCTTTTCATCTTTTTCTTTAACACGAAATGGATCATTTTTCAAATCAAGAGATCGAACAACCATTGGATTGTTCAAAGGATAAGTCTTACCCATATTAAAACATTTTAATAATTATTCAATATATGTTGATTGATGGATAAGTATTCATTTTGAATTGTGCTCGGTCTGTAGGTTGAGACAATATTTTGTTTTCCCTAAATCCTTCATTTCAAATTCTTTTTTCAGATATTCAACAGTTTTTAAGAGCTCTTAAGGAGTTCTCATTAAATTTATGTCATCAACATAAACTACTACATTAACAAATCTTGATTCTATCAATTTGATAAAGACACATAGGCATATAGGGTCATTTACATAATCCTTTTTTTTTAAATATTCACTGAGGTGATGTACCACATACGTCTGGATTGTTTTAATCCATACAATGATCTTTATAATTTAATTGAGTACATGTCTCTTGAATTGACCATTTCTGTTTTAGGCAATTTATATCCTTCAAGGAGTTTTATATAAATTTCAGTATCCAAGTTTTCATACAAGCAGACAGTAACTACATTTATTAAATGTATATCTGGTCCTTTCGAGAGTGTTAAATTGATTAAATATTTGAATGTGATTATATCCATCATAGGTGCATATATTTCATTAAAGTCTATACCGAGCCTTTGAGAAAAACCTTAGGCTACAAGTCTAACTTTATATTTTGTAATTTTATTTTTCTCATTTTTTTGTCATAAATACCCATTTATATCCAACGGGTTGTACATTTTAAAGTGTTGGAACTACAGATTTAAACACTTAACGTTTTGTTAGAGAAGCTAATTCTGCTTGAATGACTTCTTCTTATTTAGACCAATCATATCTTTGTTTGCACTCAGCTATAGTACGTGGTTCAAAATTATCATTATTCAGAATTTCAGTAGCTACTGTAAATGAGAATATATAATCGATTATAACTGTTTCAAGGTTTCACATTTCTCGTGTACGAACATAATTTAAAGATATTTCAAAATTCTTATTTTCCTATTCTTTAGAATTTTGTACCATTTTAGAGGTTTATGTCACTTTAGAGGCTTGTACCACTTCAGAGGTTTGAGTCTTTTCATGGACCATGTCTTCTTCTGGAGAAATATTAGAATGTGTAGATTTTTCATTCATTTTAGGATCATCATGAAGGTTATCTATTTATTTAAATGTTGTACCTATGAGATAGAGAAAGAGGAAAAAACTGAAGATTTCATATAGTACTTTCAGTTAAAAAATCAATCTGATTGATTTCGTACCCTTCGCTCAATAAGAAAATAGATCAGCTTCTCTAGGATCAAACCTATGAGACTTAAGGAATGATATTTGTTTGATTATTTGCCTTTCTTTTTTGAGAAACAATGTCCTTCGATTCAACAGGTCTACTATGCTTCGATTCAAACGACGTTGGGGTCCCATTTTTGTGTGTTGAGGAGATGCAATAGAGACATATGTAACACAACAAAATATTCTCAAATGAGATATATCAAGTTGGTGACCAATAACCAATTGTAGGGGAGAATATTGATGATAAGAAGAAGATCGCAAGCGAATTAACGCTGTAATATGTAATATAAAATGTCCCACATAAAAGTAGGTAATTGACTTTTTAGTAGTAAATTATGTGCAATTACCTAGAGTCATTTGATAAGAGACTCAACTAATCCATTTTATATGTGGATATGCGGGACTGAAGGTTCAACCTCAATCCTCATAGACATGCAATAATCATTAAAAATTTTGGATATAAATTCACCAACATTTTTTTTTTCTTGAGAATTGTGTGCGTTGTTGCACTATCCACCAAACACATGTCTCTCTCATTAGTTTTTGAAGTCAACGCTATAATTTTGGAGTCCATTTATTTTTATTTAAAAATTACGTTAGTTATAACATACACAAAATATTGAAAGGAAGGGGAACATGATAATAAAATACAAAATATGACTCCATAATAAATATTATATGATGAATTTTAATTATAAAAATCTTGGACATCCTTGTCACTATTCAAGTGACCCATATTTTTATTTTTTGAAAGAGGATTTGAAACATCAAAATTTATTAGATCGACATAATCTAACTTATCAAAAATTTAATTCTTATGAGTGCTTAATATAGATCCACCCAATATTTGTGTATACTACAGGTACACCACCAATGATTTTAATGACCACACTTATTGTTTTGTGGTTTACTCTGCATTATAATTTATTTCGTTTCAGTCTTGGTCCACTTTTGGTGGTATTACTGATATTTTCTATTATAACTATATTTGAATTAAAAATTATTTCTCACACTCATGATAACTATTTCTGGTAGTTGCGTTCACTTCAGGGAACGATATAATACTTATGGGGCGAGTTACTCATACTCATAATAATTACTTCTGGTTGTTACGTTTACTTCAAAGAACGATACATAATGAGAAAATATTAATTCAAAATCTTTTTTTCCGATATTGCTACTACAGGAGCATAAAAAAAAAATGTGGAGAATATTTTATCTTCCACATTCAAAAAAAGATTCTGAACATTGCAGAGTTATACTAAATTACAGAGCCATTGAGAATATTACTGAATCTGATGTTCAAAACTATCTTTCAAATTTCTCCACGAATTTAATGGATTTATCATTATATCCATATTTCAGGTTACAATCCTTCAGGGATATGCTACTGAAACATAATAGCCTTGTATTTGTCTTTCTGTGACATTTTATTTAATTAATTTTTTAATGCTCATAAATTCTAGGTGGAGAATCGTGTAAAAAACCCATTCAATATTATCCATATAATTTTAAGAACTTCATATTCAAATATTGTAATATTTACAAAATAAATGATTTTGTAAGAGAAATATTAAGACTAATTTTTAGAAACTTCAGGTTCATATATTATCCCATATTTACAAAACTTCTAGTTTTGTAATTAATATTTAGAATATTATAATATGTATTCTGATTATATTTTAGACTTTAAGTTCATATTTTTCACATTTTATGCAAACTTTAAGTTACAAATGTGATATAATTATTCTAAAATAAAGACTTTGATGAAACTTGAGACTTTCGACCCAAATATATGTATTCTTATGATTTTACAAACTTTATGTTGCAAATCGTAAAACTTGGGATTTCGGCCCATATATATATATTCTTACAATTTTACAAATTTCAGGTTGTAAATCGGATACAATTATCATAATAAAAATAAAAATTCAAATAAATTGAATACAATTACTATAATAAAAATAAATATTCAAATAATATTCAGGATTTCTGGTCCAGATTCATAGTTTTTGTAAACTTCAGGTTACAAATAATATTTATAATTTCATGTTTAAATTTATGATTTTATAAACTTCGGGGTACAAATGATATTCAAGATTTTAGATCCAGATTCATAATATTCAGGACTGCAGATCCAGATTCATAATTTTGTAAACTTCAGATTAAAATAATATCCAGGACTTCGAGTCTAGATTTATGATATTCTAGACTTCATGTCTAGATTTAAGAGTTTTAAGACTTCAGGTCTAGGTTTACAATTTGCAAACTTTGGGTTATAAATAAGATACAATTATAAATGAAACATTAAATAAAAACATAATAGAAATTAAAAGATAATTGAGATATCATAATTGAGATATTCGTATTTATAATATATAAGCAGCATAACAACATAATGAAAAGAGTATGATATATCTGAGTTGATCATACTGATAACGTATTATAAATATAATAAAATAAATGACAAAATGAGTGAATTGTAAAATAAAAATTATAATTTCATTGAACCAAAGCTACGAAAGAAGAAGAAAGAAACAAGAGTGAAGACACAAGAAGCAAAACTAAAAAATTCTTGGATGAAAAAGTGTACATTTTACTTGAAGAGAGGGGCGGGGAATTTTGCCGCCCTTTCAATTAACAAAAATGTCTATCTTCAAAACCAATTTTTCAAGGCATTTAATGGCTTTCCGTTATCTTTTGGCCAAAATGTCTTTCACGTGGTGGAAAATCCGCCATTTATAACATTATCTACTTTTTATATATCTGAGACTCAACCCCATTAAAAAATATTTATATGAACTTGTCACCATCTCTCTCTCTCTTGTCAGTTCCGTCATCTTTCTGTCAACTCTCGGCCACCCTCATCCTGATCAGTCTCAAGGCTGCATACATTTCATTCCATACAGTTTTCAAGGCATTTAATGTCGCCCTTCAGTCAACAAAAATGTCTATCTTCGAAGTCAATTTTCCCAGGCATTTAATGTCTTCCCATTATCTTTTGGCCAAAATGTCTTTCACATGGTGGACAATCCACCGTTTATAACATTATTTAGTTTTTATATATATGAGACTCAACCCCATTAAAAAATATTTATATGAACTTGTCACCATCTCTCTCTCTCTTGTCAGTTCCGTCATCTTTCTGTCAACTCTCGGCCATCCTCATCGTGATAGTGTCAAGGCTTCATACATTTCAATTCCATACAGTTTTCAGGTGTAATATTACAGCTTTTTTAGTTCATATAGAATTTGATTCGAATTCGCTCATGTTGATGAAGCCATCAGCCTCAAGAGCAACTTCGATTTCTGTTATTGGTTTGTGTATATTTTGTTGCTTCTTCGGCCTTGTTCATGTGGGTGAAGCTCAGAATAACCAAACTCAAGCTGCTACAGATCCTAATGAAGGTAAGTTGCTCTTTTACTTTTACAAAGCCTTTTTCTCAATAGAAATGAAATTAAAATCTTGTTGACTGTTTTAGTTTTAGTTTTTTTATTGGGCTCCTCAAAAAATGGATTTCCTCAGGACTTTCCACAGATTAATAAAAAAACCACTCTATATGAAATTCCTCTTTGAAGGTTGTACAAGGGTTTGATTAATTCGTTCGTTCGAGGAATGACAATAAGTCGCTCGTTTTATTTTCGAATTGAACTAGTAAAAAAATGCAGAATTAGAAAAGACAACACTAAGATTTTAGAAATTTTGAGTTTAGCTCAAATCAAATCACTAAGTTATATAATCCATTGTCAATTACGTATAAGAAATTAAACAGATAAAGCAACACTCTTTATTTACAAAACAAATTCTCAAATTTCTAATTTTCTGATTGCCTAGTTGTTGTGCTAAGATTTGAGATAATATTTTAAATTTTTCACTCAATTTGTTTAAACATTACTTGAACGATGCGCTAAAATCCCTTTTATCTTTTCACTCACCTTGTTCAAGATCCATTTAAATGATAAGATGAAATCCCCTTAATTATTTGTCTTGAGCTTTCTTGAAGAACCTATTAGAAGATCATGTCCAAAAATCTAAATCACTAAACTAATCTGCAAAGTGAAAGTAAAAAAAAAACATAGCAAATTATAAATTTACGGAGGACACAAGGAAACTGTTGTGCATTATTATTATTATTATTATTTAAGCTGGAGGACTTAATCTCACTCAAGTTTTAACGTGTTTTTTAAAATCATATTTATAAGGTTTTAAAAATCTAAATATTTATTAATGGGTTGTTAACCTTAACCAAAATAGGAATAAAATTATTATTTTATCACTAAACCTTAAAACATAAGAATTTATATTATTTTTTCTTTATAGTTTGAAAAACAAACAATTTTCCCCAACTAAAAAGTTTGAAAATTTATCTTTTTCCCCTAAAGTTTTTTTTCTTCATTCTCTAGCAATGGGAATTAACCGTCGTTGTTGGCCGACTATCCCAACATTTTTTTCTCTAGCTGTTGGCCTTCCCATCAAAGCAGGTTTGTTGGACGAAGATGATTCGTTTTTGTCTAGCTATAGATCATCAAATGCCGATCCATTGATTGAATGAAAACAAATCGTCTTCATTTGACTGAAGAGAAGAAGAGAATTCCTATCACTGGAGAATGAAGAAAAAAACTTTAAAGAAAAAATGAAAATTTTAAACTTTTGAGTAGGAGAAAATGTTACTTTTTCATGCTACGAGAGGAAAATGATATAAACTCTTAAAGTTTTAAAGTTTAGTGGTAAGATGATAATTTTTTCCTCTATAAATAATGATTTTGGTTAAGCTTAACCGTTCATAGGTATATGTTTGAGTTTTTAAAATTTCATAAATAAAAAAGTTTAGGAATACATCAAAACTTGGTGGGAATAAGTCGTTTGGCCTTATTTTTTATTATCATTATACTAATTAATTCAAAACTTTAATCTTAAAATATAGTGGGAAAAATCAAACTGAATTAATACTCTTGAAAGGCAATTTTCCTTTTCAATTTTTCTTTTCCGAGAGAGAACAATAAGAATTTTATCGTAGTGCAGAAATTTCAGACTCATTAATGAATACACGATACTTAAAGTCGAAAAGCTGATAAAATGTTGACAATTACGATAAATTTTCTCTGAGAAACGTCGACAATTTTTTGTGACAGTGAGCGCATTGAATGCAATATTTGAAAAATGGGGAATATCTGCAAATGAACAGCAATGGAATATAAGTGGAGAGCCGTGCAGCGGAGCCGCCATCGACGATTCCATCACCATCGATGACAAGACTTACGACCCTTTTATCAAATGTGTTTGTTCTTTCAACAACAACTCTGTCTGCCGCATTACCGCATTGTGAGCATGAAACTTTATCCTTAATTTCAAACAAAATGACTTCTTGTTTCCTTTGTTTGCTTTGATGGCTGCTCGCTTTTACGAGCATTTTCTTGAATTTTAGGAAAGTTTACGCACTGGACGTTTCTGGTGCGATCCCAGATGAGCTATGGACTTTGACATCCCTCACCAATCTGTATGTTTCATTTCATAAACTCTTGATAGGAATTTACAAACGTTTGTTTCAAAATTTCAACAATTTACGCCATATGCATGCATGCATATAATATGTGTGTGTGTGTGTGTGTGTTGCAAACTTTTGTTTCAAAATTTCAACAATTTACGCCATATGCATGCATGCATATAATGTATGTGTGTGTATGTAGGGATAACTACACGTGCAGTTATCACCCTAATCTTTTTTTAAGAGATTTAAATCTTATAATTTTCTATTGAACAACTGAATTTTTATAATTTTTTATAAGAGGGACCAAATTATTAGTAAATACTGAATAAACACAATTAAAATTGTTTGTTTTAAAAATAATACGATTAGTATAATTACTTCAATAGAAAAATTTAAGAGATAAGTCTATTAAAAAAAACAAAAAACAAAGTTTGATCATTTTAATAGGAAACATGTGATAATTCGATACCTTTTTTAATCCTTTTTGTTATATATTTTGTGGTTTTCTCCGCACTTGTAATCTTCATTCATACTAAAATTTTCTTCATTGCTTTTGGTCATTTTAATAGGAACATGTGATAATTCGACACCTCTTGTTATCATTTTTGTTGTATATTTTGTGTTCTCTCGACACTTGTAATCTTCATTCATACTTAAATTTCCTTCATTGCTTGTCCTTGGTTTTCCCCGTATTGGGTTTTCCATGTAATCTCTTTTTTTTTTGTAAAACAGGAACTTGGGTCAGAATTTCTTGACAGGTCCATTGTCTCCATCAATTGCTAATCTAACTGCCATGCAATACCTGTAGGCTGTTCTGAATTTTTTTTTTTAATTAAATTGATATGGAAGATGGCAAGTCCATCTAAATTCTTATTTTCTTTTGCTGATGCTTAGTTTTTATCGTATATGATCAGTAGCCTGGGCATTAATGCATTATCAGGGGAGCTTCCGAAAGAACTTGGATTGCTTACTGAACTAATCTTATTGTAAGTTTAAACTTTACAACTTGTTTTTCTTTTTGATTTTATTAGAGTTAGATTGGTTTAAGTCATTGGTATTGAAGTTAGATTGGTTTAAGTCATTTTCGTAATTAGAATCCAAAGCATGTTAGGGATCAAACCTAGGTGTACCCATGAGCTAGCCAAGACACTATTTCAGGTTTAGTTAAGGAGAGCTGGACCCCGTTTAGGTTGAGCCAATGAGAGCCAGACCAAGTTCAGATAGGTTAGCCAAAAAAAAGTCACACCCCATTTCGAACTGCCAAAATGAGTGCTGGAATCTATAAGTCCGAAAAATAAAAATAAAAGATTATATATCCTATCTTAAATCATTTTAACAATTAGAATATAACCCAAAGCATGTTAAAGTCAGCATATAATTAATAAAGATGTTGATCTCACACCCCATATTTGAGGGCCCAAGATTTCTGACATTACACATTTATGCTTTTAATTTTGGCAGTGGAATTGGAACAAACAATTTCTCCGGTCCTCTGCCATCCGAGCTTGGTGATTGGACGAAATTAGAGCAACTGTAAGTTCTTATAGACTTCCAGTTTCATTTCAATGCAAAATTTGAAGGAAAGTTTGTATGCAGTGATGGATTTTTCGAATACTCTTTACCTTGACAGATATATTGACAGTTCTGGAGTGAGTGGTGAGATTCCTTCAAGCTTTGCTAATTTACAAAGCCTGACTACAGTGTAAGAATTTTTCAGTTATATTAATTTGTTGACCAAAAACAAAAAGCATCACATCCTAAACAAGTTCTTATTAGGAAAACCTCACCTATTAAGTTAGTTTTTGGGGTGGGAGAGACCTAATAATACTTTTGAAGGTCTCAACAAATGGTAACCAAGGACCCTGCTCAGTTGACGGGAGGTTGCCTTTTATTACTCCCCACTGGGCCTGGTTCAGGAGGCTAGATGAAGGGAGGTTTGGGCAGTTTACTCCCCGGTTGACCTGCCTGGTTGAGGGGGAGAGGCCTAATAACACATTTCAAAACCGTAACAGTTCTTTTATTGTTCTCAGGTGGGCTTCAGACACTGAACTTACAGGAAAGATCCCTGACTTCATAGGAACTAATTGGACAAAGCTTAATGTCTTGTGAGAAAACTCTAATATTTTTCTTTTCCTTTACACTTAAATCTGCATTCTATTTCGAAATTTGTACAGTTTAGTTTATAATTTTCTGGTTCTACACATTATTGCAGGAGGCTACAAGGAAACTCTTTTACTGGGCCAATACCATCATCCTTTGCCACTCTGACTTCACTGACAGAGTTGTGAGTGTTCTTGTCCCATCATATTTGAATTTTGCAATAATCAGTGCTAAAAAAGAGATAACAACACTTTAAGGTATCAAATTATCATATTGAGACCAAACTTAGTTTTTTTTCTATTGAATAGACTAAAATCTTATATTTATTTATTAAATGAATTGAATTTTTAGATTTTCATTGAGAAGTGACGAAATCAAAGCTTCTATAGGAAAATCTGAAAGTTTGATTCATTTAATATGAAAATTTGATAGTTCAATCTTCTAAATAGAAAAAAAAGCTCAGTCCCTTCAACATAAAAAAGGTGATAATCTCCTGTTGTCATCCTGTGCTAAAAAAATCTCATATTAATTGAAAATGTAGGAGAATGAGCGATTTGTCAAATGGGAGCTCGTCGTCCTTGGCATTCATAAGGAATATGAAATCTTTAAGTACCTTGTAAGGCAACACTTCCGAATTTCTATTATTATTTTCTGAATTTCTTCATCTTGTTTCATTGATCTTGATTATGTTGGTTCCATATACATCAGAGAGCTAAGGAATGACAACATTTCTGATACAATTCCATCCAATATTGGCGAATTCCAGAGTCTGCAGAATTTGTATGTTTATTCCTTTTTCTTTCCCTTAGTTGTGAAACTGTTAACAAGCTTCTTGATCTTATGATTGAATAATTGCTATAATTTTTATTCAGGGATCTGAGTTTCAATAATTTAAGTGGACAAATTCCAAGCTCGCTTTTCAATTTGAGTTTGCTGACTTACCTGTAATCTATCATCTCTGCCTTGTTGTATCATACAATCGTTTGTCTCTGAAAAAGTAATCATACTGAAACAATTATTTCTGGGTTTGTACTTAGGTTTCTTGGAAACAATAATTTAGATGGTACTCTGCCTGCAGAAAAAAGCACTGATCTTCTAAACATGTAAGTACTTTTGACATCTTCTCAATCTTGTTGCGGGTTTGAAAAGTTTTATTGGGTCTCTCCTCTTTTCCAACCCTAAAAGCTAACTCAAGGTGAGATTGTTTCTTACACTTATGTACCCACACTGGTACACCCATCTTAATTCTTAAGCAATGTGGAGCCCTTAACCAGACAAGCCAATGTGAGACCCATAGCCGAGTAAGCCAATGTGGGAGTAAGGCTGATGAAACCTCCCCTTAACCTGAGCCTCATGAACCAGGCCAATCAAGGAGGATTGGGGTGTAAGGATCAACCCCCCCTCAACTAGAACTTTGGTAATGTGGAACCCTCAACCAGGTAGGCCAATGTGGGAGTAAGGCTGATAAAACCTACCCTTCGCTTGAGCCTCAGAAACCAGGCCAATTGGTGAAGGTAGGCCAACTGGGCCGTAAGGAGTAACCTCCTCCTAAACCGGGTCAACTGGTGAGGGTAGGCCAACCGGCGAGTAAGGAGTAACCTCCCTCTAACAAGGCCTTTAGCTTGCCAGGTTGGAACTTCAAATTGAAGCGAAATTGTTTTGAACCTTGGGCTTTGATACCATTTATTAGGATATTGAAAAGTCCTTTTTCACCCCAAAAACTAGCTCAAAGGGTAAGATTTCTTTTACACTTATATACTCACACCCAACTTGATTCCCAACCAATATAGACAAGTTTTTATGGGAAATCTGGTTTGCTGTAAAAGTGTCTTGAACAAAGAGCTTATAGTAAAAGATCAATGTGATTAGTACAATGCTTGAATTTGACATTTAAAAGCAGTCATATTGCGTAGCTAACCTTCTCCTCCCCCTATGCTTTCAGAGACCTATCATATAATAATTTATCAGGCAGCTTTCCTTCTTGGATCAACCAAGAAAATTTACAACTGTAAGTCTATAAATTCATCCCACTGAAAATTTTCTTTTGTTACGCTATGATGAAACTTACACGCACATTTTGTTGGTTGGTGCTGTTTGCAGTAACCTAGTTGCCAACAACTTCAAGAGCAGGTGATTATCAAGTTTCTTTCTTTAATTCAAATGCTTGAAACTCTCTATAAAAATCCTGAAATGAATGGCTGCCCCTTCTTTCTGACTCAGTCTCCTCATAAAACTGTGTTTCTCTTCTTCCCTCAGTGTTTTGCCGTATGGCCTATATTGTCTCCAACGCACTTTTCCTTGCGATCGAGATTATCCAATTTGTAAGTGCTACATCCCCATTTTTTTTTTTTTTGTTTTGAAGTGATCTCCATCAGTGGTATTGGGTCTCTCTCACCTTAGAAGCTAGTTTAATCCATGGATTTACAGTCCTTCCCCTTGTCCGAGTCTCCACTTCCAGAACTAGGCCAACTAGGGGGTAAATGGACAAAACTTTCCCTCATTTGGGTCATAATTGTTTAAATCTTAACTCTGTTAACCAATTATAGGACCTCCATAAATGCTAGCTGAGAGGTGAGACTTTCTTTGGCACTTACATACCCACACCCAATTTGTTTTTGACATATGTGAGATTGTCAACCATAACTAAGCATAATAGAGAAGGGAAGGAAATGATTTAGTTTGATATGCAGATTCTAGCTTTGCAGTGAAGAGTGGCGGTCCACAAATTACATCTTCTGATGATATTGTGTATGAGAGGGATAATGAGACTCTTGGCCCAGCTACGTATTATATGACTGACTCAAACAGATGGGGAGTTAGTAATGTTGGATATTTTACTGGGAGCAATAATCCACAATATATAATCTTTTCTCAGTCTCAATTCACAAATACTCTAGATTCAGAGCTTTTCCAGACAGCTCGGATCTCAGCTTCATCTCTGAGATACTATGGTTTAGGCCTTGAAAATGGGAACTACACTGTCACCCTCCAGTTTGCAGAAATAGCTAATTTAGATTCTTCAGGATGGAAAAGTCTTGGAAGGCGGCTTTTTGACATTTATGTTCAGGTATGCATTACATTTTAAAATTTTTTAAGGATGACTGGCCAAAATTGTGTTAGTTGTTCTTATTCGAGTTCCTGAATCTGTTTGTCTTCAGGGAAATCGTGTAGAAAAGGACTTCAACATAAAGAGCTTAGCGAGTGGGATCCCAAGGAGAGTTTTTCAGAGAGAATATAAGGCCCTGGTATCGGAAAACTACTTGGAAATCCATTTTTTTTGGGCTGGGAAAGGGACTTGCTGTGTTCCTAGCCAAGGTACATATGGACCTTTAATTTCAGCCATCAGCGCCACCCCAGGTAAAACAATAAAAAATTTCCTTTTATCGGTTTGGTTGATTTTCATAAATTCCACATTGAAAAGCACTTGAGAGATGTAATGTAAATATTTCATCATAGTTTTATTTTTAATTTTTGCAATTTAAAACGAGACATGAGATACTTATATAGACCCGATATCTCTCCCGTGTTTTGTCGATGTAGGATTTGCCTGGGGTGTTACCGAATTAACTATAAGTTTTGATGCAGATTTTATACCTACTGTAAGAGCTCCAACCACTGAGAAGAACAGAACAGATATGATTGTGGGGATTGTGGTTGGCGTTGGGGTTGCATTTCTGTTAGTTCTTGCAGTTTTCTTCATTGTCAAAAGAAGAAAAAAGCCGCGGAATGATGATGAAGGTGAAACAAAATATTTTATTAATGCTTTTACATTCAACGAAGCAGAGCCAGTGTTTAGGGTTTTGAGTGGTAAACTATGTCTGTTGGCTTTTTCTCAGAGCTTCTGGGGATGGACGTGAAACCATACACTTTCAGTTATGCTGAACTAAGGAATGCTACTGATGGCTTCAGTCCTGCAAATAAACTTGGAGAGGGAGGATTTGGACCAGTTTTTAAGGTAAAGTTACTCTTCTATTTGGTTTAGTTGATTTGTTGTTACATATTCACTGTTGTTTCTAGCCATAATTAAACACATAGGGGTGGATTCAAGTAGAGCCAAACTTGAATAAGTGCCGACTCAAGCTCATCTCGGATCAAGAATGTCCAACTCCAGTTGGTGAACAGTAACATTGAAGAGGTGAATCGTTGATAAACCCTCAAACTCAATTGAATATGGATTTGAGCTTGAACCGGCTTGGCTGGAAATGACCCCTACAAACATAGATAGCATGCATCACTCTTTATCAGATTCAACTTGAAGCACTAACTATTCTCACCATTTCAACTTGAACTTTCTTCTCAGGGAAAACTAAGTGATGGAAGAGTAATTGCTGTGAAGCAATTATCTGTAGCATCCCACCAAGGGAAGAGCCAGTTTGCTGCAGAAATTGCTACTATATCTGCTGTGCAGCACCGGAACCTTGTCAAACTTTATGGATGCTGCTACGAGGGAGCACAACGCATCCTTGTTTATGAATATCTAGAAAACAATAGCCTTGATCAAGCATTATTTGGTATGAAAATGCCATTCATGCAAAAGGGTTTCCAGTGTTGTTTGCCATGGAAATCATAGTTCAAATATTTATTATGGCTTTCTTTGAACAGGAAATAGCAGCTTAAATGTTGACTGGCCAACACGTTATGATATTTGTTTGGGAGTAGCAAAAGGTCTAGCTTATCTTCATGAGGAGTCGAGGCTTCGGATCATTCACAGAGATGTGAAGGCTAGTAACATTTTGCTTGATGCTAATCTCGTCCCCAAAATATCAGATTTTGGCTTGGCCAAGCTCTATGATGACAAGAAGACGCACATAAGCACCCGTGTTGCAGGAACAATGTAATAATACTTTCTTCAGGATTCAGAATTTTATTAAGGCTTTCATACTTTTACATTCATTGGATTATTGAAATGAAGTTTTGGCTCTGTTGCATGATGTAGAGGATATCTTGCACCGGAATATGCCATGCGAGGACATCTAACAGAGAAGACTGATGTATTTGCCTTCGGAGTTGTGACTCTAGAGATTGTTAGTGGAAGGCCAAACTCAGATTCAAGCTTGGACGAAGAGATGATGTATCTTCTTGAATGGGTATGTACAACATTTCATTGCTCTAACTCGTATCAATGCTTTCTTATATTTGAGCTCACTATATGGTTTCTGGCTTTGATTTTCAATCCTGAAATGAACTTGATTTAGTGCATTGAGGCATGGTTTGAAAAACCAGACTGCCCCAGATCCTGTGTTGACATATGTAGGCATAAAAATTGCAAATTTTTTCGCAAAGCCTGAGACTCAGACTTGAACCAAACATTGTATCGATTGGCATAATGTGTGTCTCATCAGACCATATCCTTTTTTCTGTAAGTGTTACTCAGATTGTTTTGAATACTGCCAGTTTACTTGGAGTGACCCTTTCATAAGGTCTACGTCTAAAGAACTAAAGCGATACTAAGTGTACTCAATAGACAAACCCAAGCAGGATTTGCTATGCACACCATTGTCTTTTTCAATTCAATATCATTCTGTATCATATAACTCTGATATTTTTTGCTTCTCAGGCTTGGTTCTTGTATGAGAACAACCGCAAACTCAAATTGGTAGACTCCAAATTATCACAATACAGCGAGGAAGAAGTGAGACGTCTGATAGGAGTAGCTCTTCTGTGTACTCAGACACTGCCCTCGCTCAGGCCATCGATGTCTAGGGTGGTCGCAATGCTGTGTGGAGACATCGAAGTGAGCCCAGTAAGTTCAAAGCCAGGCTACTTGACTGACTGGAAATTTGATGATGGAACCATATTTTTCAGTGAAAATGCAACCAAAACAAGTGTTTCTACAAGTCGTGACACTTGTTTGACAAGCTTAAGGGCTAAAGCTTCTCCAGGGAATGAAGCTAAAGGCCTTCTCCAGGACATTATTGGAGAGGGCAGAGAGAAACAAATTTCTTCTGCTTGATGGAATTTTGAGTTATGGAAGGTTGTTTAATATTCTTTGGTTTTTGAGTGTGCACATGGTAGGTTTTAGTCTTTTAGAAGTGCAGAACGAGAAAAGATGTTGGCACTGGTTTGTAAATTTTTTGAAAATTTTGTCTCAATTCATTGTTGAATAATAAGGGTTCAAAGATTCCTGTTTATCATGTAACACCTCTCAAACTTGAGTTCGATAATATAAAATCTTTAGGTTTGAGTTTGAATTTACATTCTTCTATATTAAACTTGTTTGTATTGAGTTGACAATGAGTTTGAGTTAATTCGATTTGAATCCATCTTTACTCCCAACTCCGTATGGTATAATAAATGCATGTCTTTGGTGGTCATTGACTTGTATTTTGGCTTGTTATCAACATTTTCATCATCAGTGACACCACGATTCCTTGGACAGTCTTCCATAAAATGACTAGCTTTTCCATGGCCAATGCAAACTCCCTTCTTCAGATGGCATCATTTATAACACTCTTTCCTACAACACTGACGGATGTTTCTGTTCTATTTGAAACTCCGCATGCATTTCCAAAGGAGATGTTTACTTCGAATTTAAGGTCTTTAGCCTATGGGAATGGAGAGGAAATTTCCCTTGTGGGTTCATAGATGGAGAGAAAATTATTCTTCATTTGTAAGGGACTGAGAATCATTGTTATTCTCCTAATGGAGACTGGAGTAAGTGGCAGTGGTGGTGAAGGTGAAAGTGAAGGTGAGATCGAGATCAATGTGGGGCATTTGAGGTAATTTCATTTTTCGTGCATAGTTAATTACCTTAATACCCCTGTGTAATTTAACGTAACTGTGATATGTGAAAGTTGGATGATCGATGGGAAAACTGACTTTTCAAACCTAAAGATGAAAATTCGTCATTTTATCAAAGTTTGGGTGCGAAGCAGTCGTTAGGCCTCTCCTTATCTTTTAAACCTTCAACTTTTTTATGATAAATATATGATCACGTTTTTCAACTTAAAAAAAAAAATCTATATATTTTTAATATACAATTTAAATATAAAGATAATATATTATCACATGATTAAATAATTTTAAATTAAATATAACATAATACTCAATCATATCATAATATATCATTTATATACCTAAATTATGTATAAAAAATATATACATATCACATTTCTCTTTTCAAATTTGTTTCTTAAAGTCTAAACTTTGAATTTATGTGCCTATTTAATTTCCTCATTGGAGAAAGATTACCTAATCCTTGAGCCTTGAAAGTAAAACAATCGCGACACCACATATTTTAGAGATACTTCAACTACCACCCCATCTATTAATGTTTCAAGTTAGAAATAGCATGTGAAGACAATCTATTTGCACATCCCAAAAATAGAGCAAAACTTGACCCCATATATATTTGTATGTTTTAAAGACAATTTAAGTATAGAGTTTTTATTGGTATCATAACACTCTGGACCGGGTTGGCTTGACTGACTAGGCCAATTAGGAATCAATAATAAATTTGATTTAGATTATGATTAAAATTTGTTTTAATCATTGGACCAGATTGATTTAAGATTGAATTGAGTGAATTTTGTGAAATTGTAATTCATTCATAATATCAAATCAGTCTAATATCAATTGAATTGATGTCAGTATGATACCATATGATATCATTGTACTTAAAACTCATTTAAAATTTTTTAAATTAAATCATGATGTCATTGTTGATTCAGACCAATCCATCCACAACCTGAGCCTTCCAAGAGATCAAGACCCGATTTAAAGAATAAAACATTGGTTTTTCTAAGTAAATCCTCATGTGTTCAACTCTTTTGTAGTATGTGTATGTTGATTTCAGCAATGTGACCTTTGCCTAGCTAGTTTCGTAAATACCCTAACCCTTATGTGTTTAGCCTTTTTGGCTGTAAGCATCAATTGTTTTTGAAGTGTCATTAATACAATCTTCATCAATATAACCTCCTAAAAATATAATGACCTCTCAACAATTTTTGAAATTTTGATAAAAACATTATTTCCTTCAAACTTCACAGAAAAAAAACCAAGCATTTCGTTAATTTTGAAGGTTAAGATTGCATTTATGAAACTAAAGAACGCTCACTACCAAAAAAAAGATTGTGATATGCCTATAAGGAGAGATCCTAAGGTGGTTTGTTGGGTTAATCGTTTCGAGATTTATCAGATTAATAGTTGGACTCTATCCTAAAAAGATTATCGAGCTCTGTCAAATGAGGTTGTTAGTCACTGTAAAAATCAAAACCCTTAATTTTTTAGGATATATAAAGTTGGTATTTAAAAGTAGAATTAGATTTTATATAAGTTCCCTCGCAATTCGGAAACTACTTAATGCAGAACAATCATAGAATACAGCATATATAAATAAATAAATTATGAAGTTTGTTTACAAACAATTAGATTAATTAATATATGTATTCTATGATAGTTTATTTATTTAATGCAGAACAATCATAATCTAAATGATCACATTAAATCTGTTTGTAAACTTTTATTTGAATATTCAATTATATAATTTTGTTAAATAAAATTAAGCTTAATGATAGTTCACATTGTCAATGTAGCAAATATCTAACTTCACAACAAATAAGTGGAGGTCTTGTCACAAGGTTGTCTTGAGAGTATGAACTTTTATGATAGTCATTGCTGATACATGAAAGACAATCTCAACTATTGAATTGGTCATCTCATGCTTATTGAATCGGTCTAATGTGTTTAAGTTTGAGTTCAATCTTTTGTGGGCTCAAACTTCAAGCTTTCTCATTCGGGTCTCGAACTTTTTGTTTAACTTTGATTTATTTATTTTTTTGCATCAGTTTTAGATCTATCCAACAACTTTGAAAATTTTATAAGTACACCCTACAAATTTGAAATTTTGATAAATACACTCTATCTACAATGAATTTCTAAAAAAAATTAGAATTGATTTATGATATGAATAAATAATGAAATTACTAATATGTAAAATGAATGAATACAAACAATAATTTTCATAGTAATGTCTTGACTAATATTTTCATATTCAGATTAGTTTTTGTCTGAGTTTTGGTTGGTCTGTCGGTTAGACTAGTGATAAATTAAACAAATATTACAATAATATTCAATCAGTCATAATTGTGATCTTGTATTGTGTTATATATATTCTTTTACGATGTTTCTTAAGAATCATATAGATCAGTTCAAGTTTGATTTAGTTTTAAAAAATTGAGCTCAAGTCTGGCTCAATTTGAAAGAAATTAAGCTCGAATTCGATTACAGTTTTAATTTAAACTCGTAGTCTCGAATTCAATTGTAGTTTTAATTTAAGCTTATAGTTGTATTAAAATTAATTAAACAATGTTATTTTAACGTATATTGATCAAAATAATATTTTTTTAACCTATTTGATTTAAACTTTTGTAAATTAACGAACAAGACAAACTTAACTCCTCTAAATTGGAGTTTAAGCTAAATATATAATATTATTAATGTGGAGTTCAAACCCGCCTAATCGAATTTATTTCAAATGTATTCAAACCGAGTTAACAAATAAAATCGAATCCACTTGACTTAGAATCCATCCCTTGATTATTGGTGGACCATTGGTGGGGTGGCGGTGAACTGAAAATCTGACTTGAGGTATCCGTGGGCGGACCGCCGTGCATACTTTTCAAAAAACTGGTCATGGTTGATAAAATTTCAAAACAATATTCATACTGACAACAAATAATTCTATTGAAAATTTCAAAAATCCCAGATTTGGTTTTTAATAATTATGAATTTTCAATAATAATTAATGCAAACCTCTGTCTTTAACAAGTTACTTTACAATACCCAATAATTTTCTGTTTCCTTAGAAAGAACCATTATAGTCAACTCCTTTCATTGTCAACATTATTCTCTGCCTAGAAATAACTATTCTCTTACTTGGCAAGAACTACTTAATGAAAGGCTTAAAATATTTTCAAATTTGAATTATGTATATATATTAAACTGGATTAATCCAATGAAAAATCAATTTGGCCTCATGGCAGATTATGATGACCATACAAATAGATTTAAGTTAAGTTACAGCAGATTATACAAGATGGGTCACATGCTTTTAAAGTTTAATGGGAGATTGACCTTGTCAAATGATCTATCTAAGTCTTAATTGGTTTGGTTAGTAAACTCAAACAGAATAAATTTAATAAAAATTAAAGCAATATATAATCAAATTGATAATCACATCTTGGTCGAATTGGTTTGATTGATCAATTCAATTCAATTCGGATGTGTCAAATTTAAAAACTAATAAGATAATAATACTTAGAGGTATTATATTTTCAATTTTTTTTATTGAAGAGATTAAATTTTCAAATTTTTTGATTAAATAGACTAAAATTTTATTTTTTTATTGAATAAATTAAAATTTCAATTTTTTTTTACTAAAAATACTGAACTTTTTATTTTTTGCTACTAAAGATATTGAACAAACATAATTTATTTTATAAAAGAAATTAAAAAATTTGATCAAATCAATAGAAAATTTTAAAAATTTACTCTTTTTATTAAAAAAAAATTGATCTTTTTAATTTAAAAAAAAACATAATTTGTCACATCATGTGTTTTTATACTTAAACTCATTGCCACCTAATTTTTAATATTTTCTATAGTTTACATTGACTTTAGTTATATTTATTGTTTATGGTTTATCCAATTTTAGGGTTACATTACATGTCCAAACATATTGATTCTTATTTATTGGAGGAGGCAAAGAATGTGAATGGTCAAGTAAAAAGACATTATAATGGTTGCAAATTTGAAAATTTGATAAATACACTCTATCCATAATGAATTTCTGAAAAAAATAAGAATTGGTTTATGGTATGAATGAATAATGAAAGAGAAATTAAATTAAATGACTATTTCACCCTTTTATTAAGTAAAAATGCCCTAAATTTTTTTAAAATACCAAAATTTCCCTTAACCACATCTATATAAACCCTCTCACTCTCACTCTCATTATATACACTTTTCATATCACTTAAATACTCATTCTCACTTTCATTTTTACTTAATATCAATTATTATAGGTTCGTTTGAAAGGAAGAAGTTATTATTTTTGAATTCGAATCGAAAAAAATTAATTCATGAAAAAAATATTTATATGAATCTTAACTCAAAACTTAATTTTATTTGTTAAATCTAGTTTGTATGTCATGTAAAGGGGTCATTTGAATATATGATAATACTTTAGGGGTTAAATGAAATATTAGAAAAATATGAGGGTATTTTAATATTACACAATATATAAAGAATTTAAATAACATGTTAAGAATAAATAGACATATTGAAATACCCTACAATGTCAACAATAAAAAAATCATTTAAAAATATGAAAAAACAGATCTAAATTTCTAAAACTACACGTTCAAATAGCTTAGAAATGAGAAAATCAAAAAATCGATCTGAAATTTCATAATTATATCATAAAATATGCCTAGAAAAGAACAAAACTGAAGAGACAAATATCAAATTTGAAAACTATATGTCAAAAATGTCTAGCCCGGTCACAAACAAGCTTAAAATTATAGAAACCAAAAATTCTAAATTTGGTAAAACAAAAAACTGCATAATACACATTGAAACAATTTTATTTGGGCTCTTAAATTGGGCACAACCAACAAAGCATTGTTATAGAGCTTGAAACAAATTTTGCGTTGATATATTACAGGCCCCGTAACTCCTCTCAGATCAAAAGTTATGGTTGCTCAAAATCTATCTTCTATAGACCCTATAATTTAAAAAAAGTCAACTTCCACCCAACCAACGGTTTTCACGGATTACCCCATGGTTCAATGTAAAATTTCCCATGAACCCCCGTGGATCTCCCCCTTTTCCCCCTCCCCCTAAAATTTTGAAAACACTAAATTTCCCCCCACCCCACGGGCGCCCATGGGATATTACTGTAGCACTGACAAATCTAACCTATTTTCTGACCAAAAATCGTCATTTCAACCTCCAATTTCAACAAAAATCAAATCTACACATCCAATAACACAAAACCCCTCAAGAAATTCAAGTAAAACAACTAAAAATTAAAACATTTTATGGATTGTTTAATATCGAAACCCTAAAAATTCAAACCTCAAAATTTCTCTCAAATTTCAATACTTCTAACAATAAATTGATTCAAACAAGAAGTGAGATGATGTACTATGTTTATTTATCATTTTCGGTTGTCGAAAAACACAAAAAGTCGATGAAAAAGATGAAAACCCGCTATGCCCATGGGAGATCCGAATTTTCTTTGAATTGCAACAGTAAACCTGTGGGAAATGTGGGGTTTATATATAAAGACAGTTTGACCATTTCACAAATTGAGGGCATTTTTGCTTAATCCTTAGAGTTTTGGATAATTTCGCTTAACACCCCTTAGTTTTAGGCATTTATTATAATTTCCCATAATGAAATTACTAATATGGAAAATGAATTAATACAAACAATAATTTTCATTGTAATGTCTTGACTAATATTTTCATATTAAGATTAGTTTTTGTTTGAGTCTTGGTTAGTTTGTTGGTTAGACCAATGATAGATTAAACAAATATTATAATAATACACAATCAATCATAATTGTGATCTTGTATTGTGTTATACATATTCTTTTACAGTGTTTAATCATTGGATTTTAGGATTTTTTTTTTCTATATCAAATCATTTCAATAATCTTAGGAATAATTTAGTTCAGTTTAAGTTTGATTTAGTTTAAAAATGTTGAGGTTGAGTCTAAGGTTAAGTTTAATGAGTTCTCTTTAAGTTTAACTCAGTTTGAAGGAACTTAAGTTTGAATTCAATTATAATTCTAATTTGAGCTCGTAATTATGTTAAAATTAACCAAACAATATTTATTTTAACGTATATGAATTAAAATAATATTTTTTTTGTTTATTTGAGGCCAAAGGACTATTTCCCACCCAAGGTATGCTGCTTTCCTAAGTTTCTCCTATTTAACTTTAAAAATCTCAAATACTCACCCATGAACAATTAAAATTAATGGTAGTAAGAACAAAATCGTCATTTTATCTATAATATTAAAAATAAATTAAAATATAGTTTCTTTTCCCCCCTAAACTTTAAAAACTAAAAATTTCTCCTAACCTAACTTTTAAAAAATGACAGTTTTCCCCTAAGGTTTCGTTTCCATATATCCTGTGCCATTGCTGACAGCCTCTCCCTCCCAAAGCTTCCTCTCTCTCTGGCGGTCTCTCTCTATCCATTTGGACATTCGATCAACATCGAAGGAGCTATGAAAGACGAAGAGCTTTGTCATAGAAGAAGGAGCAACGAAGCTCTTCGTCTTCCTAGACGAAGACGAAGAGATAAAATTTTAAGGGGTTAAAGTTTCGTTAATTTTAATTGCTCATAGGTGGATATTTGAGATTTTCAAAGTTAAAGAGGGAAAACTTAGAAATGCAACATACTTTGGGTAGGAAATAGTCCTTTGGCTTTTATTTGATTTAAACTTTTCTAAACTAATGAACTAAGCAAACCTAACACCTCTAAACTCGAGTTGAGTTAAATACATAAAATTATTAATGTTGAATTCAAACTAATCTAATCAAACTTATTTCAAATTTATTCAATCAAAGTTAACAAATAAAATTGAATCAAGTTAACTTGAATCCATCTTTAAATTATTGATGGACCATTGGCAGGGTGGCAGTGAACTCAAAATTTGACTTGTGGCATACTTTTCAAAAAACTGTTCATAGTTGATAAAATTTAAAAACAATATTCATAGTGATAACAAATAATTCTATTGAAAAATACAAAAATCTCAGATTTGGTTTTTAATAATTATGAATTTTCAATAATAATTAATGCAAACCTTTGTCTTTCCAAAGTTATTTTACAATACCCATTAATTTTCAATTTCCATTAAATTATAATATCTGAATCCTTAGTCAGCTCCTCTCATTGTCAATATTATTCTTTGCCTAGGAATAATTATTCCCTTGGTAAGAACTATTTAATGAAAGGCTTAAAAAATTTTCAAATTTGAATTTTATATATATATATATATATATATATATATATATATATATATATATATATATATATATATATATGAAAAACAATTTGGCCTGAAGGCAGATTATGGTGACCATACAAATAGATTTAAGTTAAATTATAACACATCATATGAGATGGCTCGAATGTTTTTAAACTTTAATCGGAAATTGACCTTGTCAAATGATGGATTTAAGTCTTAATTGGTTTGGCTAATAAACTCAAATAGAATAAATTTAATAAAAATTAAAACAATGTATAATCAAATTGATCATCAGATCTTAACTGAATTGACTTGATTGATAAATCAAAGTTGGATGTGTCAAACTTAAAAACTAATAAAATAACAATACTTAGAGGTATTCTATTATCTATTTTTTTAATTGAAAAGACCAAATTTAAAAAATTTTCTTTTGAATGGATTAAAATTTCATATTTCCCTATTAAATAAATTAAACTTTCACCTTTTTAATTGCTCTTTTAATTCCCTCTTTTAATTAAAAAAATAAAATTCGATCTTTTTAATTGAAAAAACACACAATTTGTCAACTGGTTGTGTTTTCATACTTAAACTCATTGCCACCTAATTTTTAATATTTCCAATAGTTTACATTGACTTTTGTGGTTTATCCAATTTTAGGGTTACATGTGTAAACATGTTGATTCTTATTTATTGGAGGAGGCAAAGAATGTGAATGGTCAAATAAAAAAACATTTATGTCCGAATTTTCAAGCCTAAAATAGAAATTAGGAGATTAAATTCATTTAACGAAAACTTCAAAAAAAACGATACAAAGACTTTGAACAAGTAATATTTGGGCAAAGCACAAAGTTGAAAGGTACACCAATATTTCAATAATCCAAATGTAAACACAAGATTAATATTTTTATTTTTATTTCACATCTTCAAATCATCACGAATGATGCAGAAAATATTTACCGACCAAGATTATTTATTGAAATAATATAAAATATTTGTCAGAAGATAAGTTTACATATTAACATTAAGTTAATTTTAGTTGAAATGTCATATTCATTAATAATTTTACATTATCTCATTTCATGCCCACGAATGGTTAGATTAATAGTTTGAGCCGTGTTTAGGGGTAGATTCAATCTAGTTAGTTCAATTTATTTGTTTATTTAGTAACATTATTTATATTGTCAAGCCAGAGATATTGTTTACTTCTCTAATAATAACATTCACATCACTAACAGTTTTGTAATATACTATGTATCGACTTAAATGAGCTTACACGGAAAATTATACCTTCAATTTGAACTCAAGCCATACCTAAGTTTGGGTTAGCTTGGATCAACCTCAAGACTAGTCGTGTTCGTGTTATGTTATTGTAGGGTTTATGTTGAAAGACACTTAATTTGAATATGACTTGACATATGAACGTGTTGATAACCTGTTTTATTTGTTCAACCTATTTGACCTGAAAATGATATATTTTACATATGTTTCATTTTTACATGATTTCAATTAATTTAACTTGATTCGTTTTGACACAAAATGATATGACCTAAACATAACAAAAGGCATATGAAGGGTCATGTTTAGAGTTAGAAGGGTTAATATAAACACAACCCAATTCGGAAATTAGTTGATCTAAACATGACCTGAATTAGATATTGTGTTAAAAAACCTTAATCTGAGCCCCTTTTTAAAGAATTGTGTAGGGTTAGTCGGCCATGCCAAAATTCTCAGCTCTGTCTGTGCTGATGATGAATGTAAAATACTAAATAAATAAAAATAACATGTGATGAAAGATAGAGTTAGTGATCGTAATGCAATGACCGGGCTCCTTAATCTTTGATTAATTATGTTCAATTTGGCTATTGATGAAGATCAAAATATTCAAAAAAGACGAGCTAGCAAGTTGGAGGCTCAGTTGTAGTCAGTCAGCCTGCACGCTTTGGTAGATATTCCTTGGCTGAAAGACGCATGCCAACTTCAGCCTCCACATACGAAATCAAATAAATAGATAACCAATTTTTTTTTTTTTTTATAAAAAACCCTTATTAAATCTCGTATCTAATAACCAATTTTATAATTTTAACAAAGCCTTGGGTTTAAATCTAAGAAGCACGGTGCGTTTCCATGAATCCGAAACGGCCCGAAACTGGTACGAAACGTTTCGGGGCCGTTTCGGTAATTTTAGATAAAAAGGAAACGCGTTTCTTTACCAAAAACAGTTTCCTATGCTCCGTTTTTTTCCGTTGCAGAAAAGAGAAGAATTTTTGTCTTCTTGTTTTGAAACACATGCTGCTGATTTAAGCCTTTTATTATTTTTAGGGGCCTAGTGCCCACCGGAAGGAAGATTCTGAGGCGGGCTTCTTACTTCTTGGTACACTTACCTTCCCCCAGGAATTATTAGTAACTCCCCTTTCATCCAAAGCCACTGCTCAATCTTCCTTTTCTGATTGATTGAAAAAGGAAACACAAGCAAAAACTTTTGAGGCACAAGAAGCAAATATGGAATTGGGTAAAATTTCATGTGATTCTGAAAATAAATAACAAAAATAGTTTCCTATGCGGAATAGTTTTCTGGGCGTCTTCTCTTCTTTGCTGTCAATCTCCTGGGCGTCTTATTCCTCTCTGAACAGTGGCTGGAAGAAAGAAAACTCTGTGAAAAAAGTGTGCGTTCCTCTGGATCGGTTCGTCCTGATGTCACAGAGTTTTCTGGAACTGGGTCCTGGTGTCACAGAGTTTTCCAGGAACGGAAACTGCTGGGACTGGAACTGTTTGGCTGTGACATCAGGACGATCGACCCAGAGGAAGTGTGCGTTTTATTGTATTTTTTATAAAAAATTTATATTTATAAAAAAACCCGTATATTTTTTATATTTACACGTTTCTCCACGTTTCCGTTTCCTATTTTTTTAAGAAAATACGTTTCCACGTTTCCGTTTCGACGTTTCGGCGTTTCGACGTTTTCGTTTCCGTGCTACCTAGGTTTAAATTGGCTCCGTAATTTTTATAAAATTTTGAATTTAATGATTAATCTTATAACTACTATATTATATAAGTAAAAAGTTTGACTTTAATATATTCTTAAACTTTTGCTTGAGACATAAATCGCCAATTCGCCATTACCAGATCAGTCTTCAATCAAATTTGATGGCATGCATGACAGGGATGACAGATAAATGACGATAAACCTTAGACTTAAATACCTATTTATTTAGTTCACATATATCTGAGACTCAACTTCATTAAGAAATATTTATATAAACTTGTCACCATCTCTCTCTCTCTTGTTAGTTCCGCCATCTTTCTGTCAACTCTCGGCCACCCTCATCCTTAGGCTTCATATATTTCATTCCATACAGTTTTCAGGTGTAATATTACAGCTTTCTTAGTTCATACAGAATTTGATTCGAATTCGATCATGTTGATGAAGCCATCAGCCTCAACAGCAACTTCGATTTCTGTTATTGGTTTGTGTATATTTTGCTGCTTCTTCGGCCTTGTTCATGTGGGTGAAGCTCAGAATAACCAAACTCAAGCTGCTACAGATCCTAAAGATGGTAAGTTGCTCTTCTACTTTTACAAAGCCTTTTTCTCAATAGAAATGAAATTAAAATCTTATTAACTGTTTTAGTCTTTCTCTTCTTCTTTTACATTTTCTTTTGTTAGGCTTCTCAAAAAAAGGATTTCTTCAGGACTTTATGCGGATTAATAAAAAAACTACTCTATATGAAATTCCTCTTTGAAAGTTGTATATGGGTTTGGTTAATTCGTTCGTTCGAGGAATGACAATAAGTCACTCGTTTTATTTTCGAATTGAACTTGTAAAAAAATGCAGAATTAGAAAAGACAACACTAAGATTTTAGAGATTTTGAGTTCAACTCAAATCAAATCACTAAAGCGTATAATCCATTTTCAATTAGGTATAAGAAATTAAATATATAAAGCAAACATTCTTTATTTACCAAATAAATTCCCAAATTTCTAATATTCTAATTACTTAGTTGTTGTGCTAAGATTTGAGATAATATTTTAAGTTTTTCACTCAATTTATTTAAACTCCACTTGAACGATAAGTAAAATCCCTTTCATCTTTTCACTCATCTTGTTCAAGATCCATTTAAATGGTGAGATGAAATCCCCTTAATTATATGTCTTGAGCTTTCTTGAAGAACGTATTAGAAGATCATATCCAAAAATCTAAATCACTAAACTAATTGTAAAGTGAAAGAAAAAAAAAACATAGCAAATTTTAGATTTACGGAGGACACAAGGAAACTGTTTTGCATTATTATTATTATTATTATTATTATTAGGCCAAAGGACTTAATCCCACTTAAGTTTTTGATGCGCTTTTAAAGTCTTATTTATGAGGTTTTAAAAACTTAAATATCTATCAATAAATTGTTAACTTTAACCAAAATAGAGGATAAAATCGTTATTTTATCACTAAACCTTAAAACCTAAGAGTTTATATATATATTTTTTTATAGTTTGAGGAACAAACAATTTTCTCTCATAAAAAAATTTGAAAATTTCATTTTTCCCCCTAAAGTTTTTTCCTTCATTCTCCAACAATGAGAATTAGCCGCTGTTGTTGGTCAACCACCCCAACATCTTCTTCTCCAACTATTGGCTTTCCCATCAAAGTAGGTTTGTTAGACAAAGATGATTGATCTTTGTCTAGCTACAAATCAATGTTAGAAGAATCTTTAGATGCTAATCCGTCAGTCCAATGAAGATGAATCATTTTCGTCTGACTAAAGAGAAGAAGAGAATTCCCATCACTGTAGAATGAAGAAAAAACTTTTACGGGAAAAATGAAAATTTTAAACTTTTGAGTGGGGAAAAATGATAATTTTTCAAACTATGAGAGAAAAATGATATAAACTCTTAAAGTTGTAGAATTTAGTGGTAAAATAACAATTTTTTGATTTTGGTTAAGGTTAACTGCTCATAAGTGTATATTTAAGTTTTTAAAATCCTGTAGATTCAAATTTAGGAATGCATCAAAACTTGTGTGGAAACAAGTCGTTTGGCCTTATTTTTTATTATCATTATACTAATTAATTCCAAATTTTAATAGTAAAATATAGTGGAAAAAATAAAACTGAATTAATAATCTTGAAAGGCAATTTTCCTTTTCAATTGTTCTTTTCCGAGAGTGAACGATAAGAATTTTATCATAGTGCAGAAATTTCAGACTCATTAATGAATACACGTTACTTAAAGTCAAAAAGCTGATAAAATGTTGACAATTACGATAAATTTTCTCTGAGAAAAGTCGACAATTTTTTGTGACAGTGAGCGCATTGAATGCAATATTTGAAAAATGGGGAATATCTGCAAATGGACGGCAATGGAATTTAAGTGGAGACCCGTGCAGCGGAGCCGCCATAGACAACTCCATCGCCATCGATGACCCGACTTACGACCCTTTTATCAAATGTGTTTGTTCTTTCAACAACTCTTCTGTCTGCCGCATTACCGCATTGTGAGCATGAAGCTTTCTCGTTAATTTCAAACAAATGACTTCTTGTTTCCTTAGTTTGCTTTTACAAGCATTTTCTTGAATTTTAGGAAAGTTTACTCGCTGGACGTTTCTGGGGCAATCCCAGATGAGCTATGGACTTTGACATCCCTCACCAATCTGTATGTTTCATTTCATAAACTCTTGATAGGAATTTGCCAACTTTTGTTTCAAAATTTCAACAATTTACACCACATGCATGCATGCATATATATATATATATATATATATATATATATATATATATATATATATATTATATGTACATATTTATGTATGTGTGTTTGTGCGCACGCACATGAGGTGACTCGAACTTTTTATCAGTCAACTGAATTCATATATATTTTGTTGTAGGGATAATTACACATGAATTGAAGAGATTTAAATCTTATAATTTTCTATTGGACAATTGAATTTTCATAATTTTTTATAAAAGGGATCAAATTATTAGTAAATACTTAATAAACACAATTAATATGGTTTGATTTGGAAATAATATGATTAGTATGATTACTTAAATAGAAAAATTTGAGAGATAAGTCTATTCAAAATAAATAATAATAATAACAAACAAAGTTTGGTCATTTTTAATAGGGAACATGTGATAATTCGACACCTCTTGTTATCCTTTTTGTTGTATATTTTGTGGTTCTCTCCGCATTTGTAATCTTCATTCATACTAAAATTTTCTTCATTGTTTGTCCTTGGTTTTCTTGTATTGGGTTTTCCATGTATATTCTTGTGTTCTTGTTTTGAGTATCTAACATTTTAGTGTTGTGTGCTTTCCTTTGGGTTTCATAAGAATCTTTGTTCCTTAACATGGTTTTTTTTTTTTTTTTGTATAACAGGAACTTGGCTCAGAATTTCTTGACAGGTCCATTGTCTCCATCAATTGCTAATCTAACTGCCATGCAATACCTGTAGGCTGATCTGAATTTTTGTTTAAAATTAAATTGATATGGAAGATGGCAAGTCCATCTAAATTCTTATTTTCTTTTGCTGATGCTTAATTTTTATCGTATATGATCAGGACCGTGGGCACTAATGCATTATCAGGGGAGCTTCCGAAAGAACTTGGATTGCTTACTGAACTAATCTCATTGTAAGTTTAAACTTTACAACTTGTTTTTCTTTTTGATTTTATTAGAGTTAGATTGGCTTAAGTCATTGGTATTGAAGTTAGATTGGTTTAAGTTAGCAACTAGAATCCAAAGCATGTTAAGGGATCAAACCTAGGTGTACCCATGAGCTAGCCAAGACACTATTTCAGGTTTAGTTAAGGAGAGCTGGACCCTGTTTAGGTTGAGCCAATGAGAGCCAGACCAAGTTCAGATAGGTTAGCCGAAAAAAAGTCAGACCCCATTTCGAACTGTCGTGTTGGAATCTATAAGTCCGAAAAATAAAAATAAAAGATTATATATCCTATCTTAAATCATTTTAACAATTAGACTATAACCCAAAGCATGTTAAAGTCAGCATATAATTAATAAAGATGTTGATCTCACACCCCATATTTGAGGGCCCAAGATTTCTGACATCACACATTTATGCTTTTTATTTTGGCAGTTCAATTGGAATAAACAATTTCTCCGGTCCTCTGCCATCCGAGCTTGGTAATTGGACGAAATTAGAGCAACTGTAAGTTCTTATAGACTTCCAGTTTCATTTGAATGCAAAATTTGAAGGAAAGTTGGCATGCAGTGATGGATTTTTTGAATACTCTTTACCTTGACAGATATATTGACAGTTCTGGAGTGAGTGGTGAGATTCCTTCAAGCTTTGCTAATCTACAAAGGCTGACTACAGTGTAAGAATTTTTCAATATATTAATTTGTTGACCAAAAACAAAAAGCATCACATCCCAAACATGTTCTTATTAGGAAAACCTTACTTATTAAGTTAGTTTTTGGGGTGGGAGAGACCTCATAATACTTTTGAAGGTCTCAACAAATGGTAACCAAGGACCCTGCTCAGTTGACGGGAGGTTGCCTTTTATTACTCCCCACTGGGCCTGATTCAGGAGGCTGAGATGAAGAGGTATGGCCAGTTTACTCCCCGGTTGACCTGCCTGGTTGAGGGGGAGAGGCCTAATAACACTTTTCAAAACCGTAACAGTTCTTTTATTGTTCTCAGGTCGGCTTCAGACACTGAACTTACAGGAAAGATCCCTGACTTCATAGGAACTAATTGGACAAAGCTTAATGTCTTGTGAGAAACTCTAACATTTTACTTTTCCTTTTCACTTAAATCTGCATTCTATTTTGAAATTTATACAGTTTAGTTCATAATTTTCTGGTTCTACACAATATTGCAGGAGACTACAAGGAAACTCTTTTACTGGGCCAATACCATCATCCTTTTCCAGTCTGACTTCACTGACAGAGTTGTGAGTGTTCTTCTCCCGTTTCTCCCGTCATATTTGAATTTTGCAGTAATCAATGCTAAAAAAGAGATAACAACTCTTGAGAGTATCAAATTATCATATTGAGACCAAACTTGGTTTTTTTCCATTGAATAGATTGGAATCTCATATTTTTCTATTAAATGAACTGAACTTTTATATTTTTATAAAGAAATGATAAAAATAAAATTTCTATAAGAAAATCTGAAAATTTGATTCATTTAATATAAAAATCTGATAATTCAGTCTTTTAAATAGAAAAAAAAAAACTCGGTCCCTTCAACAAAAAAAAAAAAAGGTGATAATCTCCTGTTGTCATCCTATGCTAAAAAAATCTCATATTAATTGAAAATGTAGGAGAATAAGCGATTTGTCAAATGGGAGCTTATCGTCCTTGGCATTCATAAGGGATATGAAATCTTTAAGTACCTTGTAAGGCAACACTTCCGAATTTCTATTATCATTTTCTGAATTTCTTCATCTTTTTTCATTGATCTTGAATATGTTGGTTCCAAATACATCAGACAGCTAAGAAATAACAACATTTCTGATACAATTCCATCCAATATTGGCGAATTCCAGAGCCTACAGAATTTGTATGTTTATTCCTTTTTCTTTCCCTCCGTTTTGAAACTGTTAACAAGCTTCTTGATCTTATGATTGAATAATTGCTATAATTTTTATTCAGGGATCTGAGTTTCAATAATTTAAGTGGGCAAATTCCAAGCTCGCTTTTCAATTTGAGTTTGCTGACTCACCTGTAATCTACCATCTCTGCTTTGTTGTATCATACAATCATTTGTCTCTGAAAATGTAATCATATTGAAACAATTATTTCTGGGTTCCTACTCAGGTTTCTTGGAAACAATAATTTAAATGGTACTCTGCCTGCAGAAAAAAGCACTGGTCTTCTAAACATGTAAGTACTTTTGACATCTTCTCAATCTTGTTTCGGGTTTGAAAAGTTTTATTGGGTCTCTCCTCTTTTCCACCCTAAAAGCTAACTCAAGGTGAGATTGTTTCTTACACTTATATACCCACACGGTTACACCCATCTTAATTCTTAAGCAATGTGGGGCCCTTAACCAGACAAGCCAATGTGAGACCCATAGCCAAGCAAGCCAATGTGGAAGTAAGGCTGACGAAACGTCCCCTTCACCTGAGCCTAAGAACCAGGCCTATCAAGGAGGATTGGGGTGTAAGGATCAACCCGCCCTCAACTAGACCTTTGGTAATGTGGAACCCTCAACCAGGTAGGCCAATGTAGAAGTAAGGCTGATGAAACCTACTCTTCGCTTGAGCCTCAGAAACCAACTGCTGAAGGTAGTCCAACTGGGCAGTAAGGAGTAACCTCCTCCTAAACCAGGTCAACCGGTGAGGGCAGGCCAACCGGGGAGTAAGGAGTAACCTCCCTCTAACCAGACCTTTAGCTTACCAGGTTGGAACTTCAAATTGAAGCGAAATTGTTTTGAACATTGGGCTTTGATACCATTTATTAGGATATTGAAAAGTCCTTTCTCACCCCCAAAAACTAGCTCAAAGGGTAAGATTTTCTCTTACACTTATATACTTACAGCCAACTTGATTCCCAACCAATATAGACAAGTTTTTATGGGAAATCTGGTTTGCTGTAAAAGTGTCTTGAACAAAGAGCTTATAGTAAAAAATCAATGTGATTAGTACAATGCTTGAATTTAACGTTTAAAAGCAGTTATATTGCGTAGCTAACCTTCTCCTCCCCTTATGCTTTCAGAGACCTATCATATAATAATTTATTAGGCGGCTTTCCTTCTTGGATCAACCAAGAAAATTTACAACTGTAAGTCTATTAATTCATCCCACTGAAAATTTCTTTTGTTACGCTATGATGAAACTTACATTTGCATTTTGTTGGTTGGTGCTGTTTGCAGTAACTTAGTTGCCAACAACTTCACACTAGAAAGCTCCAACAGCAGGTGATTATCAAGTTTCTTTCTTTAATTCAAATGCCTGAAACTCTCTATAACAATCCTGAAATGAATAGCTGCCCCTTCTTTCTGACTCAATCTCCTCATAAAACTGTGTTTCTCTTCTTCCCTCAGTGTTTTGCCGCATGGCCTGAATTGTCTCCAACGCACTTTTCCTTGCTATCGAGATTCTCCAATTTGTAAGTGCTACATCACCATTTTTTGTTTTTGTTTTGAAGTGATCTCCATTGGTGGTTTAGGTCTCTCTCACCTCAGAAGCTAGTTTAATCCATGGATTTACAGTCCTTCCCCTTGTCTGAGTCTCCACTTCCGGAACTAGGCCAACTAAGGGGTAAATGGACAAAACTTTCCCTCATTTGGGTCATAATTGTTTAAATCTTAACTCTGTTAACCAATTATAGGACCTCCATGAATGCTAGCTGAGAGGTGAGACTTTCTTTGGCACTTACATACCCACACCCAATTTGTATCCGACATATGTGAGATTATCAACCATACCTAAGGATAATAGAGAAGGGAAGGAAATGATTTAGTTTGGTATGCAGATTCTAGCTTTGCAGTGAAGAGTGGCGGTCCACAAATTACATCTTCTGATAATATTGTGTATGAGAGGGATAATGAGACTCTTGGCCCAGCTACATATTATGTGCCTGACTTAAACAGATGGGGAGTTAGTAATGTTGGATATTTTACCGGAAACAATAATCAACAATATATAATCTTTTCTCAGTCTCAATTCACAAATACTCTAGATTCAGAGCTTTTCCAGACAGCTCGGATCTCTGCTTCATCTCTGAGATACTATGGTTTAGGCCTTGAAAATGGGAACTACACTGTCACCCTTCAGTTTGCAGAAATAGCTAATTTAGATTCTTCAGGATGGAAGAGTCTTGGAAGGCGGCTTTTTGACATTTATGTTCAGGTATGCATTACATTTTAAAATTTTTTAAGGATGATTGGCCAAAATTGTGTTCTTATTCGAGTTCCTGAATCTGTTTGTCTTCAGGGAAATCTTGTAGAAAAGGACTTCAACATAAAGAGCTTAGCGAGTGGGATCCCAAGGAGAGCTGTTCAGAGAGAATATAAGGCTCGGGTATCGGAAAACTACTTGGAAATCCATTTCTTTTGGGCTGGGAAAGGGACTTGCTGTGTTCCTCTCCAAGGTACATATGGACCTTTAATTTCAGCCATCAGCGCCACCCCAGGTAAAACAATAAAAGATTTCCTTTTATCTGTTTGGTTGATTTTCATAAATCCCACATTGAAAAGCACTTGAGAGATGTAATGTAAATATTCCATCATAGTTTTATTTTTAAGTTTTGCAATTTAAAATAAGACATGAGATACTTATATATACCCGATATCTCTTCTATATTTTGTCGATGTAGAATTTGCCTAGGAGTGTTATAGAATTAACTATAAGTTTTGATACAGATTTTAGACCTACTGTAAGAGCTCCAACCACTGAGAAGAACAGAACAGGTATGATTGTGGGGATTGTGGTTGGCGTTGGGGTTGCATTTCTGTTAGTTCTTGCAGTTTTCTTCATTGTCAAAAGAAGAAAAAAGCTGCAGAATGATGATGAAGGTGAAACAAAATATTTTATTAAGCTTTTACAATCAATGAAGCAGAGCCAGTGTTCAGGGTTTTGAGTGGTAAACTATGTCTGTTGGTTTTTTTTCAGAGCTTCTGGGGATGGATGTGAAACCATACACTTTCAGTTATGCTGAACTAAGGAATGCTACTGATGGCTTCAGTCCTGCAAATAAACTTGGAGAGGGAGGATTTGGACCAGTTTATAAGGTAAAGTTATTCTTCTATTTGATTTAGTTGATTTGTTGTTACATATTCACTGTTGTAGCTAGCCATAATTAAACACATAGGGGTGGATTCAAGTAGAGCTAAACTTGAATAAGTGCCGACTGAAGGTCATCTCGAATCAAGAATGTCCAACTCCAGTTGTTGAACAATAACATCGAAAAGGTGAATCGTTGATAAACCCTCGAACTCAGTTGAATATGGATTTGAGCTTGAACCGGCTCGGCTGGAATTGACCCCTACAAACATAGATAGCATGATCACCCTGTATTAGATTCAACTTGAAGCACTAGCTATTCTCACCAATTCAACTTGAACTTTCTTCTCAGGGAAAACTAAGTGATGGAAGAGTAATTGCTGTGAAGCAATTATCTGTAGCATCCCACCAAGGGAAGAGCCAGTTTGCTGCAGAAATTGCTACTATATCTGCTGTGCAGCACCGGAACCTTGTCAAACTTTATGGATGCTGTTATGAGGGAGCACAACGCATCCTTGTTTATGAATATCTAGAAAACAATAGCCTTGATCAAGCACTATTTGGTATGAAAATGCCATTCATGCAAAAGGGTTTCCACTGTTGTTTGCCATGGAAATCGTAGTTCAAATATTTATTATGGCTCTCTTTGAACAGGAAATAGCAGCTTAAATCTTGAGTGGCCAACACGTTATGATATTTGTTTGGGAGTCGCAAGAGGTCTAGCTTATCTTCACGAGGAGTCGAGGCTTCGGATCATTCACAGAGATGTGAAGGCCAGTAACATTCTGCTTGATGTTAATCTTGTCCCCAAAATATCAGATTTTGGCTTGGCCAGGCTTTATGATGACACGAAGACACACATAAGCACCCGTGTTGCAGGAACAATGTAATAATATTTTCTTCAGGATTCAGAATTTTATTAAGGCTTTCATGCTTTTACATTCATTGGATTATTGAAATGAAGTTTTGGCTCTGTTGCACTGATGTAGAGGATATCTTGCACCGGAATATGCCATGCGAGGACATCTAACAGAGAAGACTGATGTATTTGCCTTCGGAGTTGTGACTCTAGAGATTGTTAGTGGAAGGCCAAACTCAGATTCAAGCTTGGACGAAGAGATGATGTATCTTCTTGAATGGGTATGTGCAACATTTCGATGCTCTAACTCGTTTCATTGCTTTCTTATATTTGAGCTCATTATATGGTTTCTGGCCTTGATTTTCAATCCTGAAATGAACTTGATTTAGTGCGTTGAGGCATGGTGTGAAAAACCAGACTGCCCCAGATCCTGTGTTGACATATGTAGGCATAAAAATTGCAAATTTTTTCGCAAAGCCTGAGACTCAGACTTGAACCAAACATTTTATCAATTGGCATAATGTGTCTCATCAGACCATATCCTTTTTTCTATTAAGTGCTATTCAGATTGTTTTGAATACTGCCAGTTGACTTGGAGTGACCCTTTCAAGAGGTCAACGTTTAAAGAACTAAAGCGATACTAAGTGAACTCAATAGACAAACCCATGCAGGATTGGCTATGCACACCATTGTCTTTTTCAATTCAATATCATTCTGTATCATATAATTCCGATATTTTTTGCTTCTCAGGCTTGGTTCTTGCACGAGAACAACCGCGAACTTGAATTGGTAGACTCCAAATTATCACAATACAGCGAGGAAGAAGTGAGACGTCTGATAGGAGTAGCTCTTCTGTGTACTCAGACACTGCCCTCGCTCAGGCCATCGATGTCTAGGGTAGTCGCAATGCTGTGTGGAGACATTGAAGTGAGCCCAGTAACTTCAAAGCCCGGCTACTTGACTGACTGGAAATTTGATGATGCAACCATATTTGTCAATGAAAATGCAACCAAAACTAATGATTCTACAAGTCCTGACACTTGTTCGACAAGCTTAAGGGATAAAGCTTCTCCAGGGAATGGAGCTAAAAGCTTTCTCCAGGACATAATTGGACAGGGCAGATAGAAACAAATTTCTTCTGCTTGATGGAATTTTGAGTTATGGAAGGTTGTTTAATATTCTATGATTTTTGAGTGTGCATATGGCAGGTTTTAGTCTTTTAGAAGTGCAGAATGAGAAAAGATGTTGGTACTGGTTTGTAAATTTTTTGCACATTTTGTCTCAATTCACTGTTGAATAATAAGAGTTCAGAGATTCCTGTTTATCATGTCATGTAACAGCTCTCAAATTTGAGTTCGATAATATAAAATCTTTAGGTTTGAGTTTGAATTTACATTAATCTATATCGAACTTATTTGCATTGAGTTGACAATCAAATTTAAGTTAATTCAGTTTGAATCTATCCTTACTCCCAACTCTATATGGCTAAAATACACGCACGTCTTTGATGGTCATTGACTTGTACTTTGGCTTGTTATCAACATTTTCATCATCAGTGATACTGCATTTTCTTGGACAGTCTTTTATAAAATAACTAGTTTTTCCATGGCCAAAGCGAACTCCCTTCTTTAGATCGCATTATTTATAATAATCTTTCCTACAACATTGACGGATGTTTCTTGTCTATTTGAAACTCTGCATGCATTTCCAAAGGAGATGCCAATTTCACTTCGAATTTAGGGTCTTTGGCCTACAGGAATGGCGAGGAAATTTCCCTTGTGGGTACATAGATGGAGAGAAAATTATTCTTCATTTGTAAGGGACATCTACTCATTATTATTCTCCTAATGGAGACTGGCAGTGGCGGTGAAGGCGAAGGTGAGATTGAGATCAATGTGGGGCATTTGAGGTAATTTCATTTTCTGTGCATAGTTAATTACCTTAATACCCCCGTGTAATTTAACATAACTGTGATATGTGAAAATTGGATGACTCACAGGGAAAACTGACTTTTCAAACTTAAAGGTGAAAAATGGTCATTTTATCAAAGTTTGGGTGGGAAGCATCATCGGGGCTTAATAAAAAATTAGAACTTTCCTTAATCTTCAACTTCTTTACGATAAATATATGATCACGTTTTTTAACTTAATAAAATATTATATATATATTTTTAATATATAATTTAAATATATAGATAATATATTATTACATAATTAAATAATTTTAAATTAAATATAAAATAATATTTAATTATATAATAACATATCATTTACATACCTAAATTATATTTTAAAAAAATATGTACATACCGAAATACTCTTTTCAATTTTGTTTCATAAAGTCTAAACTTTGAATTTATGTGCCTACTTAATTTCCTTATTGGGGAAAGATTACCTAATTCTTAGAGTTTTGAAAAGTAAAACGACTGAAACACCACATATTTTAGAGATCCACCCCAACTACCCCTCCATCTATTAATGTTTCGAGTTAGAAAATAACAAATGCAGACAATCTATTTACCTATCCCAAAAATAGAGCAAAACTTGACCCCATATGTATTTGTATGTTTTAAAGACAATCTAAGTATAAGGTTTTTGTTGGTATCATAACAACCGACCGGACTAGCTTGGCTTGACTGACTAGTCTAATTAGGAATTAATAACAAATTTGATTTAAATTATGGTTAAAACATATTTTAACTATTGGATTAGAATGATTTAAAGTTGAATTGAGTGAATCTTATTAAATTGTGGTTATTGTCAATCAAATTGATGTGAGCAGAAGATCATATTGATATCATCATACTAAAAACTCATTTTAAATTTTTTTAATTAAGTCATGATGTGATTGTTGATTCAGACCAATCCATCCACGACCGGAGCTTTCCAACAGGTCAAGACCCGATTCAAAGAATAAAACATTGGTTTTTCTATGTAAATCCCCCACGTGCTTGACCTTTTTGTAGTAAGTGTATGCTGCTTTCAGACAGGCCAAACGACCACTTCCATAGCAATGTATGTTGTTTTTCAAATTTTCTTTTGGTAACTTTTAAAAACCTTATTTACTTATTTACAAGTTATTAAAATTAATTGAAGCTATTAATTATATTATTTTTTCTTTTAAACCCTAAAATTAACAATTTTCTCTTAATCTAGGGTTTCAAAAATAGTATTTTTTTTCATAGGATTTTTAAGTTTTTAGATTCAATTTTTCAACGATATATTTTTCTCTTTGACGACCTTTAGACAATGTTTCTTCTTCTCCAATGTGACCTCCTTCTGATAGTTCTCCTCAACATTATCGTTAATGAAGACAACTCGTCTTCATCAACGACGATATCCAGGAGAACTGCTAGAAAGAGACCGCATCGGAGAGGAAGAGACATCATTTAGAAATCGTCGGAGAGGAAGAAACCTTGCTGAAATATTGAATTTAAAAACTTGGAAACCCTAGGAGGAAAAATATTATTTTTAAAAACTTGGATTGGGAGAAATTGCTTATTTTTAGGGTTTAGGAGAAAAAATGAAATGAAATTTAAATTTATTTTTAATATTATAAATAAAATGATAATTTTACTCTTGAAATAATCAATTTTAATCATTCATGAGTGGGTAAATAAAATCTTTAAAATTAACGAGAAAAACTTGAGAAAATAACATACTTTAGGTGGGTGGGAAATAGAACTTTGGCCTTTCAGAAAAGTGACCCTACACCGATGTGTTTAAGCCTTTTGGGTTGTGAGCACCAATTGTTTTTGAAATATCATTAATTCAATCTTCATCAATTTAACCTCCCATAAATATATTGACCCTTCAACAAATTTTGAAATTTTGATAAAAGCATTATTTCCTTCAAACTTCAGCTGAAAAAACCAAGCATTTCGTAAATTTTGAGGGTTAAGATTGCATTTATGAACCTAATGAGCGCTTACTATATAAAAAAAAAAAAAACAGTTGTGATATGCCTATAAGTAGAGATCTTAACGATAGTTTGTTGAGTTAATCTTTTTGAGATTTATCAAATTAATAGTCGAGCTCTATCCCAAAAAAATTATCGAGGTCTGTCAAATGAGGTTGTTTGTCACCGTAAAAATCAACACCCTTAATTTTTTAGTATATATAAAGTTGACATTTGAAAGTAGAATTAGATTTTATATAAGTTCCGTCGCTACCCGGAAACCGTTTAATGCAGAACAATCATAGACTACATTGATGAAAATAGTCTGCCTGTCACTTCAGTTTCAGTAATTGTTTGGTTGTACGTAAGCCATATTTTCTTGGATTATTTTTGTAGGTCCTGTGGCTCAGAGACAACGTCAAGCTCAAGCTACTGCAGCCCTTCATGAAGATCTGCTTCATCTAAGTTCTGTCTTCTTCTTTTTAATATTACTGTTTTAACGCTGCTTCTCTCCTAATATTATAATATAGTAGTTGCCAACCAAGAACAAGTTGTCTTAGGGGCTTAGAGTTGATTTAGAGATGTTAATTATGTTATAAATCAAATATTATTTAGAAGAAACAAACAATTATAATGTTGGTGAAAGCACCAGCTTCAGTTTCAGTGATAGTTTGCTTGTGTGTGAGTTGGATTTTCCTGGAAGTTCTTGTACGTCATGTAGTTCAAGCTCAAGATCAAACTACAACAGCTCCTAATGAAGGTCTTCTTCTAAATTCTATGATGATTTTCTTGCTAATTTTTTACTTGTTCTCATTCTTTTTTCTAATAACAGTGAAAGCATTGAATGCTTTGTATGAAAAATGGGGGATATCTGCCTCTCAAAATCAATGGAATATAAGTGGAGAGCCATGTAGTGGAGCAGCCGTTTCAGCTTCCATTGACATTGATGACAATAATTACAACCCTTTCATCAAATGCGATTGTTGTTACAACAACAACACTCTTTGCCACATCGTTGAGATGTAAGTTATCAAAAAAGGGAAAAAAAATTTGAGCTTTTCTTTAATTTCAGGGCTGCTTACCTTGACAATTTTTGAAATTTCAGGAAAGCTGGCGAACTGCAAATTAATAGTGTTATCCCCGATGAACTATGGAGTTTGAATTTCCTAACCCATCTGTAATGTTTAGGGTTTCTACAATTTTCAATTTAGAGAGAATTTTTTTTATCTCTCTTTCACCATGTTTTTTGTTGTTTTGGATATTCATGCAAAATCTGGTATTCTTGTGTTGCTTACTTTATATTCATTGTTATTTGATTTCTGGGTTTCATAGCATTTCATTGTTTATAATTTTGGATCATTGGAAGAAGATGAGGGGTTATTAAAAGATTTTGCTTAATTTTATTCAGCTATGTTAATCTCTCAAAATGTATCAAAGTCATAAAATGATTTGAAGTTTGTATTCTTAAGTAGTAATGTCACCTGTTTTTCTGTTTCTATCAGGGACTTGGCGACAAATTTCTTGTCAGGTCCATTGTCTCCATCTGTCAGCAATCTAACTGCAATAAAACACCTGTAAGCTAACAAAAAATTTTGATTTTGAAACTCAAACGGTTCGCCTTTTTCTGATGCTACTTAGTTCTCATTATGATCAGGAACCTTCGCCGTAATACATTATCTGGGCAGATTCCAAAAGAGCTTGGCATGCTTTCTGAATTAGTATTCCTGTAAAGCTCAAACTCTGTCCCCTTCTTAACAAAATAAATTCATATAATTTATCTTAATGAACTCTTTTTGGTAATCGCATTGCAATTTTATAACTAAAGAACTAAATTCTTGGGAATATAGAGCATTTGGAACAAACAACTTCTCTGGTTCTGTGCCACCTGAACTTGGAAACTTGTCAAATTTAGAGCAATTGTATATGGGAACATTGAGACTATTTGGTCCTCTGCCATCTGAGCTTGGTAATTTGACGAAGTTGAAGCAACTGTAAGTTATTTTAGATGTTCAGTTTCATTTTCGATGCAAAATTTTGTTTATGAACACGTATCCTAGTTAGGATAAAAACACTTAAAAGTATCAAAATATAACTTTTTATTTATTGAAGGTACTAAATTTTAAAATTTTTCTATTGAAAAAAACTAGAGTTTTAAAATTTTTTATTAAAGAGGCTAAACTTTCATTATTCCTTATTAAAAATATCAAACTAATCATATTACTTTAAAAACAAAACAAATAATTTTAATTTTGTTTGTTAGATACCTCCATAGAAAATCCCAAAAGTTTGGTTCATTTCATAGAAAAATACGAAAGTTTGTTCCTTCAATAAAAAAATTTGAGAGTTTAGTCTTGAAAAAAAATGGTGTGATAGTTCAATACATCAGGTGTTATTATCCCTATCCTAGTCTATAATGTTCTGTAACAATGATGGTGCTTTTTTGCTGGAGACATTGTGATGAAATTTAGGAATGATCCTTGCCATGGCAGATTTATTGATAGTTCTGGATTGAGTGGTGAGATTCCTTCAACTTTTGCTAATCTGAAGAACCTGGAAACACTGTAAGAACTTTTTTATTCTGTTAATCTTCTAATTGGAAATATTCTAATATTAATATGCATTTGGCTGATTAAAATTGGCTGGTTCGGATCATAAACATATTCTTCTTTTGGGCACAGGCTGGCTTCTGACATTGAACTCACGGGAAGGATCCCTGATTTTATCGGAAATTGGTCGCACCTTAAAACCTTGTGAGAAAACTATTCTATTTTTTTATGTTTATTTTGTCTAATTCATTGTTGGAATTGGCAACCTCTTCGTCTGTAAGGCACTATATTGACGAATACAGGAGTCTGTAAACTGTGTTTAACTATTCGCTGTGTGTGTGTAGCAGTTAGGCTGTAATTGGCTAGAGCCAATTAGTGGTTTTGGCTTACCCCAGTAAGGGACATATTAGGATTTTCCTAGGGAATAAGAGTCCTAGTAGAGTTTGGTTTAGTAATTAGAATCCTTAGGGGTTTTGTTTAGGAATGATAATCCTAACATATGTATAAACACTTTGTTTTCTTGTATAAGTGAGAGAGCAGTTCACTTGCAAATTCATTCATTGTAACGGGAGAGGTGTAAAAGATATTGAAATAATATTAATTTTGCTGAACGTAAAATGGTTTTAGGTAAATCAAGATAAATCAGGCTTGTCTTTCCCTTACCTTAGTAATTAATTACTTTATTGATCGCGTACACGGTTTCTAGTTTGTTCTACAGTCATTCTTAAGTTATCTTAGCTTCAAGTATCTTCTCAAAATGTTTGAGACTGGGAATGAATATTCAGGCATTTTAATGTTACTACTTTGAATGCTATGCCAGTACAGTTCACAATTTTCTTTTTTTATATGATAATGTAGGAGGTTTCAAGGAAACTCTTTTGAAGGGCCGATTCCATCATCCTTTTCGAATCTGACTAATCTGACTGATTTGTGAGTGTTCAATTGCAATATTTCATTGATCCCATATTCTGCAACAAAGAATGCTAACAATCTCTTGAACAATGAAAATGTAGGAGAATAAGTGACCTATCAAATGGGAGCTCCTCCTTTGCTTTTATAAGGAATATAAAATCTTTAACTACCTTGTAAGGCAACGCTGTCAAATTTCTAATATCTTGTGTTCAAAAATCTGAAACATGCTTGTGTTTCTTCCTTTTTGAGACTGTTGGCTCCCTGCAATGCAGAGTGCTAAGGAATAACAAAATTTCAGATTCAATTCCATCTAACATCGGCAACTACCCAAGTTTGGGATATTTGTAATTTTGTTTTCTCTCTCATTACTTTCTGGGATAACAACACCTAGAGTTTTCAGAACTATCACTTTTTTTCTATTAAATGAATTTTGTGATTTTCCATTGAAGAGATAGAATTTTCAAATTTTCTTATTAAATGGACCAAACTTTTAGATTTTTCTATTGAAAGGATTAAACGTTCATTAGCTCTTATTGGAAGTACCAAACTAATTGCTTTGCTTTAAAAACAAAACAACACAAATAAGTCAAATCATACTTGTTCTATATATTCAATAGAAAATACTGAAAGTTTGGTCCTTTTTATAAGAAAACTTGAAAGTTTGATTTCTTCAATTGAAAAATCTGAAAGTTCAGTCCTTTTAATAAAAGACAAAATTGGTCCCTTCAATATAAAAAAAAAGGTAATAGTTCTACACCTCCAAGTGCTCTTATCCCATTACTCTTTGTTTATAAGCAAGTCTATGCATATTATAATTGTGAAATTCTAATATTTTTTTTATTCAGAGATCTGAGTTTCAACAATATAAGTGGACAGATTCCCACCTTGCTTTTCAATTTGGGTTCTCTAACTTCCCTGTAATCTACCATTTCTGCTTTGTTGTGTCATTTACTTCCCAAAATGTTCTCATTATATTGAAATATGTCTTGCTGCTTTTGTTGTCAGATTTCTCGGAAATAATAGGTTAGCTGGCACACTGCCTGGCAATAAAAGTGCGAATCTTCTCAATATGTAAGTAGTTCTGACATATTTGCATTAATCTTGTTACTAATTAATGTTGAAATTGACGACCCCTTCGCCTATTAGGCACTAGGCTGGCACATATGAGGTTCTGCTGCCTGGTCGGTGGACAGGGGCCCTAGTCCCCAAGAAACTGGCAGGGGATCAGTATCCTCGGTTGCATAGTTTTACATCCTGCATGGGAATAACTAGTAGCTGTAGTGTGTAGCTAAAATTCTTCTTACCCTGTTCTTGCAGAGACGTTTCATACAATAATTTATCAGGTAGCTTTCCTTCTTGGATTATCGAGAAAAATTTACAACTGTAAGATTTTGAAACTCCTTGAAATTTGTCGAATTCTTTTTTTTTTTTTTCCGTTTTAGTTTAATAAAATCTGTATACTTTGCAAAGCAAAATATCCTGCTATCTCCTCTGTAACAATTCATTCAGAACTTAAATTTCTAACAAAAAATTGCACTCTATATGTAAGGATGAAACTAACAAGGAGATTTTTACGGGTGCAATGTGCAGAAATTTCGTCGCGAATAACTTCACTCTTGAAAGTAACAACAGGTGATCATCTCATTTCTATGTTTCATTCAAATGTTTGATGTAATGTAAATTCTGTAATGAACAAAATCAGGTAAATCCACTAATAGAATCATCACATACGATATAGAATGGTAAATTAAATAATTTAAGGTTATAGGTATACTTAGTCTTTCTTCCCTTGAACCTTCGACTTTTAATGGGTAAAAAAGTTTTGTTAAGTTTTGGAGAGTAGTCCTAACCAATATAAGAGATTATTGACCTTCCTATCAACGATGCAATAACTTTAAAACCCACATTAAATTGTTTACTTAGATTATAACCTATGAAATGAATTGGACAATCATGAATGATCACATTAAGTGTATCCGTAAACTTTTATTAAAATATTCAATTACTAGAGTTTGTTAAACCAAATTATAATTAATGTAAACCTACATAACTTGCCCGCATAACAAAAGAAATAGTTGCTTATGTAAGTTATTAATTACACAATCAATTTTTAAAAAATAAGTCCTTTGCACAAAAGAGTTACCATACTTTAAAAGAGCGGGTTAACTTATTCAGATGGATAAACTAGTAGAGTAGGTGCTTTAGTGTTTAGTTTGAGTAATACTACATTTATAGACATTATTTTACTAACAAGTACAAACAAACTAAGAAATTATCATCTGATTGAGTTTCTAACTTTTTATATTATCTCTAATTCTAAATCATTTGATCCCATAATAATGTGTCAATTTGTTTGTTTTTGTTAACAAGAAAATGTTTGTACATGAAGTATTATTTGCCTTTTTTGTTTGTTCTGTCATAATTAATTAAGTTCCTCGTACAAGTATATTTCCCTTTTTTTGTTTAGTGTTTTGCCATGTGGTCTAAACTGTCTCCAACATAGTTTTCCATGCAATCGAGGATTTCCAATTTGTAAGTACAATTCTATCTCATGATGATTTTGAGAGTTAAATGTTGTCACAATAACTAAGGACTTGTCCAAGTACCATGGGATAATGACACTTGGAGATATCAAACTGTCACTATTTTTCTATTGAAGAAACTTAACTTTGCTTTTTTCTACTGAAGGGACTAGACTTTCAGATTTTTTATTGAAGTGATTGAATGAAACCAAACTTTTATTATTTCCTATTAAAATAGTGAAAGTTTGATCACTTTAATAGGAAAATTTGAAATTTTGATCATTTCAATAAAAAAAAAAAATTCGGTCTCTTCAACTAAAAACTGTGATAGTTTGGTAACTTTTGGGCACATTCTTCCTTCTGTATGTGAGGAAACCTTTTTTGAACTTACCTGTTAAGTGGCAATATCCATATGCAGATTCCAGCTTTGCAATTAACTGTGGTGGTCCACAATTTACATCTTCTGATAAACTTGTGTACGAGATGGAAGATGAGACTCTTGGCCCAGCTGGATACTATGTGAGTGACACAAACAGATGGGGAGTTAGTAATGTTGGATATTTTTTGGGGGCAAATGACCCATTGCGGTTTACAATTTCCTCAGAGTCACAATTCATAAATACTGCAGACACAAAACTTTTCCAAACAGCACGGGTTTCTGCTTCATCTCTAAGATATTATGGTTTGGGTCTTGAAAATGGAAACTACACAGTGACTCTCCAATTTGCAGAAATAGCTAATCTAGATACTATAGGGTGGCGAAGTTTTGGGAGGCGTGGTTTCTATATATAGGTTCAGGTATGTATTACATTTTCAGATTATTTTAGCTAAAGCAGCCTCGATATATAGCACATAGGTTGGTAAGTATCTGACATTGTTATTCCATATTGGTTGGGGATTAAGTTGAGTGCGTATATAAGTGTGAGGGAAAAGTCACCCCTTAAGGTAACTTTTGGGGTGTGAGAGATTCAATAACCCAACAGTTGATATTAGAGCCCGAGGTTAAAAACAATTTTACAAACTGAGAGGTATCGGTCTGTGTAATTCAATCTCCAACTTTGGTAAAATCCCATCATCTCATCCCGTTGTGAGTAGTGTTGAACCGATGACCCAATATGTGGTAAGAGAGATGAGGGTGGGTGAGTGTTAAGTAGGTTAAGAATAATTCTATCCATCGAGAGACACTGATCCTTGTGATTCCAGTTCTAATATTTGGTAAAACACCATCCCCAAATCCCCAGATGTGGAGACGATAGTGTTTAGTTTGTAGTGTGGGTGATGTTGGACTAATGACCTAATGTGTGATAAGAGATTGGATACCCAAATGAGGGGAGTTTAGTGTTGAGTTTGTTGTGAATGATGTTAGTCCCACATTGGTACCCTGGTGGGGAATTAAGTTGGGTGTGAGTTCCCTTGAGGTAGTTTTTTGGGTAGGATAGGCTAAATACCACATAAGGTTTTGCTGAGGTAAAAGCATGATGAATGACCTTAATGTCTCCTGCTTTACATTCAATCTTTGAATCTGTTTATTCCAGGGAAATCGCGTTGAAAAGGACTTTGACATAACAAGGGTAGCTGGTGGAGTCCCTAGAAGAGCAGTTCAGAGAGAATTTATGGCTCAGGTATCTGAAAACTAATTGGAAATCCACTTGTTTTGGGCTGGGAAAGGGACTTGTTGTCTTCCTTACCTAGGTACATATGGACCTTCAATTTCGGCCATCAGTGCTACCCCAGGTTAAAGAAATATGTACTTTCCTTTTTTTGGTATTTTTCCTCTTTCATTTTATTTCCTTACGTTACTGAACTTTGATACAGCTTTTGAACCTACCGTAAGACCTCCAAGTCAGAAGAGTAAAACAAGACTAATTGTGGGAATTATTGTTGGTGTTGTTGGGGTTGTATTTTTGTTACTTCTTGCAGTTTTCTTCATTATTCGAAGAAGAAGAAGGCCACAGGCTGATGATGATGGTAAGTAAAAATATTAACTCTCATGGATGTAGCCTTGTTTCGGGTGAACCATCTACTCTTTTGCGTGTTTGTTTGCTTTATTGATTTTACATACTAGTTTGTTCATTTTGGTCTTTTCATATTAAATTCTCAGAACTGCTAGGGATGGATGTTAGACCATACACTTTCAGTTATGATGAACTGAAGACTGCCACAGAAGGCTTCAGCCCTGCTAATGAGCTTGGAGAAGGAGGATTTGGACCAGTTTATAAGGTAAAGTCATTGTTCTAATCAATGCCGACCAAGTGTTGAGTTAGCTGATCAACTTTTTTTTTTTTTCCTGATTTTCCTCAAAAATTCAACTTTTTACACAACATGGAGCACTCAGTGGTGGAAGAGTGATTGCTGCTAAGAAATTATCTGTAGCATCCCATCAGGGGAAGAGCCAATTTGTTGCAGAAATTGCTACTGTATCTGCTGTGCAGCACCGTAACCTAGTAGAACTTCATGGATGTTGTTACGAAGGAGGACAACGAATCCTTGTATATGAATATCTGGAAAATAATAGTCTTGATCAAGTGTTATTTGGTATGTGGAAAATATATGTGTAGTACTTAGGGCTAGTTCAAGCTGAGATGTCTTAAACTCGATTGCAAACTTAGTTCGATGGACCTGATCTTGGGCAAGCTTGAGCCTGAGTGTAACATCTTGGTCTAATAGACCAACCCATTGTCAAAATATGGTCCGTTTTAGACCCATAATTTGTCATGGTTTCACATTTGGGTTTTGAAACCAAAGCACATGTTGATAGCTTAAAAGCTTAGACAATTTAACCAATTTTCTGTTAGCATCCTCAGGCAATGTGAGATGTCTATGCATACTTAGTATCTATCCTGTGTTTTATTAATTTAAGATTTGCTTAGGATTATGACACTGGGGTTGTTCGACTCATGAGCCTAAGAATTTTGATTCGAAATGGTCAAAATGATATCGTTTTGACTAATATATATCAAAACAATATCGTTTTACCGATTGTGAGCGATTTTACGGACATCAAAACAACAGTGTTTAGGTATAGTAGTTGAACTCAAGCCTAGGCTCCCCACACTTCAAGCTAAACTCAAACTTGGTTTGAGGGAGCTCGTCCAGCCCGACCCTCAACTCTTTCAAGCTGAGTCAAACTCTAGCTATTCTAAGCCCGAGTTTAGCTCAACTCGATGCAAACCTAATAGTAATAAGTTTTTCTTGGGAGTCCTAGCATTTTTTAGCTTGGAAACCACATTTTCAAACTTTTGATATAACTTTTGTGAGCAGGAAAAGGAAGTTTTGATCTTGACTGGCCAACACGTTATGATATATGTTTAGGAGTGGCAAGAGGCCTAGCTTACCTTCATGAAGAGTCGAGGCTTCGAATTATACACAGAGATGTGAAGGCCAGTAACATTTTGCTTGATAGTAATCTTGTTCCCAAAATATCAGATTTTGGTCTAGCCAAACTTTATGATGATAAGGGAACCCACATAAGCACTCGTGTTGCAGGAACAATGTAAGACTTTCCTAAAGATAGAACTTATTAAGCTTTTAAGTTTTTACTTTTATTGTATGACTGAAATGAATTTTCTCACTTTACCGACATAGTGGATATGTTGCGCCAGAGTATGCCATGCATGGCTATCTTACAGAGAAAACTGATGTATTTGCCTTTGGAGTTGTGGCTTTAGAGGTTGTGAGTGGGAGGCCAAACTCGGATTCAAGCTTGGAAGAAGAGAAGATGTATCTTCTTGATTGGGTATGAATCTTGTTTCAGTACATTTTTTTCTCCTTTTTTATCTGATTCAAGGCCAAATTTGATTTGCGTGTCAAAACGTTTCTCTTTTATTTCATCACTTATTCAATTAGTCATGTCATAATTTAATCTTTTTAACTCATCGGAATTGATGAACACTTCATCTTTAAGATGTTATACCAACACATAGGGCTTCCACCCCTTGGTCAGTGGGCAAGGTCTCACGACCTGGTCAGTGTTTGTGGGGCTTTGCTCCCTAGTGAACAAGTGGGAGTGCAAGTGCAATGCCCTTAAGCTCAAAAGTGGTATGGGGTTAACCCATGAAGCTGGTCTAGGATTTCTTTTAGGAATGGTAATCTTAGTATAGTTTCTCTTAGTAATAAGAATGTTTCTCATAGGTATGGGAATTTTAGCATATAAATATATTATTTTTTGTATGGGTGATATAACAGTTCATTAGTAAATACATTCATTGTAATGAAAGAGATTAAGAGATCCTAAACATAACCTTGTTTAGAATAAATTAATATACACCTCATGTGTTCTTTCTTTTTAGTTATTATTGAGTGTAATTGTTTGTTTTATCGATTTCTCACATTCTCTTGCTCATTCATTGCTTCTCAGGCTTGGCATTTGTACAAGAACAATCGCCAACTCAAACTTGTGGACTCCAAATTGTCAAACTTCAATGAGGAAGAAGTAAAATGCCTGATAGGAGTAGCACTTTTGTGCACTCAAACATTGCCTTCTTCAAGGCCGTCGATGTCCCGGGTGATTGCTATGCTTTGTGGAGATACCGAAGTGAGTACAGTGAATTCAAAGCCTGGATACTTGACTGAATGGACATTTGATGATGTGAATACCTCCTCCAGTAATTATACAGCTGAAGACTGTGATGATACCAACCGTTACATCCCCTCAACAAGCTTCAAGAACAATGGATAAAGGTGAAAGCCCACGAGCAAGCACAATGTAGTATATAGGGACATTGGCTCTGAATTGTGATAATCCGCCAGAACTATTCTGATTGGCAATTTCAGTGTTGAAAGTTTTGGTTGATCTTTTGGTTTATTATGAGGAATATAGAAATTGCAGTAAATTCAAAGCCAGGATATATCTGACGCCCGGAAATTTGATGAAGTAACAACATTTGTTAGTGAAAATGCAACTGAAGTAATTCTATTAGTCATTACCCTCCTTCATTATGTAAAGACAGATTCAAATCAAGTCTAAAAAAAATCAGTTTGAACTCAGTTAAAATTCTTAATGCTTAACTTAAGCTCGTTCAAACTAGTATATTGTGTCCTAAGATGATTGCCAGTGGGATGTACAATCATAACATCAAACTAAAAACAAATATTCAGTGTATTATTTCATAATCATTGATAGAAGGCATCAAATTACAGCAGAACAGAATATTCTGCACTTGTGGGCACAGTCAAAACAAATTCTCCACCAATTTAATGGACAAAAAACCCCCAAAACCATTTGCTAAAACCCTAATTCTAACTACACAAAATGACTCTAGTCAAGCCAAGAGCCACACAAGAAACACTAAAGAAAAACAATGTAACAAAGTCTCTTGCTGACCATTTTTTAACAGCTTTAGCTTCAACTCTCAAACTCTTTGCCCTCCTCAGCGCATCAACTTCTTTCAAAAGATCAAACTCAATACCCTTCTTCTTCAACTCCTCGATACATTTACCCAACAACTTTCCATCCTCCTTCTCTCTCTCCAGCAGCTTCTCCAGGTGGGTTTCAACATCAGACTTGTATCTGACGGCCCAGATCATCCCCAGAGAGCAAAGGAGTAAACACAAGGAGGGAATCCATGACCTTTTACAGGAACCCTTTTCAGCGTTGAAGAGGAGAATGAGAGAGATCGAGTGAAAGAGAAAGAAAAAGATGTAGACTTGTGTTAATTCCTTACGAACTGAGTCGATCTGAGTCTCTTTCAGAGAGATTCTGTTGAGAATCAGCTCTTCTTCTTTGAGCCACTGCTTCAGGAGGAGTCTGTGTGTTGGGGTTTCGGCGATTTGGTGAAGAGGATGTGATTGACGGGGCTCCATGAGTGATGATTTTGTGCTCTGATGGTCGGCCATGAATGTGATTCAACGAATCAAAACGTTGAGAGACAAAGAGATTAGAGAAACAGGCAGAGGGTCTGTTTTTTCAAAACGGTTTTGAATCTAACGGTCGAATTTCAGAAATCTTAAATAATTGCAGTTGGACGAAAATGCCCTTGCTCGGTTAATTGAGCAACTGGAGCGTGGCAACTTCTTGAAGGTTGTAACCGCTTTATTCTGGAATTCGAAATGACGAATTTGCCCTCATATACCTCGCCTATCGGAAATTCTTATTATTCCTACCCAGCGTTTGGGGAAATTAATCACCCTTTGAATTTCTAAGCAACAAATACTCATTCAAAATTTAGCTTTGTTAATAAAAAAAAAATATTGAAACAATATTTAAAAAATAAGTATATTACTTTTTGGAAAATTATCATATTTTTCCAAACCACAATCATTGATGATTTTTTTGGACTAATAGTCGAAGTTGTATAAAAAAATTATGAATTTGGTAAAACGAGATTTAACAAGATCACACTTTTTTAAATGTAATTTTAAAGAAAAATGTGATCCAGTGGTATGCACCGACAATGTTTTGTTTCCATTTTTTAATTTCTTGATAGAGAAAATGATAGTTGAGCCCTTTTACAAGTATTTTTTTTAACAAAATTATGTTTTAGATGAGCTTGCAATTTAGAAATTCAGTGGATTTCGTAAAACTTTGAGCGGAAAATTGTGATTAACCCTTCCAATTTACGGTAGAATGACAAATCGGAAGACTCCAAATGGTGGGATCACTTTCCACAAGGCCCAAGAGGGAAACCATAGTGGTCCAAGTCCACATTAAAAAAGCCTGGACCAACTCTAGGCCACATCAGTAGACTTCGCCCAGCTCTACCATCGTCACCTCCTGTACTGTAATATAATTAAGGGTTTTCAAAATTATTTAATAATCTAAACGAATTGATTTTCAATGAAAAATAGTATTGAAAAATAAATTATTTTAAAAATTGATTTGGAAATTTTTCATTAATATAATGAAAAATCTTTTTTAGTTTAGTTATTAGTTTATCCATTTTTTTAAAATGATTAATTGAATTAAATTGATTTTCAAAAAATTGAAGAAAAATTAATAAAATATCAAACTGATTTTCAAAAAATTGAAAAAAAATAATAATAAAATATGATCACCCTTAGAAATCTGGTTAAAAGCCACTTAACTAAAAATTTAATTTGGATAACTGATATTTTTTGTTTGGTTTAAAATAAGTTAATCTCAACATCGATTTAGTTTTGATTTATAATTTTTTTGAATGAAAAATTCGATTCAATTTAAGAAAAAAATAAATTAATTCAATTAACCGGTTTTAAAAACTTGTAATTGTAATACTTATTTAAGTTACATGATATGATCGTCAATATTTTAAATTTAATTTTTATAATAGAAAGTATTTTGTTGCAACATTTTTTATTACACAATTTTAAATTTTAAAATCTTGGCTATACACCAAATGGATACCAGAAGCTTCTATCTGTCACGTCAACACATGTTACTTGCATAAATCTAATGACATATTACATATATTTGTGCTGTTATAGAAAAACATAAAGTAATACTATATATAATAATAATTAGAGTTCGGGTTGGCCACAACATGAAATGATATGATATATAACAAGTCTAACTCGTTTGTTAAATAGGTTTTATCATATACGAGTTAAAATATTAATTATAAATATTAAACACATGAGCCCGTAAATTGTCAACTCTTCTAGTAATAGGTACAAACATAAGGTAAAATATTGATTTTATCACTAATTTAAAATCATTTAATTATATGATGACATATTAATATTTATATCTATGTTTTTGTTTTCTTTGTTACAACATAAATTATTATTGAAAAACTTAAAATGCATACGTATGAGTATTATTTTGCAAGCATATGACTCGTATCATCATGTTGATACTAGTGTATTGGCAATAATGCCCTTGATCTTATCTCAGAGGGCTCCATGAATATATATATATTCATGGAAGATTCATGTGACATATTCATGCATGTTCTCATGAGAAATTTGTTGTAAAATAAATAAATAAATACTTATATGAATTCTACTAGCTCCTATATTTATTTTTGAAGGATCTTGAGCAAATAATTTATATTAAATTAATAAATTTTCAACACCTGTCACGGATTGAAACCTGTAATTAAGTTGATGGACTTCATTTTGTTCTCTCTTTAGAAGGGAACATAATTTACGTTAAATTAATAAATATTTTCAACGCCTATCTATCTTAATAATTATGATTAGGTTATGGATGGAGACCTTTAACTAAGTTGATGGACTTCATTTTAAATCTCTCCTTAGAAGGAAACATAACGGTTATCTGCATATGGGTCTCACAAGATGAATACTATCAACGGTGTTGCAATATCATGATTTCTTTATTAATAAAATTATATATATTTATTCTGGATATATAAATATATATATATATATATATATCATTATATAATTAAATAATTTTTAATTAAAGATAAAATAACACTTAATCATATGATGACATTTATAAGTATGTATATATTTGTATACCTAATGTGAGTACGCATACTATTGTTCTTTTTTTATAGGCACTTTGAAACGACCAAACGAACAAAACTCATACTATACCATAATAGTAGTCTTTTTTTAGCCTTTTATGGTGTGTTTGGTCAAAATAATGTTTTATTATTAAACATGAAATATTACTGTAAAGGGAAATTATTTTGAAGATTACTGAGTTAAATTATTATTATATTTGATAAAAATAGTTAGATATAAATAATTATTGTGTTTGGTTAGAGGTAATAAAATAATATTAAAATATAATTTACTTAAATATTTTTGGATATAATTATTTTAAAATATATTTCATATTACTCATTATATTAATTAAAAGTAAAAATATTTTATTCTTAAAAAATTAATAAGTAAGAATAAAATTATAATAAAGTTAACCTAAAATAAACGTAGTAATCAAATTATCACTTATATTACTTGTTTACATCACCATTGATAATAAAATATTATTTTAATATTTTATTTACTGATAAATAAAATAAGAGTTAATATTTGTCCACCACAAACCAAATGGCCCTTAAAGTTGTCTCAAGAGTTTCTAAATGCTTTTATATTTTTAGGGGTGCTTTTGTAAGTTTTTAGATGTTTTATATCTTAAGGGGTGTTTTTACAATTTTTTATTTTTCTTTTAATTCTTACTTTTATTTCCCTATTAGAGTTCACGGATAAACCATTTAATGCTGAATAATATTATACGTACACACTATATAACTCTTTTGATACTATTCATCTTGTTAGCCTCCGCATCACATACTTTATTCATCAATGCAAACATATGTAAGGTTTTAATGCATAAATTTAAAGTTAAGGGGGTGAAATATATGCATTTATATGCGTCATAAATTTATGAGTAATATTATATACACTTAATTTTGAGTATATAATCAAATACACAAATATTATATCATTATATAATTAAATATTATTTTATCTTTAATTTAAAATTACACAATCATAAAAGGATATATCATCTATGTACATAATTTTATATTCAAAATTATATGCACGTATTTTTATTATAAATTTATATATGTTGAATTTGCTTCAAATGAAGTTGGAGATAAAATATATGCTAATATTAATAAAACTATGTGTACATATTCTTAATATATAATTTAGATACATAGATGATATATCATTATATGATTAGATTATTTTAAATTAAAGATAAAATAACACTTAATCTTGTGATAACACATCATCGTATACCTAAATCGTGGACTAAAAATATACACATATAAAACATTGTTCCATACTAATATATATAGATCTTGGAGTGCTTGAATTAGCCAGACTCATTTTATTCTAACCCAAAAGAATCATTAGATGACTAAACAACAAATTATGGACAATTAAATGCAGAAGAAAATCAAGCTGGTGAGTTATAATATACTATTATTACTGATATGCAAAAATACCTTGACTGTACATAGATATGTAACGCCGGTAGTATACAGAACCAGGGGAAAAGAGCTTGAAGAAACTTATTAGAAGCCATAAAAAGAAGCATTTGAAGCAAGCTGGGCAGAAGGGTTATCTAGAAACTGCAGGCAGACCCAGTTGGCTGCCCTTTCTTCACAGAGAGAAGCTGCCAATTCCTGGAAATTATTACGATGATTTCTCATGGCGGTTTCTGAGAGAGTGAAGATGTGAAAGGAGGCGAAAACCAGAAGAGAAAGAACATAAACAACTTTTGATGCATTAAAGAATATGTAATATGCCACTAGAGATGGATAATACATGGTAGTCAGGTTTTTTCTGGTTTGTTTGAAAGAGAGAAGTCTGAGAAGAAGATGGAAAGCTTTGAGGTTTCCCTGTTGATTGATTTATATGCGCAAAATTTTACATTCCGTGGGTAAGAGAATAAATGCATGAGGTCCTTCTGTTACAAGGACTTCTAGATGAGGCTGCATTTATTTTAAGAGCTCACACATTTTCAGCAAGTTTTTAGTCATATAATAAATCAAATATATATGAAAAGTGATGTTTGTTACATATGCATGGTAAATAATCTAGTCTTGAATCAAATTCGTAGGAGTTATAAGTGAGGTAAATTATCTAATCGTATTGATGAGTAATATCGCTGACAGGATAAATAATATCATTCAATAGGTAAATAAACTAAATTTAAGTTAAATAATGGATTCAAACCTAACCATCTCATATTAGATCCATCCTATTCTTAAGTCTCTAATTAATATAAGTCAACTCATTTTTTTGGTATTATCTAATAAAACTCCTTTTCAGTTAAATTAATGAAAATAAATAATATATTATTATATAATTAATATAATATTATTTATATTTAATTTAAAGTTATTTAATCACAAAATATGATGTTATCCAAATATGCAGTTAGATATTTATTGCTGGGTAATGCGAATATTTCTGTTGTGTGAAATAATCTAAGCAATTGCAAGATAAGCTTGACGGCAGGTTGTCTGTTCTGTCAGGCTTCAATTGATTCAAAAACTGAGGAGGCAAGGGGTTCTGGGTAAGGGCTGTAAGGCTTATTAATTGGGTTGCCTTGCTGCTGCTGGAAGCTTACGAAACAAGCAAAACGTGCACCAATTGTTGTGGTTGAAGTCTCTGTGTCAATTTATTTTTGCATTAATTACAAGATAGCATTAATTTTCCGCAAGACCCTTTACTCATTGAAGTTTCAGGTGCAAGTCATCGGCGCTGTCCCACAAGGTCAGACTCTTATGGCAACTATCCAGAAATGCGCAAGCCCAGAGCTACTCTTGTTCAAGTTCTGATGACCTTTGTGTCCCATTTCACTGGTGATTTAAAAGGATGGTGGATTACCTTATCACAACACTGACAAACTCAAGTATTTTGACTCTCTCATATAGATCAATTCATGTATAATATATATATGAAATTTTTGGATAGTCCAATCTATATTGCTAATCAAGTTTAAAGAGTTCTTCAAGCTCAAGTGTTGTGTGAAATGAGTAGAATATTCCAAGATAACATATTGTTTGACAATAGTAACAAGAAACTGGCAACTACTGAAGGAAGTACTTTGAACATATTTTTTGATTTTGTCTACAAACGGATGAATAATAGTGTTGATTGTTCTACGGAGAGAGGTAAAAGGTTTAAGATAATTGTGATAAGGGTTAAAAAAAAAGTCTTAATTTTTTTACATTATAAAATATTGAAATCTAACAATTTTTATTAAACCCCAAAATAACCACACTTAGAGATAGATTTGAGTAGAATCGAGTCAAATTTAGAATTAGATTGAATTCAAATTCATTCAAACTTATGTACATTATACTGTTAGATATTGTTAGACAGATGACGATGGAGTAAATAATAGTACCAATGGGATGGAAAATATTATTGACAGGTGAACAATATTGTCAAAGTGACAAAAAAGTCAAACTTGAATTGAGTTACCAGATTAAAACTTTAACTCGAGTTAAGATGGTTAAAACTGACAATTGATTCAAATTTAATCAGTTCGATTTAAATTTACTTGAATCATACCAAAAAAACTAACTGTTAAAATTAAACAATTCAAAGAACTCATATAAACTTATATTAGAAATTCATTTTTTTCAAAATGTAACAATTCAAATTTCATACCTTACTCATGCGGTAAACTTCTTATGAAATTACTTAAACTCAATATCTTACACATATGTCATATCAAGCTTCTGATTCATAGCCAGCTCAATGGATAGTTTAATTTAGGGAATTTTCTTGGATGCCCATTTTAATTAAATAATGTTAAATATACCCATCAATTTTAAGTATTTATTTAGATATTTAAATAATATATTATTATATAATTAAATATTTTAATATTAATTTAAAATCATTAAATATATGATAAAATATTATCTGGATACATAATTGAATACTACATCTGGACGTAAATAGTTTTATTGATTTTAATTATAAGTTTTACTTAATAGTATTCAATTTCTGTTCTAACCAAATTTTCAAACCTAACACTTTTCACATTATTATGATGAAACAGCTTGATTCAATAATTCCACAAACCATTTTGAAAAAGCTTCCATGAGAAATCTAGAAGAAAAAGCTTCCACAAACGTATATTGTTTGCTCATCAAACGAAATTATACGTATTATTAATAACCTTTCAAATAATTATTTATTCCGTTTATGAATTCAAATAAAATATTATCGATTCAAATAAATTCAAAATTGACTTTTTATTCCAATTTAGTTGGATAGGAATCTGTCTCTAATTGTGATGTCATAATATAATAAATGTTTTTTTAATAACAAAAAATATTATTCAAATTGAATTATTTTTTAAAATTAAATTAATTATATCAAATAAAATAAATTTTAAATTTAATAATTAATTTAATAATGATTAAATTAGATAAATTAAAATTTTAATATTAATATATTATAAAAAAATCTAAATATATACTTTTTTTTTTTTTATATATATATAATTTTTTTTAATCCATATAACCCAAAAGGGGAACAATATACTAAATGTTCTTGAAGATTTCATAGATATCAACCGACAATTGAGAGTTGAGCTATCACATCTCATTAATATATTAAATTATTAAATTAGTTTTCAGTACAAATTTGGTTCTTCGTAATTATTGAAGGGAGAAAAGGATTGTGGCTCTGATTGGTGAGTAACTCTACTTCACACCTACAGCAGCAGCCCAAATTCCAGCTACACCATGTACTCATTCCGTGGAAAATGACAAGTCCTTCTATCATAAAAACTTACCCCACCTAGCTGTGTGTTAATAATGATCATCGCGGTAGCCTTGTATTTCAGGTGAAACTGCTCATATTTGGTTTGACAGTCACACTAAAATCCTCCTTCTGCTTACCTTTAAAAACCAAAAAAAAAACAATCCTTCTTGTCTTTTTCCGGAGACTCATCGTCACTTCTAAAGTTAACCTGAACTAAGCTGATTGGGGTTTAAAAATGGGTTTGACTCAATTTGGCTTTAACTTAAACAAATTTAAATTTATAAGTTAAGCACAAGCCATGAGGGTTGAAATTCAATTCTTAAACCAAGCTGTGTTTGAGTAATAAAGAATTCAATTTGGTTTGACCTATAAGTTAGATAAATGGTTTAAACAGTTTGAGTTTGACTCACAACTTAATTTGAATCATGTTATACTAAATAATTATCAAAACAACGTTATTTTATCTATTATTTGATAAAACAATGTTTTTTCAAAACAATTATAACGGTAAATCTGAGTCACAAATCTAAGCCCATTAATTTAAATTGAATTTCAAATTTTAAAGAAACAGAAACATACTTAAACTACTATTAACTTTATCTTAACAAACTCAAATCAAATATGAGTACCACCACTTTTTTCATTTAAATCTAACTTAAACCAAAAGATGTTCAAGTTCGATTTAGTTTGTATCTATGTCTAGTCTTCTCTAATGGCATTATTATCATTTGGGCCAATTCGAACTCCAACTTGAATTGCTTATTCTAGATTTGAGACATGCTAGGGTTGGTTGTTCAATATTTGAGCCAAGTTCAAGCTAACTTTTGTTTGGGCTTGGCTTAGCGCCGCTTTATCCCTATGCTCAAAGGCAAAAACAGATATTCAAGCTAATTTGACAGCACTAAATGTGAATAGCTAAGGCAAATTTATTGAACAAAACAAAGTAAATGCAACAAACACCTAAATTTGAGTAGCTGAATAAGACAATCTTCAGATTTTCCATCAGTATTTTGAACGTTCAGGGGCCTAAGTTCAGCAAGCTCCTTATCTGAATTATGCTTCTGTATGCAAATTACAATGCTATTTCATGCATAATAAACCAAACAAAACTGTACAGAAATGGCACTACTGCAGCAGATCATATGTATAAATTACTGTTTTCGATTCCTATGTATTTACAGAATCAAATTAACGAAGCTAAACATGATAGACCATTCCAACTTCAATCAGCGAGGCGTGTGGGATCCCGAGTGTGACTGCCGGACGGCGGCAGTTTCGTCTAAGGGATGCATAGATAACATTGATGGCAAATTTCTTTGCTAGACATGAGGTCTCACTTGCCAAAACACAAGTATTGCCTGTCATATAAGCCACACCGGCTTCTTTGGCCTCCATAAGCTCCATAACCTCCTTATGATCATGTGATCTCGATCCTTGAAATGCCACTCTTTTCTGTCGTCCGGTTTTGCCACAACTGGCCTCATTTCCTGTTGCCATTGCATCTGTTATATAAACAGGCAATTGCCCTTCATCATTACTCTCACATTTCAGGAAATGCAGTAGCTTCTCAATCAGCAGGGTCTCAAACTCATTATTGTCCCTTAGATCCTTGTACCCGTACCTAACCGTAGTAACGCATCACAGATTGAAGTATTACGAATGAACAAGTGGTGTATCACTGATAGATATGAAAATTACCTCACGATGCATTGAAATAAATGGAATTCTGGTGGGGCAATCCTGCAGATAAGGAATTGCTCAGAAGCCGGAACTTTGGGGACCATCACATACTGAAATGTCACAAAGATAAGAATCCTATGAAATGCTGGAAAGTTTGTGACAAAATGTGCAAATGTTGGTGGGATGCCAGAGGTGACCTTGGAGTAAATCAGGCCAATTCCTGGAACTCTTAAAATTCCTAGACTAGGTCCGAGGCTCAAAAGGCTATCTATGCTTAATTTGTTCTGCAGCTCGAATGCAAGTTTTTCAGAAGTCCCATAGTGCCAGATGAGCATCAGTGTCAAAACTGCAAGCGAGATAAGAAGGGGAAGCCAGCCTCCTCTGTGTACTTTAGCAAGGGAAGCCGAGAAATAGAGCAGCTCCACGGATCCGAAACTCATTGCAAACAGAAACGCCACAAAAATGCTTTGCTTCCAGATGGTGCAAATGATTAGAAACATCAAGCAGGTTGTTACAAACATCACTGTGATTGCAGCAAGGCCTATATAACACAAGGAAAAAAAATCAAGAAACTCAACAAGCTCAGAGATGTGACAAAAGAATAGATAAAAAAAGGCATAAAGAACAAGTCTGAGAAACACAAACCATATGCGTTGCCAATCGTATCAGTGTTTCTAAATCCAGTAACAACAGCAAGACACAAAACCATTAACATCCAGTTCACTTCTGGTATGTAAATCTGTCCATGTATTTGATTCGATGTGTGTACTATCTTTACTCGTGGAAAACAACTCAATGCCCTACATTGACTGATAATCGAGAAAGTAGCTGAAATTATTGCTTGGCTAGCCACGGCCGTTGCAAGAGTGGCAACAATAAACACAGGCCAAAATACCGACTCTGAAAGGCAAGGAAAAGGATAATAAGAGAAGAGTAATGAAAGAGATTAATACTCTTAAGAACTTATAGCATCAAACTTCATCCAGAAAAGCAGCAGTGGGTCACACTCTGGCTCATTGAGATGTATAATTCCAACTTTTTACCTGGGATGGCATAGTAAAAACTTCTCCGAAGGTCCATTTTGTGCTGGGAGAGGTAAGCAGCCTCGCCCATATATGCCAAAACTAGGCAAGGGTAAACAACTCCTGTAAATGCAATCTGCCATATGATATCAAAGACCTTTCAGAAAAAATGCTAGAAACACATAGTTTTTATTGTTGCAATGCATCAAAACAATGCTGCAAGAATGGCTTGTCTAACAAGCAGAGTCAAAAATTGAAGCAAGGATCATTTGAAAAAAGGTTCAATGAACATTTTAAAAAAAAAAAAAAACGCATCAAAAACTAAATACAAGAAATATACCCTGATAGAAACCTGGGAGAAATGGCCGAGATCAGCAAACATAGCTTCTGCACCTAATATAGAGCATAATAACTTTTCAGCATAACTGGCGTTAATTGTTGGTTTTTTAAATGAAATAAGCAGCTACCAACCTGCAATACAAAGAACGATGCCTCCCAGGGAATGCCATCCATCTTTTCCTGCCTTCTTGAAAAAATTATAAATATAGTGTGGTGACACTGCAGAAACAACACTGGGATTCCAGTGGAATATGTTGTAAATGCCAACGCCGCTAATGCATAGCAGCCAAGCTACCAAGATTGGAGCAAAAAGAAATCCTACTCTATGTGTCCCGTAATGCTGAAGAGTGAAAAGCCCCACCAAGATGATGCAGGCAATGAACAGAACATAATCTGGCATGTATGAACATTATATTATAAGGAAAAACATCGCAAAAAAAATGCTTAGCGGACCCATGATAGAGTGTTGACCGACTAAAAATCCACTTTAGCAGTGCTCAAAAATCATGAATTTGAAAATGCCAAAGGAGTATTGGTATTGTAAACCTCTTCTTTAGGATCATAGCCAAGAAGAAACCAGTAATCAAATAAAAATACAATACAATGAAACAAATAGTAAAACATGCACTTACTTTCATGCAAAGCGGGAACTTTGATTTGGATTCCATGGAGAGCAGAAAGGACTGCAATGTAGTAACATTGTGAGCTAAACCGGAAAGATGAAAGAAAATTACAGCCACAACTGCTAAAGATACTAAAACTTTGTCAATTAAACAGCCACAACAATTTGCTTAGAACACATACCGGTCATTGTTGGAGTCAAAATACCATCACCAATAACCATACTAGTCCCAAGAAGGACAACAAGCAGCAACACAACACGGGAACTATGATGTTTCTCAAAGAAATCTATGATGAGTAGACTAGTTTTCATCTCCTTTGTCGATATATCTGAGCGGCAAGATGATATACCCACATGGGAAGCATTGTAGCTTTGCAAAAGGCCTATCCTTGAGTGTCGACACAGTAATGAATACAAAGCAAAGGTTCCACCTGCATAGATTAACTATCTTATAATCGGTAAAACACAACCAGTAATTTGATACATAAACATGTTTGAATTGAACAAATGGATCAACTTAGCACCTTCGCCATTGTCATCTGCTCCTAAAACAAATATAACATACTTGCAAAGAGGGATGAGAGTTAAAGTCCAGAAAATCAGTGAAAGAACTCCAAGAATCTCATGGTCATCTTGATACACCCTTAAACTCCTCGAGAATGTGTTCTTATAGACATAAAGAGGGGAAGTGCTTAAATCCCCATAAACCACACCAAGACTTTGGTAGGCAAGGCATAAAGTAGTCCTGTGGAATTTCTGTCAATAAGGCAAACAAAATTTGAATTTACAGCATACCCAACTTGATCAAAAGGTAAATGGATTGAATAAAAACTGCTGGCAAAATTATAGAAACATTTCTGCAGAAGGGCTGAAAGATTATAGCGTGCCTGATTTATTCACGTACCATGAACAAAATACTCAGAATTTATAGCACAATTGAAGAGAATTTTCAAACACACTAATTTGGACTGAAATGCATTACTTTTTAGAAAAGCTACCGCCTTTTATGTTAATGCAATAAATTAAAAACAAAGACAATATACAACTTATAACTTTCTTTTCTTTCATTTTCCTTTTTATTTTCCCAGGAAACGAACAGAGATGACAAAAGATAAAAGAACCATAAAATGAACAACAGAGATACTCACCAGGCGAGATACCCACTTGGCTAAAAGAGATTCTGGATCCAAATTGACCATAATTCAGATTCTAAAACCGGGTTTTAATCTAAAGAACAGAGACTCGTCTTGTTCAGAAGGTCATTGTTTCTTCTTTTATTTGCTAAAAGGCTGAAATAAAAAGTTCAAAAGCGAAGCTGGGAATTGAAAGGAATGAATGAACTGAATTTTGGACTACGACTCTGTTCCAAAGAAGAAGATGTTTCTTTGTAATGGCATCTTCACAGAATAGAAGAGAGTGAGCAGTTACAGACAAATAAGAACTTTTGGCTTGGAGGGTAGTTTAAAAGCACAAATTTGAATGTGCCCATGCGAAACCAAAAGTACTTTTCCCTTAAAAAGTGCTTCAATTGCTCTTCATAAAGAAAATGGAAAAATCCCCACAAATTCCTCTTAGGAAACCCAAGCCAAAAAGAATACAAATATTCTATGCAAGAACACAATATTTATATAGAAAATCGAATACGTGAATAGAGAAAATTTTATCATGAATGAAAAAGATTATAAAACGAGAAAGAGATAGTTTTATTCTCTCTAAATTTGTTGTACAAACTTGGACTCTATTTAAAGATAGTTTTTTATGTGTATATACTATGAAAATTTCTAATATACACAGAGCAACTTAGATTAATAATTTATAGAATGTAAAGAATAACAAAAACCAAAAAAAAAAAAATGATTGTTTAAATTTTTAAATTGCATAGTTAATAAAAGTTAGTGTATATAAAATACTATTTTTATAGGTCTATACTGAGTTTTAACTCAATCAAAGAGTTAACTAATGAGTTGATCAATCTGATTAATAAAATAAATTAATAATATTGACATGATATAATTAAAATGTTAAAAGTGGGTTTATAAGATTTGTTTATTAAATATTTATTGAACAATAGATATTTCCAATCCGTGTCTCTTTTGTCAAAAGATAGTAGAAATACTATGGATGTATAAAAATACCTAATTTTGTTTGCAAAATGCTCAATTTTAGGTATTCGGGTGTTTTTCACTTTCATGGTGAGAAATTCTCTTAAAATTAATCTCTAGATTAGTTAGAAACAAGGGATTTCCTATTTTAGATGTAAAATCGAAGAAATATGAACCTTTAAAATTAATAATAATCCATGCACTAATAATAGGAATAAACACATGTATAGATGTTGATTTGTGATTACATGATTTAGAGTTAGATTCAAGCAAAACTAACTCCAACATAGGTTGACTCAAGCGCAATTTGAATTTGTAATGGTTAGTTCGAACTCATTCAAGCTAATCAGAGATGTTGTTAAAGGTCATCGATTAGATAAATCATTTTATTGATGAGATAAATAATATTGTCAGTAGAGTAAAAAGTATTATCGACAGGATAAATTGTGTCATCATATAAGGATTCAAGCTAAACTTGAATTGAGTTATCAAACTGATGTTCTAGCTCTAATTTTGTTAAAATCAAGTCATTTTGAATTAGTTCGATTCGAATTCAACCTTAATGTGATTGGGTAATTTGAAATTAGAAATAAAAAATAAAAAATACCTAATCATGTTAAAGCACGTTAACGTATATACCCCTATTTATATCCTTTGTTTAGTAACTTCAAACCTCTAATGGCGGCATTTACAATTAAGTAGAATCGAAGGATACTTTGGACTGTAAGAAAAGCATCAAATGTTTAAGATAATTAAGAATAATAAAATGGTAAATTTCCAAAGAATATTTCGTAAAAAAAACAAACCTCAGGGGATTTAACTAAGATTTTTCATCTGTTTTTCAGGCTTCATTTTGTTTTCATGTATCATTTATGATTCTATAGTCTTGCAACATGTTTATATTGTCCTGTTCTTTTGTGTTGAAAGAAAACTATTAGGTGTGAATCCGGTCCAAGCGGGTTTCACTTAAAATCGATTCATTTATCTATCTAAAAATATTGTTCATTTTGCACAGTTAGGGTAGACCAAAATCAAGACTGAACTCGAGCTAGAAGAGTTAGCTAGTTTTTGAAATTAAGTCAAAATCAAGTTAAAAGGTGTTTGATTTTATCCGACTTATGAGTTGAACAAATAACTCAAATTAGTTTAAGCTTGACTCACAACTTGATTTAAGTCATGTTAAATAATTGTTAAAACAATATTATTTTGTGCATAAGTGCTAAAACTAAACTATAAATTCATGCTAAGCTTAGAACTTTAAACTTAGGGACCAAATCAAACTTAAGCTAGGCTTAACTTTGGCCTGCCAAACTCGAGTCATCCCACTTTTTCATTTAAGCCGAACTCAAGCCAAGGTGTTCAGATATCCAAATGATATGTCATTATGTGATTAAATGACTTAGAATGAAAGATAAAATAATATTCAATCATATAATAACACAATATTTGAGTATCAAATTAAATAGTAAAAAATGAATTCACATAGTATTAAAGAAGTATTACACTTTAGGAATATCCAAAGCATGGACATTTGTCAATCTAAAGAGAGAAAATTATTAGTCAGTTTGTCTAATAAAAACAAAGTTTTATGCATGCAGCCAAGAGGAAAACACTTTCCACATTGGGTTGTGATATGGATATTTAAGACGGCTTCATTTACTTGACATTGGTGAGGTTGATTCAGGGTGTAATCTAATTGAACCGAATTGAATATTAGCTGGCTTGAGCTCACCAAGTTGGTGAGATTTTGGCTCGAGCTTGAATTAATCCCGTATCTTACATATATCAATTACAGTCTATATCTAAACATACAAAGATAAAGTTTTATATATAATCATATTTAAAGCTTTTGAAGGATTTGAGATTTTACTTGAATCAAGTCATGAGATCATCGAGCTCGACTCACCTTGCACCCCTAGATACAACATAACATTACAGGAAACATTATGTGTTTTATATATGTATGGAAATCCTGAAAGGAGGAAGTTTTCATGAATTAAACACTTGGGTCATCTGCCAAACCATGGCCTAAAATTTGGCGAATCATAGTTTTCACATGAGTTTAGGTAACTTCGGCAATGGATCATTGACGCCTATTTTCATTGGTAATTCTCTCTTTTGATGATCCTATTGTTAGGAATTTGTAAGTAAGTTGTAATTGTATTTGAAGGAAATAGGACTCAAAAATCTCACATGGAAAAAGATGGTTGTAGTTGAGATATATAAGGCAACATAAATCTTGTATATTCAATGAACAAATTAAGATTATGAGTTGGTATAGTAATTGTAAGTCTGATCACTGTGTCCCAAGTTTATCCGTCTAAGAGGAGATCTCAATTATTAAAAATCGAAATTAAGATTGAGAGAGATAAATGTTGAGTTGGTTAGCAATTGATTTGGTTAACAGTTATGTCTGTTTGAAACCATAAGTTATGTTTGATCAGAACCAAAAGCTATGTCTGTTCAGAACTAAAAATTGTGTTTGATTCTGGTCAATAAATACAGAGTTTAAATCGATTTCATAATTAATCCAATTTTTTCATCTTTTAACTTCTCTTACAATTTCATTTTCACTATGAAAAAATTTGTTTTTGTGTTAATTTGAGAGACTTTATGAGTAATATTTGCGTATTTAAAGTACATTTAATTTAGATAATATTTTATTAAAAAAATTAAAAGATCAGATTTTGCTCTAATTACTTTGATCAGCTCACAATTTTCATTATTATTCAAAATAGAGGTACATTAATTATGATATGAAGCATCAGGGTTTTTCCCTATAAGAGAGTCGATCAATGATGTTCATGGCTACACCAGTGAGTTCTTTATAAATCCTCATATTATAAACATCATCAGGAACTTTCGATTTATACCTCTCGATTTTCAACCCACAAGCAATCATTTTACTGCTAAGAAGAGCCGTGGCCAGGATGTGATTAGCCTTATCATAGTCGCCCTTCTTCAGTGCATTGGTTGCCGACGACAGTTTCGCCTTTGCTTCGACGAAACACTTGCTGCAATCCTCGCAATCGCCCTTAAAATTCTTGTCTTGTGTGCAAGAAGCCAGTGTTGACATGTTGCCTTTCAAGATCTCTGCACCGTCGCTTAGACAAGTCACGAGAATGGCAGCGACAGTTTCAGGTTTGTTAGCTTTCTTAGCAGCTTCTGGGTGGGATTTTATGCAGTGAATGCATATTGTCGGGGCGTCTGTTTGCCGACATTGTTGCTCGATTAATGTGTCGTCCGCGGTGGCGAGATTGTGAGGGAGGAGAAAGAAGGTTGAAGAAAGAGTAACAAGAAGAAGAAGATAATAATGGAGATTGAGAACTATAGCCATGGCTGAAGCTAGAGCTTGTTTACTGAGGATAGCTCTTGCTTTGTTTGGCATCATATAGTATGAAATTTCAGTAACGCTTGCTTTTGATTTTTTTCTTTTGGGGTTAGCAATACCCTTTATTTGAGTTGAATCTTTTTTCGAAAGTTTGAATAAACACATCAAAAAAATAAAATTTTAAATTCAGTGATTAGTTTTATAATTATTATATTAAATAAATCATAAATTTAATTTTGATACGGCGTTAACATATTTCAAATTTATACTCTCTGATTGGGATGACTTCACTTTCACCACTCTTTGGACTATCGGTTTGTGGTATTAGTGATATTGTCTTTTTAGAAAATATTTGTAAACCTCTTTGTGGTTACGAGGGATAGTGACTTTTTTTTGTGGGTAAGTAAGCATATAAAAAGAAAAGCTAAAAAATAAATAACCTAAGTTCATCTTACTATTTTTGCAATTGCAAGATAGGGGATACGATAGCAACACTGAGCCCCAGAGAAATGCGAAAAACAACCCCCCAGGGGGATAGTGAACAACAGGAAGCCCTAAGCACCACCCAATAAGCACTAAAACAACCAAAACAGAGACTACAAACATCTAAAAAAAGAGGCAGACACATTCCGAGATGGCTCAGGAGATAAAACCAGCTCCAGCCACAACAGAAAAGCTCCATTAGAGAGGCAAAAAGAATCTGTTCCAGCAGGGAAAACAGAGTTATCTGACATAAAAAAGTATGATTTTTCTGATATGAAACATGTGTCTAAAACTGGGAAGAAAGTTAACTCCAAAATCCAGCAGTGACTCATGTTTTGATCGGGCATAAATGCAGTTACAATTTTTCTTTTTTGTCATTTTCATGAAAAACAAGTAGATGCTCTTCTTTTTTGTCATTATCTCGAGTAAAGTCCTGCGTTAAGTTCACTTTCTGTGCTTTCCCCCATTGTTTTTCATATCCAAACTTGCATTTATCCGGTTTAAGGGTTGGTTGGGTTGATTCAAGTTTTAACACATTCAATTTGTATTTATCAACCGAATAAATTGTATAAAAAGTAATGATGTATATATAATTTTGTATATAAATAACCACGTACTATTTTATAATTGAATAATTAAAATTAAAAATAAAATAATATTTAATTATATAATAATATATTATTATTGTTTATATATGTATTTAAACAGTATACAATTTGGTTGCATTTATTGTGATTAAAGGAGGCAATGGACGGAGTCATACTTGGAAGATCGAAACGGCATGGCTCGTGCAAATGCAAAGCTGCTATGTGAGCCTACCAAACCTCAAGGCTTACAACATGGTCTACAACATACTATGCCTTCGTGGGCCTTTTTTATGGGCTTATTTTTTTAAATTTTTATAGATTATGTCGTGTCATAACATATCTTTTTATTCGTGGGTCATACTATGTTCAAAATGTGCCCAATTTTTGTGTATCGTGTTGCCGCCATTACGGTTCAAATAATTTTTTTTTTTTTTCCAAATTAACTATAAATTTAAGTGTTAAATAATCATTTTGTGAGCTTATGATTTATGTTAATGTTTATGAATTATTATATATGATTAATTATGACATATTTTGCAATGCAAGAATGAATAAAAGGTCTTGCATTACGAATAAAATTTACCAATAATGTAGATGCCTATTGCCCTCATTTGAACAGAGAACATTCTCAAATAATATTTTGCATCAACTTATCTCCAAGAATGTAAGTTATTGGTACATCTTTGATTATGAGGGGGTCATCTGCCCCCACTGAATTATTACATATTTTTATTTATCTTTCCCCTCAAAATTCTAGTTTTTCAGTTCAATTAATCTTCTTTTCTTCATTTTTCTTTTCATTTTCCCGGCAACCAAACAGACTTTTGTTTTGAATGCATAATTTAATGTATATTTTAAGAAATAGTAAATATAGAATACAGATGTATCAATATTTGTTGACTGAAATGGAATTGGCAAAACTTGTCTGCAACTCCATATCCAGATTTCGCCTGAAACACCCAGCCACTGAAACAAACTCAATCAACTACAACAGTCTCTTTTCCAATTTAAACCCGTTTCCATATTTTTTGCTTGTTTGGAAAGAAATTGATTCCTGTAAAAAGAGAACATCAGAATTCGTAAGCAAGCGTTAGCAAGATTTCATTCTATATAATGCCATGCAAATCAAGAACTATCATCAATTCATCACTGAACAAGCTCTAGGTTCAGCCATGGCTATAGTTTTCAATCTCCATTGTTATCTTCTTCTTCTTCTTCTTCTTACTCTTTCTTCAACCTTCTTTCTCCACCCTCACAATCTGGCCTCCGCCAACTACTCATTAATCGATCAACAATGTCGGCAAACAGACGCCCCGGAAACATGCATTGGGTGCATAATGTCCCACCCAGAAGCTGCCGAGAAAGCTGATAAACCTGAAGATATCGCCGCCATTCTCTTGACTTGTCTGAGTGACGGTGCCGAGATTTTGAAAAGCAATTTTTCAATGCTGGCTTCTTCAGTGTCAAAAGACGATATTTTTAAGGGCGTTTGCGAGATTTGCAGCAAGGGTTACGGCGAAGCAGAGACGAGACTCTCGTCGGCAGCCGATGCACTGAAGAAGAGCGACTATGATGAGGCTAATCACATGCTGGCCACGGCTCTTACTAGCAGTGAAATGATTTCTTGTAGGTTGAACATTGAGAGCTATAAATCGGAAGTTCCTAAGATTCTTTATCTAATGAGGATCTATGAAGAGCTCACTGGTGCAGCCATGTCTGTCATTGATCGACTCCCTTATGGGGAAAAACCCTGAAGCTTCATATAATAACGTACTTACATTTTGAATAATAATGAAAATTATGAGTCGATGAGTTGTTTGACAAGTTCATTTTGTTAATCCAATTGATGAAATGTCACCGGACAATCCAACTAGAAGAAACAAAATCTCTCAAAATACTCATTCATCTGTGAAAAAAGAGTGGTTTCAAGTCAATCCGTGAAAGCTCAAATCTATTATTTGGTTTGAACGTATTGAACTCGATTTGGAATTTCAATTCGGATCAAGTTTGGTTCATTAACATATATTAGAGGTTAGTAAAATTGGTTAAAAGACTATGTTTAAGTCTCTGTCACGTTTGTCTTGATTTGAAACAAAAACAATCAAGTTTTTGTTTAAGAATTTTTTGTAGTGTTACATATTTTAAAAGTAATATTATATATATAAATTTATTTTATTTTTAATTCAAAATCGTCTAATTATATGAGGATATGTAATCGTTTGTATACAAATTTATTTCTATTATATATATATAATTATATTAATTCAACAATAAAGGATTTTAAATGAATTTTTAATAAAATTTGATATTTGCCAAGGAAAGTTTGTGATAGGACCATATAAATGAATGGTAATAATGTAGATGCCTGTATAACTTGACTAGAGAACATTCTCAAATTATGTTTTGCATAAAATTATCTTCAAGAATAAGAATGTAAATTATTGGTGTCTACCTTTCATAATAGAGGGTCATCTGCCCCCACTGAATTATTAGTATAAATAAAAATAAAATATTTAGAATAATGGGTTGAATGGCTGTAATTTATATGCTCCAACATTATAATAAATTTATATATATAAATATAATTTTAAAAATCAGTTTAGATTAATTGAATAGTCACCCACAAAGAAAAATAGAAATAGTTCAATGAAAATCTGTTTAAGAAAGTTAGATCAGACTAAACAATGATCTAACCACTCAAGATTTGTTGATTAGATAAAAACTTGAGTTAAACCAATTGCTAATATTAATAGCCTTGGTTAAGATTTGTGTATTAAAAAATATATATATATATTATTTTTATAAAAAAATATTTTACATAAATAATTAATTACTCAATTATATATTATTATATCAATTTATATTAATAAAAAATATATATATTTTTTATCTTTAGATAATAAAATTTAAAAAATAGATTAGATTCGAATTCAATTTGATTTTTAATTCAGCTTAATCAAACTTTGAATGGAGAGTCATGATTGAAACTCATTATAATTTAAAGGCATTTTCAACACAAACTCAAATCCAAATTATGAAAAGACTAAATTTGAAAATAATTTTATAGAACCAAATTCAAACTTAAATGTTTTAATTAATATATTTTAGTTTTCAAATTTCATAATTTAATATTACAAGTGTTAATAGATAATAAATTATTTATTAATTCCTTTAAAACAGTTTCCGATTTAGGTTATTATTTTGTCAAATGTGTTGTGCCACGTGTCCTCCCTTTTTCTCCGCTATAAGCAAATATATTTTTTCTGTTGACAAGGCAACTAGCCGCCGCTTTGAGTTAGACCTCTCCTTGGACAAAATCTTTCCTCATAAAGTTCTAATTTTTCAGTTCAACTAATTTTCTTTTTCATTTTGCCGGCAACCATACAGACTCTTAGAAAATGCCCAACACAATGAGTTCAATTCAGAGTCCTCTTCGTGTATCAATCTCCGAATCGACCAATCTCCGCCGTCGGATCAGTTTTGAAGGTCGAGGAAAAGTGATCAAAATCAACCACAGCGTCAAAAGAGTGACTATTGTATCGTGTCTCAGCGCGCATGTGGCGGAGTCACGTGAGAGCGTGGCAGTAGCGAAGAGCAGCCAGGAGGTGATGGAGGCGGAGAAGAAGGTGCTGGTGGGGACGTACGCGAGGACGCCTGTGGTACTTGTGAGTGGCAAGGGATGTAAATTGTATGATGTTGAGGGGCGAGAGTATTTGGATATGAGTTCGGGGATTGCTGTGAATGCGCTTGGACATGGAGATGAAGATTGGGTAAAGGCCGTGGTTGACCAAGCGAATTTGTTGACGCATGTCAGCAATGTGTATTATTCCGTCCCTCAGGTTTAATTGCTTTTAACTTCTTTATTTGATTGACAGGTTTAAATTATGAATCTTTTTGCTTTGAATTTGGTGCGAGTTTGGTTCAAGTGAGACAGCTTGTGAAAGTGAGTTTTATAGAGTTAATCTTGCCTTGATTTTTGCCCTTAAAATGAGTCTCCCAGAGAGGGAGACAAAGAGTTTATATTGACCCAAGGCCCTCACTCTTGTTGGGATTTTTGACATCAAGACAGCCTCTAATCGAGGGGCTTGGGTAGAGCACCCGACGTCATCGCCATGGATGGTGCCACTCTTCGTGGCAATATCATCGCGTGCACTCTAGATATTATCGGTGCAAATTCACACATCTAACAATGATTCTATGATTTTTAGAGTTATGTTAAAGTCTGAGTTAATGATTTCTTTTTGTTGTTGCCAACATGTAGATTTTATTAACATTAAAAGCTAAAAAGCCATGTTTGCTCATGGATATGAAAAGAGAATGAATTTGAATAACTTGTCTTTGTTTATAACAGTAACAGTTTTGGTGGTTGAAACTACTGCAGAAGTTTTTTTTTTTGGTTAAATATTTACTACCAATTTTATGTTTGAAGTCCACCATGTATTTTCTGCTTTGAATTTCTTTGATTGGTATGCTGAGTATTCTTGGCTAATATGGGTAATATTATTGTTGTAGATAGAGCTTGCTAAGCGTTTAGTGGCTTCTTCTTTTGCTGATCGCGTGTTTTTTACAAATTCGGGAACGGAAGCAAATGAAGCTGCTATCAAATTTTCCCGGAAGTTTCAGAGACACTCAAATCCTGATGCAAAAGAGCCAGCCATGGAGTTCATAGCTTTCTCCAACTGCTTTCATGGAAGAACCATGGGTGCTCTTGCTCTGACAAGCAAGGAACACTATAGGTTACCTTTTGAACCTGTCATGTCTGGGGTCACTTTTGTGGAGTTTGGAAATATAGAAGCCACCAAAAAACTGATTCAGCGTGGTAAAACTGCGGCAGTTTTTGTTGAACCCATTCAGGGTGAAGGGGGCATATATAGTGCAACAAAAGAATTTTTACAGTTTCTACGTAGTGCTTGTGATGATGCTGGGGCTCTTCTTGTCTTTGATGAGGTAATTAGCTATCTGTTCTCACTTTCTTGTCACATCCAGAATAGACTGGCTATATGTTGTATTTTGCACAAGATGATGTTTTGGAAATGCTCTGCAGTTTAATCTCAATTTCCTCCCTTTCTTCTTGATAACCTACATGCATGTTTTCTGAATGGGTGTGTTCCAATCAGAAAACAAAAGAGAGAACAAACAGTATTTGACTCATCTCCTAAATTTTACCTATTGGTTACTGTAACCTAGTCTCATCTGTTTTTTTTTTTTTTGGGTCCTTGGATTTTAGACTTTTTGTATTTGATGTTCTATTTTCTTTGCCTTCAAGTGGTTACCCATCTCAATTAAATCCAGCAAGCTCAAGAATTTCTTATATATAACATTGTGGCATCACTTCTCAAAACTGCGTCTTCTGGCTTACGTCAGTTTGCGTAACACCTTTGTGCTTTCAAACTGCTCAGTCTTCACATAATTCCATGATACTAATTACACTTATGCATGTCCAAGTGAAGAGGGACAAGCCCCTTCACTGAACTTCCACTTGTCCTTCAACAATATCAAACTTATAATATAAATAAAGACTATTGTTCTAAAGCAAGTTGCCAACTTCAATATAATTTTATCATGCTTTCCACATTCTTATTCAGCTTATTCTTCCTCTTTAAAGAACTGGTTCAACCAATTCCAGGATAGATCTATTTTCCTTGCGTCTGATCCTCCGCAGGTAGTTTGAGAGGTACCTTCAAGGTTTATGAAAAGATTATGGTTGGCAACTTGCTTATCATCTGTTGGAATCATAAATGCTTGTGATATTTTTTTCCAATCACTTATATGGATGTATTTTGTAGTGTTGCATTCACATCACAGCAGTTGTGGTACAACCTGTGTAGGTTGCTGGACATTGGTTGTTGCAGTATAAATGTATAATCAATTTATCTGTTGGCAAAGTGGTTTACTTAATAAGAGGTTTTCACGTTTTCACCTTTCTTTTAGAAGCGTTAGGCTACTGAACAGACCAAATACAATGTGCTATTTTAGTGCTCTCACATCACTGTTCATCTATTTTTTCCTCATCTTATCATGTTAATGGCATAGATAGGGACACAGAAATTTTATCTAGTTCTGAGGTGTCAATTTCAATATGTTTTATAACTTCTGCATGAACTTATACCTTCCCATTCCAAGTATTAGAATTAGCACCTACTGCCAGAATTAGCACCTACTGCCATTCTTTGTCAATTGACTCCCCTTGCCATTAATGATTCTTTCTTGTGTGCAGGTTCAATGTGGTTTAGGCCGGACTGGATACCTCTGGGCACATGAGCACTATGGTATCTTCCCAGATATGATGACCCTTGCCAAACCTCTTGCCGGAGGCCTACCCATTGGAGCTGCTCTGGTGACTGAACGAGTTGCTTCTGCCATAAATTATGGAGACCATGGAAGCACTTTTGCTGGAAGCCCCCTTGTCTGCAACGCTGCAATTGCTGTTCTTGACAAAATCGCAAAACCTGACTTCTTGGCCAGGGTCTCTAAGAAAGGCCAGTACCTCAAAGAACTTTTAAAGCAGAAGCTGGGAGGAAATCCTCATGTCAAAGAAATACGTGGACAAGGGCTTATTATTGGAATTGAGTTGGACATTCCTGCCTCACCCCTTGTAGATGCATGCCGAGAATCTGGCCTCCTTGTACTTACTGCTGGAAAAGGCAACGTTGTGAGGATTGTGCCTCCATTGATCATAACGGAGCAAGAGCTTGATCATGCAGTTGAAATTCTTCACAAATCCATTCCAGTTCTTGACTGTAATTCAAACTAGGAGAAATAATATTGCTGCATAGTAGAAGTTGAAGGATTCAGTGCTCGAATTAGTAGTTTATGTTGTAACACATTGTATGATGAAAACTGTTGGCACCTAAAGCTAAGCTGTGCTTATTATGAGGGAAACTAGTTTATTTACATTTTCATTTTTGGGTATATTACAGTGTTACCCGCAAAATTTTAGGTAACTACCACTTTCATCCCTAATAGTATTTTGTGTGATAATCTCTGCAAGGTGGACATGGACACAAACCCCAATGGGCTCGCATTAATGGTTGGTTTGAACAAGTTGAGTTCAAACTTAAATTTTAATTTATCGATTTTGAATTCAGTTTGAGATTAACGTCTCGTTGGTGTTGCCACATTGATGTTATTTTATGTGGACGCAAGCTCAAAGTTTGTTTTGTCTTCTTTTTTTATTTTTTTCCTTCTTTTTTGATATTATTATTCACCAATTAAGTGAGTTAAATTTGATTTTGAATTAGCTATTTTGAATTCCAATTGAGTTTAAGCTAACTTTTGTTCTGACTTGTCTTAAAGAAATGCAAATGTGATAAATAACGCAATGCAAGACACCATGGGCAAGGGTATATGATGATCAATTAATGTAAGAATGATGGTGGGTAAAGTTATGATTGAATTCAATTTGAGTTGTTAGAGTTTGGATTTAGCAAATTAAATTTGAACTAAGAATTTCACTTGTTTTTATAAATCGATTTAAGTTTGAATCAGTTTAAATTAAATAAAAAATAAAATTATTTTTAAACTAAATTTAAATATTAATTTATTAATATCAAATTGGCTCTTTTGAATCAAACCGCTTTTAAGTTAGGCGTTATTCAAAATTGATCTGAACCCACTCCGGCCTTTAAGTAAATTATTGGAAAAAGGTTTGGCGGGATGTAACCATATGGTGCCACCTGGCAGTGACAACTCTAAAAAAATTAAAAACCTAACCGGTTATCAATCACACCCTTAATCATTTAGCTTTTTACACATAACACCCAAACGCCATATTGCATGCCACCGTACTATACTAATCGCTTCGCTGTAACCGCCCTTCGTCCCCACACAGTATACGCTCTGTATTAATATTTATTTTAATTCTATTATTCTGTTTCGAAGCTTTTTTCAGTTCAAATATTTGAATTTGGAAGGTCCAGATTGATTGAGCGGTTTCTGACGGAATCGAGATCTTTAACGTTGACCGGGATGGCGTCACCGGCACATGTAGCGTCAGCACCGCTGAACAAGGTCGAGAGAGGTCACCAGTTGTACAGAGAGGGACGGTACTCCGAGGCGTTACTGTTCTATACGGAGGCGCTTTCGATGGCCAAAGCTAAACCGCAGAAGATCGCTTTGCATAGTAATAGAGCCGCTTGTTTCTTGAAACTTCACGATTTCGAGAAGGTTTTTTCATTTCAACAACCTTAATTTTTCTTGGATGTATCTTTTTTTGACAGAAATAAGTTGAATCGGTGCGAGATATTGAAATTGACTGATATCTTTTCGAATCAGTTCCGAATAGCCTTATGCGTGATCAATTCGTCATTTTATCAGTCATGGGAGTGTATGGTATTATAAACCCTAAGAAAAATTAAAAAAAAAATTCTACTGATTTTCTTGAGATACGTCAGAACAAAACATTTTTATTACTGCAAGATGCATTAGCAGCCTCGGATCATTCGATTGGAATGAAATCTGAAATGGTTTACTTGTTAAAAAATGAAGGTTTTGGCTGGAGTTGAAGAAGTGAGAACGAGATCAGTTTGGATTGGCTTATGCTCTGTTGTTTTATTAGATATTGTGGTTAGAGAAATCATATGCTATATAGAGATCTTAAATAAGCTACCTACCTCTAGGTAAGCACAAAGATAAACCAATGAAGAGTCTAAGTTGAACCAAGTGAGGGCATTTGTTGCTGCTTTAAATGTATTTATAGTGTGTTGGTCATGTGGGTTTTGAGTGTTTTGAATTTTTTTCATCTCAGGCAGCCGAAGAATGTACCTCAGTGCTTGAGCTTGATCATGATCACACTGGAGCACTGATGCTGCGAGCACAGACCCTGGTAACTTTAAAGGAGTATCACTCAGCACTTTTTGATGTCAACAGGCTCATTGAGTTGAATCCATCATCAGAAGTTTATCAAAACCTCCAAGCTCGTTTAAAGACACAGCTGGTAGAACCTCTTATTTACTATTAATTGGCATTTTATCTCACTCCCAAAAATTTATGTGGTTAAGAAGTCTACATGGGCCTACTGATAGAATGTATGGGGGAAGTAATTTTGTAAGAAACATATGACTTGTTATGATAAATAATTTAATTGGGAAATTTTTTGGCCTTCAGTTCTGTCAGTAAGAACTAAATACTTCTTCTTTTTGCTCAAGGAAAGTCACTTGCTCCAATACCTGAATCTGAAGCAGAGTTGGAAGAAGAGGAAGAGATACATGAAGTAGAGTTGGAACAAGAGCATGAGATAAGTGAAGGAGATCCATTTACAGTTGCAGAAGAAGAGGAAAAATATAATGAAAAAGATAATGCAGCTGTTTCACTTGTAGTGAAGGGTCTGAAAGGTGAACAAGAATTTGTTATCCCTAGAAGAAGTCCAGGCATCAAGGAATCTTCTGAAGTGAAAAGAGATCAGAAAGCTGAGCCTGAAAAAGCTAATGATTTACAAAACAAAGGCAAGGAATCCTCCACACAAGATTCAAAAGGATGGCAAACAATCCCAAAACCTAAGGGACACTCAACTCTGGACTATGCAAGGTGGGACAGAGTAGAAGATGACTCTAGTGAAGAAGATGATGACGACGACGACGACGATGAAGATTGTCAGTATCGATTCCGTGTCAGAACTGTGGGTGTGCGCCAAGTAAAGTGAAAGGGCAAAATGTTCGTGATACACAATTGTGAATTTGGTCCCTTTCATAACTACAAAGATAAGTCAGTCTGGTAACAAGATCAGAAATGCAGTTGAAAAAGCTCTAATGTTCCATATCGTGCGAATAAAAGCTGGGATCAAGTAACCATCTTTGACATGTATGTGAGCCTGTCCATGGTTAATCAGATCGTTACAGGAACTATGTTTTGGGAGCAAGTGACTGTAGCCTGTCCAGGGTTGATCAGATTGTTACGAGAAGTTCAAGAACTATGTCAAGGAAAGGATACTCTGCAGTTCTATTAATTTATGCTTGCTGCCTAAAGTATTGAGTGATGGAACTGCCCACTAACATGAAATTCGTTCATTAATTCACTACTGCTTCAGGTCTTGCTAATTAATCTAAGTTAATGTAATTGGATCCCTGCACTTGTGGATGATACTGAAACTTGAAACTGTGTCTTTTGAACCTTGAGAATTTTAGCAAAGATCTGGAAACTGCAGTCTTATTGCATTATTGTATTTATTCATTTGTTGGCACTTCATAATACAAAGACTTATAATTGTGTTGTTTTCTGATTTTGCTTCAAATCAAAGTGGGTCTTTGTCAAGGATTGATCTAGATTCTGCCTAAATCCAGTGGATTGAAGAACTTTTAGAACAAATTCAGATGCCATTTTAATCCTTTGATGTATTGTCTCTCTCAAAATTTGGCCCTTTCTTTGAACCATTTTGTTTATGGTGCCATGCACTAGCTTTTACCCTTCAATAAGGCACCTTGCACATGACCGAAGCTTAAAGGAGCTTAATTCCTTCAAATGTCCAAAAATGTTACTAGACCAGCAGGCCTTCTTTGAACTACCTTTGAGGGCTAGTGTTTGAATAGAACATGCTTAGGGATGGATTCTTTGGATCAAACAAGTTGAATTCAAGCTGATTCATATTAAATTTAAAACAAAATTATTTTTGAGTCAAGTTAAGTTTTAGTTTGGCGAAGAGACTCTATTGGATTAAAGTTGAATCTTGTTTGGGTCGATAAATTGACTTTTATGGATTATAACTACTTTTGAGATGAGTTTTGTGACGAATTTCTAAATAGAAGGCATTTGAAGGGTTTTTGTTTTTATTAATTTTGTAAAAAACACATAATTTTCTAAATAATAATTGATATAAATATATATGAAATAATTATTTAAAATATTAAAACCAAACCCATTTTTATCATTGAATAAATTGTGATATTATTGAAAACAATATGTTAAGGCTCAATTTGACAACTTCGATGCAAAGAATGCCCGTAAAGGTTGCATTTGATCCGTATTTAATTTGAATAAGAATTAATTTAAGATTTTTTCTAATTTAAAAGAATACATTTGGGAATGATAAATAGAGAATTTAAATCAATTTAATAATACTTAATAATGAAACCGATTTAATTAATTTAAACTTGATTTATTTTTTAGGCCAAACGACTATTTCCCATCCAAGGTTTGATGTTTTCTCAAAAGTCTCTCCTTTAACTATGGAAACACCAAACACTCACTCATGGTCGGTTAGATTTAACCAAACCCTAACGGTGGTAGGGGTAAAATCGTCATTTTTACTATAATATTAAAAATAAACTAAAATAGAATCTAATTTTGCCCCTCTAAACTTTAAAAACTAAAATTTTCCCCCAGCCTAAGTTTTAAAAAATGGCAGTTTCACCCTAGGGTTTGGTTTTGAAATCTCCGGTGACCGTTCCGGCTCCATTGCCGATGACCTCTCCCTCCCGAAGCAGCCTCTCCTTCCGGCAAATGTTTTCCTCCCATTTGGAGGCTCGATCGGCGTCGGCTTGGCCTTGGGAGACGAAGAACTTTCATATAATAATATGTATCATATAATAAGATATATATAATTGATACGAATCAATACACTTTCATAAATATGTATCTAAGAAATTTTAAATTTTAAAAAATATTTAATATTTTTTAAAATAATGATATATAAAATTAAAAATTTTTATTGTTTAGAAATTATATCATATAATATAATATAATATATAATATAATAGACTATTCAAGTTTTACTTATAAGAAAACAAATAAAAACGACAAATGCGTAAAACCATAAGAATTAGAAAAATATAAGCATTGACTTGACTTGGAATTAAAAAAAAATCTTAAATAGTCAGAGCGGTGAAGTTTTCTCTGCTTCACTCTCTCGCTCAACACTTTCACAGGTTCAATTGCGATAGCTTTTGTTTTTTTTTTAAACATTTTTTGGTTAAATTTAAGTTTCGGATTATGTTTGTTCTGGTTGAGTTAACTTTTCGTCGATTTATTTGGTTTTTTCAAAGAATTTTTGGAATGAAGTAGGTGTTTTGTCTCGTTTGGTTTTGTCTGTTTGATTCTTAAGAAAAAAAGTGAATTAACTTTCCCGTAAAATTTATCGAATAAGAATTTGGTGGGAAAATTGTTGAATCAAGCTTAATTTAATTGAATCTAAGTAGAAGTATAAGTACGTTATTATTTAAGCCTAACCGTACGTACATACATGCTCATGGTTTTACATGAGGAAGGCAGACATTGCCTTGAACGTGTCTTATAGAGTTGGAAATTGAGTGGATGTAAATGTGATGCTAGAGAAGTTCTGATGATGCTTGATATAGTTTAATTTGATTTTGATGCTTTTAAGCTGCTATTGTTCTTGTTATTATTCTTTAAACGTTGGTAAGTGTGTCGTATTCTGTTTCTGATGTTTCTTGCTGCAGTTTTGACAGGAAGGTAACACGGTTTTACAACGCAGTTTGGTGGAACTGGCACAAATGGCTAGTTTGTTGTCGGGTGATCCCTCACATCATGGATTTTATGAAGATGAGTCATCCAAACTTACTCAGGACAAACTAGAAGAAGGTGGCCGTTGGTACTTCTCTAGGAAAGAAATTGAACAGAATTCTCCATCTAGACGAGATGGAATTGATTGGAAAAAGGAGAGTTATCTTCGCAAGTCATACTGCACATTTCTCCAAGACTTGGGCATGAGACTTAAAGTGTGAGTCTATGCATTTCGGTTGGATGTGTTTAAAATTCTTCTGCTTCATACCTGATAAAATGATCATTGCATCGTTAGTGTGATAAATTGATGGGATGTGGTTTGAAATATTAGAGAAGGCTTACCCCTTAAATCTTTTTCTAAGGCGTATGTGTTACCTATAGGCTACAGCACTGTACATTCAACTTAAGATTATTTGTCATTGAGAGGAAAAAAGAAAAGGGGAATTACATGTTGTTTGTCAAAGGGATTGGCGTAAAACTAAATGAACATTGTTGTTAAATATTTATTTAGCATTGAGGATGACCAGTATTGTGTCCTTCTTTTGCATAGCAAACTTCTGTTACTCTCATAGCCTAATGTACTTTAAATTTACTTTTATGTATAGTTATGCTTCAAATCTCTTGTTTATCAAAATGCAGACCTCAGATAACAATTGCTACAGCAATAATATTCTGCCATCGGTTCTTCCTTCGTCAATCACACGCAAGGAATGACAGAAGGGTGAGCTATGCTTTATGTTTTACTAAATGTTGAATTTCTCCAATTAAAATGTGTCTGAGTGTTGCTCTAGCAGGCTGCGGTTAGTACCATTTTCCATGCCTGAACCAGTGGCATTTATCTAATATAATCTATTTGAGAGTTACTTGCCATGTCTTGTATTAGTAGCATAAAGTAATGTGATAGGATTTCCTGATGTTACAGAGAATAAAAAATGCTTTTAGACATCAAAAGTCGCATTGTCCATAGCTATTGTGTGCTCTGTAATCTGGAAGTTGCTCAAAACAAGAGTGTTTTGTTACCCTATGCTCACTTTGATTATTTTTGTCATTGGGTATGAGGATGTATACTGAATATGGATTTCTGCTAAAATATTATTCTTGCCAAAAAGGAGAAAGGAACCACCTATATCTGTTTTCTTCCTTCATTGTACAGTGAATGTCGTTGCACCATCTCACTTTGGACATTGAGTTACTTTATTATTTTCAATAGTAATGAATTGGAAATTGTATTTTTCCTAAGAGTTCCCTGCCTAGTATACCTGTAACTAATCAAGTGGTTGACTGTACTGATTTTGTCCTTGCAATGAATACCAGCATGAAACTCCTGATATGTACTTAATTTGCTTTAAATTGAAGACAATATCATTGTTCCCACAAATTTTCTTCCAAGGGAGAGAGAATAGTATCCTGACTTTTTTCTCTTTCACTCTGGATATATACGAGGGGAAAGATTATATATTGTCTGTGACTGTATGTGCATGACTCTTCTATGCGCAATGGAGAGAGTTGTTGTAGTTCCATAATGATACATGTGCTTCATGGGTGTGTAAATCATCTGCTGGTTTTGATTTCTTGATAAAAAGAATTAATTGATGGGGAATATAATAATATTATTTGAATTGAGTTTCCAGTTTGGGCAATAATTATCTGTGGTGGCTGACCTTGTTCAAAATATTTTGCAGACCATAGCCACAGTGTGTATGTTTCTGGCAGGGAAGGTTGAGGAGACTCCCCGTCCACTAAAAGATGTTATTCTTGTTTCATATGAAATTATTCATAAAAAGGATAAGGACCCTGATGCAATTAGTAGGATCAAGCAAAAGGTATGGTTATCTGTTGGACGCTTTTTCACTCGGTATTTTTCTATTCTGTGTATTCCTGCCTCTTGTTTACCTTATATAAATTTCCTAATTGTTCATCATATATATTTGTTAAGTTCATCTTTTTATGTCATTATCTTCAAGTGCAAATTGCAGTCATAGTTCAGTGCCGTCTAGTTAAATCATCAGTGGAAAAGCACCATAAATGTGCAAGTTTGACTTTAGTTTATGGAGAACATTGATCAGGATACTTGCAATGAAGTTTTTGAAAATTCTATATATGGCTTTATAATCCTAAAAGGGAAGTACTATTTATTTGTATAATTTATACTTTTTAAGCAAGGAATTAATGGATAGATGATGCAAACTTAATTTGAGATTAGGAAGTATTGCTGTAGTTATTATGTGTTTAGTAACAAGGTATTGTGGAGTTATCATTAACATTCCCGTTGATCTTCACTTTGCCAATATGTTGTGTCATTGTGCTCGTGAAAGGGGATAATGACTGTTTAGTAAGCGATGGCTGCTAATTTCCACAGATTATAAACAGCTTTCTTTGATTACTTCTTCATGTCAGCCTTCTGCATATTTCTTATGCTTTAACATTAGCGTTATATTGATGCTCCAACTCCAAGGATGTCATATTCCTTTTTGTTCTCTTCTGTTTAATGTTTAAAAAATAGATGTCGCAAATATGGCCATGACATTTGTAGTTTAATGGTCTGTTTCATTGATTTCTTTGCATCCATCATGCAGGAGATATATGAACAACAGAAAGAACTAATTTTACTCGGGGAAAGGCTTTTATTATCAACTCTTGATTTTGATCTACATGCCCTCCATCCATATAAACCTCTTGTTGAGGCAATAAAGAAATTCAAGGTTGCTCAGAATGCCCTTGCTCAAGTTGCATGGAACTTTGTCAATGATGGGTATGATCAATTGTTTCTGTTCTACAAACTGTAAATCTATGTTCTTTTCCCATGCTCTTCTTGATTGGGGGATGCGACATGCAGACTGCGGACCTCTCTCTGCTTACAGTTTAGGCCTCACCATGTTGCTGCGGGGGCCATTTTTCTTGCCGCAAAGTTCCTCAAAGTAAAGCTTCCATCAGATGGTGAGAGAATGTGGTGGCAAGAGTTTGAAGTCACCCCTCACCAATTGGAAGGTTAGCGTTTTCTTCTTTTTCAGTTGTCAGTGTCATCTACTGATGAAAGGAGATAGTGTCTCCTTTTCCTTTATTCTCTTTTTGGTATATTCCTATTATTTTTAATGTAATTTAAAAATTAATGAATTGGAAAGTAATAAGTAGACCATGGTTTCTTTTTTCTTTTCTTATTTTTTAGTTGTGAACTACCACTGTTCCTGGAGTCGAAGGAGTGGAAATTAGAATTATAGTTAGATTTGAGTTGAATTGAGTTTAAACATAGACTGGTTTAAGTTTGGTTAGAATTAATTATAGTCAATCTAAGTTTGTTTGAGATATTTAGAAATGTTATTGCTTCTGTATAATAAATAGTGTCACTAGTGAGATGAATAACATCATCGGAGAGAGATTCAAACCGAACTCAAATTGGGCTACCGAGTTGAAGTTTCAGTTTGAATTTGGCTTGAATCAAGACGGACACCAAGCTGAGTCAAGATGGCACGGTTTGGATCAGCTCTAATTAGAACACAAGCCTATGAACACAAATTTTCAATTGGAAGTTCCAATCATGTCATTTATTTGACTAGCGTAATTAGTCTTCACTAATACATTTGACTTCTCTCTTTGTGAATATATTGTATTTTGGTTTTAACAGTGTGCACTTATCTCTGGCAGAGGTTAGCAACCAAATGTTGGAACTCTATGAACAAAACCGAGTGCCACCTTCCCAGTGCGGTGAAGTTGACGGAAGTGCTCAAGTGGGGAGTACTCAGCGAGCAACGTCGAGAACTTTATCCAGCAGTGAAGAATATCCAGCAACTAATAGTTATTCTCAGGCCAGTTGTACAAATTCAAGAACTGTAATGCCTGCATCAACTAAGCCAGTTTCTGAGCATTTATTAGCTGATAATCATTGTGAATCTTCGAGAATCACACAAAATCGGAGTAATGACTGGGGAAATGTAGAGATGGAAATTACTATAAATGACAATGCTCAAAGCACATTGAGGTTTGGGTTAAATGCACATGGTAAAGAAGATCAAGAGAGCAATGTTGTGGTAAATGAAACAAGATATGCAGGGGACTCGAAGGGCAAGGGTTTTAGTCGGAATTTGGGACATAGAGGAGGTTTAGTTAGCCAGTCACCACAGGAAGCTATCAAGAAGATTGACAAAGACAAGGTAAAGGCAGCACTGGAGAAAGGAAGGAACTCCCGAGTTGACACCCCTCGTAAAACTGATTTGATGGATGAGGATGATTTGATTGAGCGGGAATTGGAAAACGGAGTTGAATTAGCTGCAGAGAATGAGGAAAACAAGCGTGACAAGAGGCAGAGGTGGTCTAGATCATCAGACAGACAAGAATACGAGAATTCACGTTTTGTTAAAAATCAAGAGGATGCTAGAGAGACCCGACGACAATTCAGAGGACAGTCTTTACGGGGATTGGATTTCAGTTATGTTGAAGAAGGGGAGGTCTCAGCGCTTCGTGACCTTAGCCAGAGTTCCCATTCACCTAAGTCAAGCAGACGCAAGCGGAAGGTTGGAATCTCACCTGACAGATCATCACAAGGAAAGCTGCGGCACAGTTACGGTTCTGGGACGAATCATTATAATCATCATGATTATGTTGATGATCGGAACTGGATGGGCCGGCTTGGTTATATGGAGAGAGATCAGAAAAGGCACGTACCGGAAAATCATGTCTGAAGTTTAGTGCTCCATTTCTCGCTGGAGCTTTGTCTTGTCGGGAGTCAACTTCGCACAGGCTCTTGATCTCACTGGGTTTAGCTGACTGAAAATCTTGAGGTATTCAAGTTAGTTTCCTACGCCAACCCTCATTTTCTGCGAAAATTAATCAGAGTTCCACATTGCAAGGTGGGTTTCCCGAACAGTACTAGTTTTATTCTTCCCAATATCTCCATTTTCGATTATTTGGAATGTTAGCCTCTTTTGTATAATAATATGATCGAGAATCCTATCGGATGTAGGCAAGAAAATAGCAATATCTGCTTGATTATTCAGTGTATATTCAATCACTGATAGAATTAGGAAGAGTAATTTGTAATTTCTCTTTATTTTCCCCGCTTTCACTATGTACATTAGTTCTGGATAAAGTTATGGCCAAAGACTTGCATTCCCGAGTTTTTACTCATAAACTTTGAAATTTTCATTTATTCATTTATGGGTGATTAAAGTTAACAAAATCTAAACTCCTTAAAATTTTATCTTTTTTTTCTCTTATAAATTTTAAAAACTAATTATTTCACTTCTAAGTTAAGTTTTAAAAAATAATATTTCTTCTCGAAGGGTTTAGTTTTCAAACTCAGGTCGCTTTTTCCTCCCAACTCTTTCTTTTCCTTCGATGATCTCTTTCATTTTACTTGGACATTTGATCGACATCGATTAAAGTTGGGAAGACAAAGATCTTGTCTTTATTTAGGAAGATAATCGTCTTTCTACAAGATGACGAGCATTTTTTTTATCTTCTTCTGGGAAGATGATTGTCTTTCCAAACAAAGACAAGATCTTCATCTTCGTTTTTCTAGTTTCAATTGACATTGGTTGGAGGTTCATATAAGAGGAGAGAGATTATAAGAGGGAGAAATTGCCAGAGTTTGAAAACTAAACCACAAGGGGGAATGTCATTTTTTAAAACTTAGTTTAGGGGGAAGTGGTTAGTTTTTAGAGTTTTTGAGGGAAAATAAAATAAAATTTAAGTTTATTTTTAATATCACATATGAAATGATAATTTTGTCTTTAAAACTAATAGATTTAACTGTTTATGAGTAATTAAATGAGATTTTCAAAATTAAAAAGTAAGAACTTGAGAGAATAACATACTTCGGCCTAAAGTTATCTTTAACAATAAAACTATATGTATATATTTTTTATATATAATTTGGATATATAGATGATGTATTATTATGTGATCGGATAATTTTAAATTAAAGATAAAGTGATATTTAATTACATAATAACATATTATCTATATACGAAAATTATATACAAAAATATGTATATATAACATTATTTTATTTTTGAACCACCATGATCTAGATTCTTGAATGTCATCTCATTTAAACACATTATTCTGCATGTTTGGAATTATGGAATTAGCACTAGAATAAATATGAGAAATTCGAGTTCAAATTTGAACTTAAATTAAATAACTCTAATTTAAGATATTGAGATTGTTTTGAAGAACAAATTGAGTTTGAATTAATTTACTATTTGAATTTAAATTAATAGAATTAAATTATTTTTAATTGAATTTAAATTGTAGTGCAGTAATTTTAAATGAACTCCATTTTTATTTAAATTCTACCCAAATGAAATCCAACCTTAGCTAAAGATGGTGATTTATCACGCCAAAGGATATTCGTCAATTCCATTAATATTTGATTATTCCCAAAAAAAAAGTTGTTAAACAGGGACATGTACAAGATAAGAATACATTCATGTTGCATATATAAGGCCAAAGGACTATTTCCCACCCAAGGTATACTATTGCCATCCGTTAACTTTGAAAAACCCATTTACTTACTCATGAACTGTTAAAAAAAACGAATTCAAAAGTAAAATCGTCATTTTATCTGTAATATTAAAAGTAAATTAAAATTTAATCCTCTTTTCCCCTCTAACCTCTAAAAACTAACAATTTCCCTATAGACCAAGTTTTAAAAAATAGCATTCTCCCCCTTAGGGTTTAGTTTTCAATCCCCAACGTCAAATCGGGAGCCATTGCCAACTACGAAGCCTTTTCGAAGCACCACCTTGCTCCGATGACCTCTCTTCTCTCCTCTGGAACGTCGATCGGCCCAGATCTGACGTCGTCTTCGCTTAAAAAGTTGAAGAGCTTCGTCTTCCCAGACGAAGACAACTACCTCGTCTCCGTCTAAGAAGACGATCGTCTTCCCAGATGGGGACGAGGTCGTCGTCTTCGTCTGGGAAGACGAAGAGCTTCGTCTCCCGATGAAGCTCTTCAAATTTCCAGGCGAAGACGACGCCAGATTTGGGCCGATCGACCTTTCAGAGGAGAAAAGAGAGGTTGTCGGAGCATAGTGGTGTGTCGGGAAGGCTTCGTCATCAGGGATTGAAAACTAAACCCTAGAGAGAGGAATGCTATTTTTCAAAACTTGGCCTAGGGGGAAATTGTTAGTTTTTAGGGGTTAGGAGGGAAAAAAAAGACAAAATTTTAAGGCGTTAGGCGTCTTCCCAAACGGAGACGAGGTAGTTGTTTTCGTCTGGGAAGACGAAGAGCTTCGTCTCCAGATAAAGCTCTTTAAATTTCCAGGCGAAAACGACGCTAGATTTGGGCCGATCGACTTTTCAGAGGAGAAAAGAGAGGTCGTCAAAGCATGGTGGTGCGTCGGGAAGGCTTCGTCATTGGGGATTGAAAACTAAACTCTAGGGAGATGAATGTTATTTTTCAAAACTTGACCTAGGGGAAAATGATTAGTTTTTAGGGGTTAAGAGGAGAAAAAAAGATAAAATTTTAAGACGTTAAGGTTCCGTTAAATTTAACTACTCATAGATAGGTATTTGATATTTTCATTGTTAAAGAGAAAAAACTTGAAAATATAACATACCTTAGGTGGGAAATAGTCCTTTGGCCTATATATAATTACATATTATATTATATATAAAAAAGTTTAATTTTTTATATCATTTATAAAATATAATATGATATACTTTTCTAAAAATTAAAAAATATATATATATAATATAACCAAAAATTTTAACTATCACATTATTATCTTAAAATTTATTACAAATATCTTAAAAATTTTTAAAATTTATTAAATACATTTCTATCACGTCATCATTTATCATTTATTAAAATAGGATTGATAAAATTATCAATACTACTATATCATATCAATTTTTAATATATCTTTAAATATATATTATTTTTTATTTATATCGTATCGTATTTTACGATAAATTCAATAATAATAACCTTGATACGGTAGACTTCATCTCCCTCGGTCACCTTGGTCCCTTCTGTGATCACCCTCCTATGTCTTCTATACCGTTCTTGATCTTCGTTACTTTCTGCACCTGCTCGACTACTTTCTCGTCTTTTATGACCATCTTCATCTTCGTTATCCTTTCCATAACTCTGCTCCTTTATAGTGTCCTGTCTCTCCCTCCTGTCCTCGCGGATATCACCATCACCCCTTCTCCTTCTATAATCTCCATCATCTCTCCTATCTCCACGTCCATCAATTTCAGCATTTCTCTTTCTATACTCTCCATTATCCCTCCTTTCTGCACGGCTATCACCCCTTCTGTCTCTATGCCGATCACTATCCGAACTCTTCCTGTAGTCCTGATTATCTCTTCTGTGATCATCTCTCTATCCTTGTCTCTCCATATGCATTTCCTTAGCCTTTCGCTCTTCAAGATGCTCCCGGTCTCTTCTACGTCCACCATCTTGATCCTTCCGATCTTCTCTGTGATCCCTGGTTCTGTCATTGACCCTGTGCCTATCTCTTACTTCTTTCTTTTCTTGATCCCTATCTTTCCAGTCGTAACTCTGTGTACTCATTTTTCGTTTCTCCATTCAGTCATCTAATTCATGGCCTTGATGTCGCTTTTCCCATCTGGGATTTTCTAGAGTGTCTCTGTCAAATACCATTTCATAACTGCAATAGGTGTGGACTGTCAGAAAGAGACCTCATCTTTTGGTTTGCCTTCGGGGGAAGCATCAGGAATCAACTCAGCTAGCTGGGGAGGATCTTCAAAAGGATCCTCCGAAGGCAAAGTGTGTTTAATTCTGTTCCAGTATAATAAGTAGGATTGTTAAGATGAATTAACATGATTAAAAGTAGAGATTGGAACAGAACAAACCAGATATTTTTATATGGTCTATTCTTCTCATCAACATAAGCTTCATTTATCCTAGTCAAAGTGTCAAGCCCTTCAGCTACCTCCCCAAAAATAACAAAAATTATGATGAGACAAAGTACACCTACAAGAACGTTTAAAGTCAACAAAGTCACACCTCTACTATATTAAAATTTTGAGAACACTGAAAGCACTCCTCAAGTAAATATATCCTTTTTCTGCTCCAAAGCCTTAAGAATCAAGTGACTACCCTAAGGAACCAGATGATTTTTATAAAAAACATTTTTCAAATGCCATAAGCGTTATATTGTTCAGGAAATATTGCCTATACTCCAATAATTCACAATGAGAGGAGACAAGTATCTTTCTATTATACCAAGAAACATAGATATTTCCAAGGTCACAATTATATTGAGAAGTCACAAATAGCTAACCCAAAAACAAAAGGGAAAGAGAGACAATAAAACATCTCAAATATCCAAAAAGTGCAAAACAAATAAATTTTGTCTTACGCTTTTGATAAGCATAAATAGAAAAGAGAATACATATGACATCCAAAGCAATCATTCACTCATTTGGTGTGATAAATCAAGAATAGAGAAACAAATATTAAACAAGAAGTTGAGTATCACGAGACTCACAGTGTGCTTCCCATCAAGATAGTCTAGATCATCTCGCAAAGTGATATAGAACTGCAACAAAAATCCAATTCGTGATCTCCAAAAAATAAGTCATCCATGCAAAGCACATATAATGTTCCACTAAAATTCCAAATCTACTACAGTCATAACATTTTATCCACTGTCTTTAAATTCATTTTTACATATAACAAAGAACTCTTACAAAAACATTAAAAAACAAAAACAAAGATGTTAAACCTGAGAAGCATTTAGATTCTCTCCAGCACTAGCCATGGCAACAGCGCCAGTCTTACTATGCTTCAAATTGACACGAATCTCATCGCTGAAAAATCGAGCCTGTTCACCATACAAAAATCTGAAACCATAACACAAATACCTCCATAAACACTGATTAAATTATCAATCAGTCACATCTACACCTCATATAATTCAATGAAAATTTCACTACTAAACCTATTGCACTAGCTTTCTTACTTGTAGACGGAATCGCCACCGGTTCCCGTTCCGGTCGTATCACCAGTCTGAGCAGTAAAATCTTTCTGAACCGTATGGAATAGACAGCCATTGTAGTATTTAATCCTACAAAAATTACACATATGAACATAATATCAGATTTTAATTGCTTTACTGCACTCATAAGAAGGAAAATTAAGCACTGAGTTCAGTAACATACTTGCAGAGCTTCAAGAAGTTCTTGGTGGTCAAAGGACACTTTTCGACAAACAAATCCAGTACAAGGTCACCTAAGCTCGTTACTATTAGCACCGACATTTTGCATGTTCTCTTCCTCTTTCGCTTAGTTCTCGCTTAGTTCTCTCTCCGTGTTAGTTTCTGTTTGGTTGCTGAGAAACTCGACGAAGGAAAGAAAATTTTCCGGATTTTGCTCTAGATTTTAAAGTGTTACAATTTTGTGGGCTGCGAAGCCTGGCCCTTCTAGTTACGGTCTTGGGCTACCTTATTAATGGGCCATCTTCTTTTTATTTCATCTTATTATTTTGAGAATATATATATATATATGTGTGTGTGTGTGTATGTGTAAACCTTAAACCCACTTGATATATAAGTGTTACAACATTTTACCTATTAAATGTTAACCATTCAAATTTGATTAGTTCAGTCCGCTTAGTTGTGATAACATCAACATAATCAGAATCAGTTAATAGGATGAAGTGGCTCCAAGAACCATTGGCAAATCTAGCTAGCTCGGGTCATGAAATTTGGCGACAGCATGTCTACTACAAGCAGATCCCAAATTGACTAGTAAAATTTCGACTTGTTTGGCGGGAAAGCTCTCTAAATTTCAAATTCACAAGCAGAAGAAACAGACAAACCGCAACAGCACCAAAGCTTTAAATTCAAATTTATTAATAAATAAATATAAATATAAATATAAATTAAAGCGCTCACGTCTCACCTAAATCTCTTTAAACCTCCGCATAGTATTCTCCGAAAACATAAAGTCACCCAATTATCACTATAATATCGGATATTTTTCATTTTTAAATTTTGATATTTGTTCTAGAGAGTTCGTTATGGCGCAGAACAGCGGAGGAAGTGGCGGCGGCGGTGGGGTACCCGACTTTCATATATCGGACGAGATTCTGGCGGTGATACCGATGGATCCGTACGACCAGCTGGATCTGGCCCGTAAGATCACGTCGATGGCAATAGCGTCGCGCGTGTCGAAGCTGGAGGCGGAGACGGGGAGGATGAGACAGAAGTTATACGAGAAGGATCGTTTGATATACGAACTTGAAGAGAGGCTCTCGCACGTGCAAAAAGCGTCGCAGGAGGCTGAGTCCAAAATGAAGATTCTTCTCGATGATAATGTGAGGGTTTTTTTTTTCTGATTTTGTATGGAGAAAAATAGGGTTTTGTTTTCTTTCAAGTAAGAATTGGAATTAGAAGGTTCTTTTGTGCGTGCGTAATTGAGGATTTTATGCCTTGTGGTTTTCTTTGTTTAAATTTCGAAAATGATTGATTTGTTGGTATTCTGGTTATATATGAAGACTTATAGTGTTTGAAAAAGAGGAGATTCATTGGCATTAACTGAAGATTGTATCTGTGTTTTGTTATTTTTCCTATAGTGTTCTTCTGTTTTGCTGATTGGTTGATGATCAAGTTGGGGAAAGGTAGTAGAATTCGGGTTTTGTGTTGATTTTGGGTAGAAATCGAGTTAGTTTTATTTATTTATTTATTTATTTTTGGGGTGAGAAAACGAGTAATTTAGCTTAATTTCCATTTTGAGCTCTATCAATTTTATAACAATTATCTCCAACATGCGTAAACCTGGAATGATAAAATGCTTTGTGGTTTTCTTGATTGAATTTGATAAGATGGTTGATTTATTGCTATTCTGTTTTTAAATTAAAGACGAAGCTTTCAAAGGAACGAGATTCATTGGCAATGACTGTGAAGAATCTCAGCCGTGACTTGGCAAAGGTGAGTGAATGCTAATTTTCTGATTTTTTATCCCAATTTAACCTTCAAAGGTTGGTGGCAGGGGTGTGGTTTAGCCCTTAAAAGGTCTGGGCATGAAGATATAGCATTAAATCTGAATTAGTTCACTGGGCTATTAGAATAAACATTGTGACCCAACTTAGCTTCACTCTGTTAGGTTGTGGTCTTTTGTTTTCATTCATTGTTCTTATTACATCTGTTTGTCATTATGATGATGTTACTTCATTGGCAGTTGGAAACATTTAAGAGACAACTACTGCAGTCACTGAATGAGGATACTTCTTCGGTATGCAAAACATATACACATTTCAGTAAACTATGGGCTTGTGACTTGAGGATGGGACTTTTTGTTTCAATCTCCTCAGTCCTCACTAATTTGTTACCCTTTCCTTTTCTTCTTCTTTAACAGCAAGCTGACACTGTTGATATTGGGACCTGTGATCAGTCAGTTCCAAGGGCCTGTCCTGACAAGGGTATTGTTAATCTGACTTAGGAAGCTTTTTATTCAATAATCAAGTTGTTTTTTTATTGACTAATGTTTTACAGTAACTTTTTGGTTCGTTAAAATAATTGAATATTTTTTGGTGTCCGCCTGGTGGTTTTTATGCAATCAATTTTCATACCCACTGATCTCATAGATGAGGGGACCAATGGCTATATGGGGCAACACTCCTTCAGTGGCTCAACTGATACGGGAAGTGCAGTTGATGAAGGTAACTGGAATGGTGTTATGCTCTCTGACTATAGCTTATGCTTGCATACATTTGATCCTTTTGTAATAAGTTCTTTTTGGTAACAAATCATAATGTATGAAATGCTATATGCAGGTATATGCTAAATTTAAATTATTATAAATGCTATTTTGTGCTCTTCAAAGTAGACACATATCATGTTAAAAAAGGCTCAGCCACTACTAATGTTTAACAAAAAAGAAGAAAAGGTTGTTACTCGTAGTATTTTAAGTTAGATTAGTGCAACAAAAGTAATGTTCATTTTAAATGGATTGTTCTGCAGCGGCTTCTTGGAATACTGCTCAAAGATTTTCTCTGACTCCATATATAACTCCACGACTCACTCCATCTGTAACTCCAAAAGTTAAATCCATGAGTGTGTCACCTAGGGGTTATTCTGCTGCTGGATCTCCCAAGAAAACATCTGGTGCAACATCTCCGACAAAACCTGTATATGATGGAAGAACTTCAATGTCTTCATGGTATCCATCAAGCCAGCAGGCATCGGCAGCAAATTCTCCTCCTCGTCCACGTTCACTTCCAGGTGCATAATGCTTAATTGTCATTTCTATGATGTTTGAGAGTTGTGTTTTTATTTATGATACCAATGCTCTTGCCCCTAGCAAATTCATGTATCTATTTTGGTTGTTCAATCATTTATAGCTGATTTCATTCTACTGGGTGGCACTTATCACCTGCTACTCACACTTTGCTTAAACTATCTTCAGTTTCCATCTGAATATTCTCTATTTGTGTTAAAAATTATAGGGCGCACACCTCGAATTGATGGAAAGGAGTTCTTTCGTCAGGCTAGGTGAGTTTTCTATTCCAGTTATAGTATATTATTGATGACTGAATACCCTTATGGATTTTAGGTTCAAGAGAGACTAATTTTAGTATATTGTAACACAGGAGTCGTTTATCATATGAACAGTTCAGTGCATTTTTGGCTAACATCAAGGAATTAAATGCTCAAAAGCAAACTCGAGAGGTAATCAGTGGCTAAATTGTTCCATTTTTTTCTACATTGATGAAAATTTGTCTGGCAATTTGATCGTGGACTGTCTTATAAACTGAACTAATCATTGACTTCTATCTATCACTATTCAGGAAACCTTAAGGAAAGCAGATGAGATTTTTGGGACAGATAATAAAGATCTTTTTCTATATTTCCAAGGATTGCTTAACCGAAATGCTCGCTAAAGTGCACAAGTTTTTCTACTTGGAAGGTTTAATCTAATAGGTATGTCCGTCCTTGTTAGCAACCATGTTGGCTGTATTCGAGTTTTAACATGTCTTCATGCATATTTACATGCCTGCAATACTGGCTATCCTCTGTTCGTAACCAATGTCTTGCGAAAACGTTTATACTCATTTAAATTATAAGGTTGTTATAGTAATTTGTTGAGTACAATTTATGATCAGACTTTATGGGTGACATTGTGGTGGCTTGCCATGTGTTGGAGAGTTAAATAAAGAATAAAAAAAAAGAGTCTCACATCTAATAAACTTAAGTAAAATGAGTGGTATATAAGTGTTTAAATTGGACCTTAACATAAGCTAATTGGTTTTGTGTAATATGGGTTTTAATTTTCACACTTGTAAATACAATATATATTTCCGATATGGTATTAGAGCACGAGTCAAACGGCGAGTTTAACAACGTAAGTGTTTCTGAATACAAGTGACAATGCACTCAGTCAAAAATTGGCTGAGTCGAAAGGCAGACTTAACAGTCTAGGTGCTTATACTTAAACGGGGGTGTTGGATACTCAAATAAAGAATAAAGAATAAAGAAAGTCTCACATCTAATAAAGTTAAGTAAAATGAGTGGTATATAAGTGTGTAAATTGGACCTTAACACACGCTAATTGGTTTTGTGTAATATGGGTTTCAATCTTCACACTTGTAAACACAATATATATTTTCGACACCATGAAGTGGTTGCTACTATTCGAACACTGCCCTTCCTCCTTTGACAGATACATTTGTCTTGTTTGAAGCTTTATTTTTTAAGAGTTCATATCTCATTTCTTATAACTCATTCTTATAAAAGCTTGTCTATTTGGTTATTGGAAATTTCAAGTGATTTTGATTACTTTTTTCTTTTGAACAATCTGAATCTAGGTAAATTTGATCTGTACTGTTCAACGAGTTGCGAATTAAACAGTTCCCAACTGCGAGGTCAATTGTTTGTGATTTGTTCTCTGTGCCTTAACACATGTTCAAACGTATACAACATAGATTCAAGTGGCTTCTGTATCAGCATATTAGGTTTTCAGATTTGTTCACCCCCTCCTTGCTCTCCTCTCCATTCTTGCAGGTCACCTGTGAATAACTGCTTTATTCTTCTTAAAGGCACTTGTTGAGATTGACCTTGCAAGATTTGTTTTTTCTTGAACTAGTATGTTAAGGAGGGCAATTTTACTAAATTCAGCTCATAGTGCTCTTCATAGAGGTGTTGTGATCTATATTGAGTAAAATTGTGTATAAATAATAGATACAAATTTATATACAAATGGTAACTGTCATCATAAGATTTAGTGATTTTAAAATTTGAATTGATCAAAATATGTAACAATAATTTTGTTTTGACCTCCATTCCCCAATAATTTTTTTCATTATTAGATTTAGTGGCCCAAGGAAATTGTTTTCCAACATGTTTAAAGCTCTCACCATATTTTAGGTCATAAATATTTCTCAAACATATTTTTTTTCATTCTGAATTGAAATTTTTCCATATGATTTTAATGTTTCATACAAAGCTTTGGACGGTTCTTGTTAATTTGTCCATTTCCATCCAACAACACACGTGCAAAAAAGTTAAATGTTCATCTTGGAGAGACTCTAAAGACAAGATGAGAATTGTATACCCTGTTGGATCACAAACCCAAATAAAATTCTACTCCAAATTGCATGATATTAAGCATTTCTATTGGAGTTGGCGACTACGATTATAAGACTCAACACACACACAAGGTCATGCTATTATTAGGGATACAAATCTTACTACATAAATATATTATTCTTTTATAGGAGTGACATAATAATTCATTCATTATAACCAAAAAAAAAAAGTGAGAAAATATTAAAATAATATTAATTTATTTAGATGTAGTTTTATTTTGAGTGAACTAAGATGTATTGTGTGCGCCCTTTGTCTTTATTGGTATGAAGTAACTTAGAGATAAGCATTTTTTTTTTTTCAATCTTGATTAGCATTGTATGCCAAAGGAGCCAGAACTTGAATTTATAGTGGACCCAAATTCAAATATTCTCTTCTCTCTTCATCTTTATATTATACGTAAAGATTAAGAATGAGAATAGCCATTATCCATTATTAAACATTTATAGGGTAATGTAATTACTATTATTAATAGTTGATTTTGACTTACCCACAAGCTAATCATCTATAATATCCATTCTCAAGCAAGCAATTTCACCTACTTTCCGAAATTAAAAGTGCACTTTCTTTCTATGTATCTAGGCACACTAGTAATGGGTATTAATTTATATATAAATGATGACGTATTAATATAATATAATTAGATGTTATTTTATTTTTAATTTAAAATCACTTGATCATATAGTAATATTCAATTAGATTTTGTTGATACGTCATTGTTATTTCATAAATTAATATTTATTGTTAGTATACATAGTTTTATTTCTTTTCTTTTTGGGTTTTCAATATATAATAAAATTATATATACTAACAATAATTACTAATTTATATATGAATAATTATATGTTATCATGTGATTAAATGATTTTAAATTATAAATCAAATAACACCAAATTACATAATGACACATGTTAATTAATATATAAATTAGTACTTATTGTTAGTCTCTCTCTCTCTCTCTCTCTCTCTCTCTCTCTCTCTCTCTCTCTCTATATATATATATATATATATATATATATATATATATATATTTACGGGTTTTGAGCATATCTTTCATAAATCAGAAAAGGAAAGAAATTCTTTGTCAAAGACACTAGCAATGGGAGGCATGACAAGGTGATTTGATAAGGAGGAAAGTGACCTGTAGAAGAAAAGAAGAACATATCAATCTAAAAATGAAGAAATGCAAAGAATCTCAGGTTTTGCTTGGCCAGAGATAACAAAAGAAGTGTACTATATAGAACAAGATACTTGCATTTGGGATGCCCCAAATAAAGGAAAAAAGAGGAGACGGCTCTGTAGTGATCTTATGCTAATATCATGATCAGCTCAGATTCACTTCCTCCTCCCAACATGCACTTACATGGGTTTGTTGGAGAGACATATGCTAATATCATGATCAGCTCAGATTCACTTCCTCCTCCCAACATGCACTTACATGGGTTTGTTGGAGAGACATACCTTAGCTTGAATTCAATTTGTGATGTGAGATGGATGAGCCAGCAACTTGGTTTTCAAGATAAATAAGGATCATATCATGCATCCAGGGAATTTGTGTCAGGCCCTTTGACGATAAAGAGATACCAAACCATCATTTTTTTTTTTCTTTTAAAGGGACTTTAAGATTTAGATGGTTTTGGTTAAATCTAAACAAAGTTGTTTTGTATTGAGTTTGAATCTTAGCTGGTTGAACTTGGATTGATTTGTCTAAATTCAAATTTATCTTAAGTTAGATCTTGTTCAGGCTTAATTCGAATCAATTCCAACCTTAAACATGAGTTTAATAATTCTTATTATACAATTTATAACTTAGAATGTAAGTGTGTTATCAGATTGCATATTTGCTCGAGATTTGTTTGGTCTACCTATAAATTCAACCTGTAAGTGTAACATCTTCTAATTTATAATATATCTCAAATCCATATTTGGCTAAAACAAGCTTGAGTTTGACTCAAATTTAAAGGTTTGTCGGTGATTCACCTCTCTAATATTATTATTTATCTCTTTAACGATACTATTTATTCTATAATTGATATTATTTATTAATTAGAATAAATTCAAATCTAAGTTGAGATTTTAGATTCAAATTAAACTCGAGTTAAACTTTGTTTAAATTTAACTCAGTTTAGTTCTAGCCCTAATATCATCTAGTTGATTAGATATTCTAATTGAGGAGCATGACTTTTCCTTCTCGACAAAAGAAGACCTAAAAAATTATAAGTTTTGTACAAAATTTTATTATTGAAAAATTGTGTTACCACAAGTTAAAAAGGGGACTTGTTTTCACAAGTAGACTAAAAAGTGTTCAACTTGCTGAGAAGCTACCAAAGGCAGAACAGTTGCTGATTCCTTTTAGTGCCAAAGCTAAACTAGCTGTATAAGTTTGAATGCCAGTTTCGGAATAATCTCCTTTTCCTAATCTAGTTTAGCCATAATAAAATCTAATTAATTTAAAATTATCAGCAAACAACTTTTCCTGTTTTAAAACATACCAATAATACTTTATTGACAAACGAACGAGTATTATCAAGTTAATGCATCAATATAATGAAATAATTTTGAATTAATGATATAATAAACAATGAAATTACTTGATTACGAGACATCAATTACTAGTATATGTTTTTTTATGATCAATCACTAGTACATGATAACACCCACACATTGTAGTATCACCTATGTAGTTTAGCCTCAATTTATTCAAATCAATGTAAAATTATTAGCAAATAACTTATAAAAAAAAGAACCGTGTTTGGATACTATGTCTCAAATTTATCTGTCTAACCAATATGAACAGGTTTCTGGTTTGAAAAAGAAAACCCTTACAAAAAAAAATTATTAGCAAATAGCTTTTCTAGTCTAGTCTAAACACGTATCAACAATAATTTATCTACAAGTGAATGGATATTTTCGACAGATATGTTTGTATACGATTGAATGATTTTGAATTAAAAAATAAAGTAGACAATTATATTATCTGATCATAACACATAAGTTTTTAGAATTTTTTAATACTCATTTATTTGAACATGTAATATTACTTAAAATATTTATATATTTCAAATTAACATACCAAAGTTTATAATAATAATAATAATAATAATTCATATACAAATAGTTGGGTATTAATGAGTATACACAAATTAATATATCATTATATAATTAAACGATCCTGAATTAGAGATAACATAAATAATTAGACCACAACACATCAATTTATTTATTTTTATTAGCACCCATTATTTGTACCTTTAGTATTACTCAAATGAAAAAACGACATAAGTTGCTTGAGAATTTTGGTGGAATGGAAAAATTAAAGAATGGAAATCTTGAGAGGCACCTGATACTGTGTATAAAATCTTTCATTTTCTCTATCTATTTCTTCGACTTTTTCAGGCGAATACCCTGCAAAGGTAAAATTTCACCCTCAAGACTCCTCAAGTTATCCTTAATATTACATATTCCAAATAATAATTTATAATAATACTTGAGTGATTTGATTCACTAATTACACGATGACATATCAATCGTTCATACTTATTAATACCCATTTTGTTAATACACGTAATACTACTCATAATTATATCTCAAAATATGTTAAATAAAAAAAATTTCGAAGCACACAGGAGTATCAAGATAAAGAAATGATCGAACAAAATGCATATATACCTTTTCTAGGAAATCATGAACTAGATGTTAAGAACCGAATTAAACAAAAAGAAACTAGAAATCGAAAATCAATCACATAGAACTAGACAGATTTAAATGGTTTGATAAATATATAATGTCTATATCTATGGTTAGATTCTTTATTCTTTTTTAAGGGTTACCAAGTAAAAAGATATATAACAATGTATTTATACACAAATTTAAGATAAGTGTTTCATTAAATGTAGGTTTCGGGCCGTCATAATGCCTTTCAATCAACTTTAGGAAAATATCTTTTAAATATTATCAGACACCACATTACAAGTTGGAATACCTTTCATACTATGAGGACAATGGCTTTTCTTTTGACAAAGAATAAAACATGCGATCACTTTATTATAGATATTTTAACATTTATCAAAAGTTTTAACATTTTCAGGTTTTAACAAAAGGTATCAGGATTGTTAGAGAAAAAAAAATTCTGCAGGCAATTGGGTCTTTTTGACTGAGTAATCTGATTAATATTTTAGATGATGATTATGCATCTAAGTTGTAGATAGATGCTCTTTTCTTTTCCCTTCAAAAAAGTAAATAGACATATAAAGAAATAAGATAGATATTTGAGATCATTGGAAAAACTATTTAATTTAGGGATAATTTCAGTTTTATCCTATGATGATAATTTTAAGAGATAAAATTTTAATTTCATGCATCAAAACTTTTGTTTATATAATTGTTAAAATGGTCTCATCACATTTAAGTTGAGATGAATTAATATATTAACCAATTTTTTAATATAAAGTTGGCTAATACTACATTTACGAACTGACATATAATCATGTGATTAGATGATCTAATTGTTTTCTTTATCTTTAATTCAAAATTATTCAATCACATGATAACAAGTCAATTTGTTTGTATCTATTAGTATTAAATTGTTTGTATATGAAGTATTAGTGAATAAAGTTTCTGTTTTGGTAACTCATATACATTGAATGTTTGTTACAATATGAAGTACAAGGTCTGAGATTTAGATTGCATATCGAAAAAATATGAGTTTTTGATGTGATGTTTATAAGGTTTTAGACTCTCCAATTTCAACAACCATATTTTAGGATATACTTTTTTAAAGTTCCTATAGTTTTAGAGTTATCATCATATATCTCAATTGTAACCATATGACATGCGTGATCACATCAGCATTGCAATGTTCGCTTTAGGCTAATAGGAAGTTAGCACACAACCAATCTATGGGACCGTTGAGGCCGTAGAACATAGTGGTATGTTATAATTTCACATTGGAAGGAATGAGCTTTTGATGAGGGAATTAAAACTTTGAACTCTTAATCATAACTATTAGCTTTTGAGTTATGGTTTTCTTAAAATTCGTATTATTTGGTGTTAAAGTCACAATATGTCTCATGATTACAGTTGTATGATACAGATGATGATAGTAATATTATAGTGTTCACTCACAATTAGTAAGAAGCTAGGGACAACCAACCCGCGTGGCTGTCGAGGCTATGAAGCATCCATGGTTGATATCAATGTTATAAATATTATGTAACCATCAAGGAATTATACACTTCAATTGAAAAAATTCATAAAGTGTTAACACATACACATGAAAGATGTAAAGTTTGAGTAAGTTCATAAATGTTTATGCAAACAGTAGTGTTACGTATATAATTTTGTATATAAATAATGATGTGTCATCATTTGATTGAATAGTTAAAAATTAAAGATAAAATAACACTTAATCACATAATAACATATAGTTGTTTGCACACAAAGTTTTACACATAGTTTTATTGTTATACAAAATCACTTTCAAACCACCTAAATTTGCAAAATTGACCTATTTTTTATAATGAAACCGACCTCTCTGATTGAGATGTAACTTCGTTTCCCTTTCAACCTCTAAATGAATCATATTTATAGGATCAAACAGCTGCAGTTTTGGCAGGCACTAGCAATGAACAGGAACTTAACTTTTCTTTTAACAGGAATTTTATGCAATCTGAACAATGAAACGAATCGTTTTATCTGAACCAAGAAGAGCATTTGTTCCTGCAACAACTATGCCAAATCACTGTAGTGAAGAAGATAAATAGATATAGTTGAACTTGATCCTCATGTTGACGTATGGGAAGATATTACGGGGGTTAAATTGCAAGAGAAAAAAACCTAGTGATTGAGGGATATATGGTGTACTTGGAAAATCGGACAAGCCCATGTGTTAGATTCTTAGCTATCAGTAGGTTTGGATCTTTTTGTAGTACTTTTGATGATCAGCATTTTAACAGTATCAGAATAGTTAATCACTCTTCAGATTTTGTAAGAATTCTTTCTACAAATATGACCTTAAAGGGGTATTTAGTTTGAGTAATGTTTTATTACCAAAATAAAAAGATTACTTTGAAGATAAATTACTTAGAAGATTACTGTATATAAATAATTATTGTGTTTGATTAAAGATAATAAAAAATTATTAGTAAATTATTTTACTTAAATACAATTGAATATAATTATTTTTAAATATTTTTTATATTATTTATCATATTAATTAAAAATAAATTTATTTTTGTTCTAAAAAATTAATAAATAATAATATAATTATAATAAAATCAAGATTACCTTGGTAATCTTTAAATACCTAAGGTAAAAATGGTAATCAGATTATCACCTATATTATATGTCACGTCAGCATTGGTAATAGAAGATTACTGTAATATTTTATTACTGACAAACCAAATAAAAAAATAAAAAATAAATTACTAAGGTAATATTTAAATACGAGAACCAAACGCACCCTAAAAGATTTAGGACAATAATCTAAATTTTAAAACAATAATAAGTCCGGTGTCGATTGTTGAATTTTAACAATTATAAACTTATAAATAAACTTACGATTATGACATGATTAAGTGATTTTTATGAGTATATATAAGTCTCACATTTGAAAAAAATATAAAAATAAAAGAGTCTATCATACAATTGGGTATCGAGGTTATCTGAAAAAAAAAGAAACCAAAAATATGTTAAAACTTATAATTGATAAAAATGTTGATTACCATTCCGAAATTTTCTAATATAGTATCAAAGTCGTTGATTCAAAACTCGTTTGAGTATAGGGAGGTTCTCTAAAAGAAGTAGACCCTAAGTTAAAACCTGGATGGACTATGAGCTAGCCAATAAGAGTTAAACTCTGTTTTTAGGCTAAACTAAGAAAAGTTAAATCTAAGTTTAGATAAATCATCTTATATATACGAAAGTGTCAAGGTAGCCGGATTGCGACTGAGTATAAAATTGAAAGTGTATATAATGTGGGGCCCAAGATTTTTAAAGTTTTGAATTAGACACCTCAATTTATTTGTACTCATTCTATTCCAAAATTTATTATAGTGTTAGAGCTGAATCGAATTAACTCAATCTCAAAAACTAATTCGATTCACATTCATTTTGGTCAAACTTGAGTCGAGCTTAAGTCAAAAAAGTAAACTCTTTTATGAAATCAAATTGAACTAGAGTTAAAAGGGAGTTTAATTTGGTCTGACACACAAATCGGGTGATGATTCCACTCGGTTCAAGTTTGACTCATGGATCGATTTAATCATGTCAAATATTTAATAAAACAATATCATTTTGCTCAATATTAAATAAAATAATATAGTTCCATTAGTGAGTCGTGAATTCAAACTACACATTTGAGTTATGTACTCAAGTTAAACTTCAAACTTCCAATTTAATAACTGATCTTTCACTTAGGCTCTATAAACTCGAACCACCCGATTTTTTATTCAAGCCACGAGAGTGTTCTGAGTTCATATTCACCTTTAATTCGTACATATCTAAATATATATTCTAAGACAGTTCCAATTAGTTATAATTTTGCAACCAAAAACAGTAGCTACATGATACTGTAAGTGAACTGGATTAAGCATAATTTGGTTATACAAGTAAAATCAGAAGTAATAGTTACGCGTTTACAGCGCAGTTTTTCTGGCACATTTAGGTTATATTATAGTTTTGTATATTGTTGGTGGGGCAATGCGGGCAGAACAAGTTGCAGCAAGCCACTGTTCTGCAACTTTTTCTATATATATTTCATCCCCAAAATCTTCACTGTCATCACCACAAACGCCATTCATAAATTGACCCGCAACTTCTTCTAATTCTTCAGTTTTTTTATTTTCCACTTCAATGGCTTCCATTCCTCAGTTCTTTACCGACCAATCATTTTACAGCGATTTTTCACAGTTTCCTTACCCGGTTATCGCCGGAGATAGCCAAAACTACGGCGATCATCCATCGGCCTCCAGTGGAACAATTTCCAGTGGTGCCATTTCAGCTTCTAGTGGTGGTGGAGGTGCTATATGGGGTGATGATCAGACTTTTCCCATTTCTTTTGATAATGTTTTGCCGCCGGAATCCGATGTCGTTTCGCCTCCGACGATGACGATGTCGTTCCCTTGTGAACATTTTGGGTTTGTGGACTCTTTGCCTCCTGTGCCCACATTGCCTGACTATAATAGCACCGCCGTGTGCGGCGTTTCTGGGATTCAAAACTTCGGAGCCAGACTGCAACATCCCGATGTGTGTGAGTTTGGAGATGAATGTTGTGGCTACATGCAAGATTTCAAGCCACCGTATCCTGCAGCAGCCGCCGCCGCCGCCGCCGCAGAAAACTGGGTACTCATCTCTTTTATGTCATCATTAACAAGCTTTTACAAACAACCTCCATTGAAATTCACACATTTGGATTCTTGAATTATTTTTTCCAGGGATTCCAGAGTACCCGAATGCCATTAATGGAGGAAGCCAATGCTAAGATTGGTAGGTATTCTGTAGAAGAAAGAAAAGACAGAATTCTGCGATACTTGAAGAAGAAAAATCAAAGGAACTTCAACAAGACCATCAAGGTTGTTCTTTCTCTCTTTGTTTCTTTAATCAGTTAGTAAATTAAATCATAATTAAAACTCAATTAATTTTCCTTATCTTTTTTCATTTTTTTACAGTATGCATGTCGCAAAACCCTTGCAGACAGAAGAGTTCGAGTCCGTGGAAGATTTGCAAGGAACAGTGAATTATGTGAAGAAGAAATTATCAAGAACAATGAAAATAATTCTCATAAAGAGAAAGATTTATTCTGTAATTCTGATGGAATCCATGAGGTAATTTCAAAGACTATATATGACTTTAATAAAACGACGAATTTTCAATCTGCTTTTAAATTTAAAAAGTCTATTTACTCACCTGTCATCTTGTTTGGGCTTTTCAGACTAAACAAGATGATGAGTCGTGGCTGCAGGAGGCAATGGCAAGTCTGATGTATTTACCTTACATTGCCGGAAATTAATCAGACAATAAATTTATTATTGATGAAGATGAAGAGCTAGGTCGATTGAAGCAAAGAGAAATAGAGATTCATGCATGCTTTAGTTTTAATTTCTACGTGTAGAAATCAATAATATTTCATGCACTAACATTGAATATAAGTACGACACAAAAATTAGCTATTTGTCATTATCTAATTGAAAAATACATCAATTTTTGTATTTATATTTATATTTATTGTTAGTATATGTATTATTCCTGGAGTAAAAATATTCTCTAGCCAAGCTGATAAGTTTAGCCATGTAGGGTCGATTGCTTTCGATGGAGCTGGGCTTTTGTTTTCCTTTTCTTTTAAGTTGGTAGCTAGAAAGTTGAAAAAGAAAGAGTTTTCCATCTTTGTACACTAATTCCTTCTTTATTCCCTTTGATATAATAAAATCTTGTACATTTGCAAATTAATGTGTAAAATTGTTGCCACTCACTGCATCAATCAAATATTTATTTATATGATAATTTATCTTAATTATGGTTGTTAATTATCAGATACACTTTGGTAATAAATAATAGGTTATTAATTTACCGAAAAATAACTTGAATAATTTGGATCTCGAATCCAAAAAGTATATTTAATTAATAATATTATTAACAGTCCAAAAACTTGATTAAAATAAACTCGATTAGAGTTTGATTCAAATTTGATAAACTAAAATTAGGGGTAGTTTAAGTTCAGATAATATAAAAAATAGTTTAGTTCAATTTAACTCGATTTTGTAATTTGAATTTGTCACTTATTAACAAAACAATATTGTTTTACCAAATAATTTATAAAATGACATTATTATGATAATTGATTGAAATAATCTGAATGAGTCATGAGCAAAGTTCAAATTGAATTAACCATCCCTTGATTCATGAGTCAAACTGAGTCGAACTTTCTCTAACTCAAGTTTAATTTAATTTTAAAAACAATTCAACCTTCTCAATTTGAATTTAAGTTAAACTAGGATAAGTTAACTTTCAAGACTGACCTAATTCGATTCTAGTTCAATCTTATAAATACACACATTAATATCTTATGATATACTCGTACTAAAGAGGAAGGTTTGATAGTGGATTGTTCAACTAATCTTCTTAATATTTATCAACTTGGTGATCAAGCTCTACCTTGAAAGAACAGTCAAGATCCTCCAAATAGGATTTTTCATCACAAAAAATATCTTGAAATTATTGTGTGCTAAGTACCGTTGCTTGTATGATTCCCTTTATTATTGCCATCAAACATTTTTTGCAACTCATAGTTCGTGCATTCCTCAAACAACATTAATTAATTAATATATTTCCCTCCTAAGTTTTAAAAACTAATAACTTGACCTCTGTTTAAAATTTTCTAATTTTGAAAAGTCACATTCTTCTTTCCAAACCTAGAGTTTTTTTTTCTTCACACTTTTGGCTACTATCTTTGGCATCAACAACCTATCCTCTCCACTCTAAACCGTTGTCGCTCCGTCTCTTCATCTCTTCGATCGGACCCACTCCTCGACGGTGCAAGATTTCGTCAAATCCAGATGAATCGTCATCTAGACAATGATGCATCCAAACGATTCGTTTGGACACATCATCATCCAAATGATTGTCTGGACTAGTCAACAACACCTGATGATTCGTCTGGAGCCATTGATGCATCCAAATTTGACAAAATCTAACGTCGTTGGTAGGTCTAAATTTGACGAAATCTGGTGTCATCGACACATTCAAATTTGACGAAATTTGGTGCCATCGACAAGTGGATTTAACTAGAGAGATGAAGAGACAGAGTTAGCAACAGTTTAAAGTGGAGAGGGGAGGTTGTCAGAGCCGGAGATGGTGGTTGGAATAGTGAAGAATAAAACCATAGGTTTAGGGGGAAAATGTGATTTTTCAAAATTAGAAAATTTTAGATAGGGGTAAAGTTGTTAGTTTTTAAAATTTAGGGAAAAAATATAATGAATTTTATATTTTTTTAATATTATTAATAAAATAACAATTTTACCCCTCCTAACAGAAAATTTTAACTATAGCTAGTCCTTGAATAAGACTTTAAGTTTTTCAAACTCCGTGGATGTAACTTTAAGAACACATCAAAATTTGGGTGGGAAATATTCCTTTGGCCTATAAAATAAATACCTTTTTATTTATTTATTTGTATGAAATTGCAAAGGCAACAGGATGCTTTATTATTTTTAAGTAAAATATAAAATTTGAATGCATGATTGATTAAGTTATCAATTGATTTCTTTGAATCTTACTTAATTATTTGGTGCTCAATTAAATTAGCTAACTAATATGGGGAGGATATTGGCTCGAATCATGATTCAAATCGAAAGAAGCTCCAACTCAAGATTGAGTTGCTAGAAAGTCACCGATAGGTTCATCATTTTTAATAATTTTTCATCTTTTTAGATTTTTTACTTTAACAATTCTTCTTTTTTAAGTTTTTGGCCGTTTTTCTTCTTCTTCTTCAACAAACTCATCATCAATCAAATGAGTAGAACTCAAATTAAACTTTATTTAAACTTGATTTTGCTTGGCTCCATTCAAATACACCAGGAATATATGGTTAATATAGAAGTCAATATTTGAAGAAGACATACAAGATATGTGTACTAGTATTATTCTGATAAAACATAATTGTACGTGAAGATGCCAAATGTTTATATAATTAATTATTTTTATCTACTCTGAGACTCCATAAATGAAGTTTCACCTGTTGGCTTCGAGAAGAATACCGTGAAGATTGATGGAAATCGGGAATATTTGACTGGTCTTTCATTAGGGTTTTATTTTTCCATCTTTTTGTGCTTGCGGGTCGGTTCATGGAACATTTTTCCAATCGCTTTTTTTATACCTTCAAGCTAAATTTTATCCTTTAGTATAAATCTGTTAATGGCTATGAAATCTTTCGAGCCTCATCTTCCTGCATTATATAACTGGTTCTCATGAGTTTCTCCATATCCTTTGAGCCGCAATGTGTCTCTTCATTTGTCTAATAAGCATTTTGTGTTTGTCATTATACATAACACGGGGATAAATTTTGATGTGTTATCATATTGGATATTATTTTACTCTAATTTAAAATAATTCAATTATATAATAATACGTCAGTATTCACACTTATATTTGTACCTACTTCTATTAGGGTTTCTTTTTACTTTTTAAATCTAAATATGTTAAAGAATTTAACCTTTGAATAGAAAAATGATAACTAATCATTTACTTACAAGTAGTATTACTTTGATTAAATAATACTATATATATTCAATTTTAAGTATCTAATCGAATATCTAAATAATATATTACATTTAATTTAAAGTCACTCAATTAATACTTAAAATTGAATACACGCAATTTTGTTATATTTTTATTATATAAAGTTAGTTTGAAACCCTTTTTCTTTACATGAAAACAAACTAAGTATACAAAGTTAGTCTAAAAATCCCTCCAAATTATAATAGTTAGTCGTTTGTAAAATAAACCATATTTACAAACAAAGGTAACTAACGGATACAAATAAATTGGTGTATCATCATATAATTTGATAATTTCAAATTATGAATAAAGTAAACAATTAAATCATTCATTCACATTATGACACATCAATTTGTATGTATTCATTAGCATTATACATAATATATATATATATATATATATATATATATATATATATATATATATATATATATATATATATATATATATATTCCTCGCTAGAAAAATCTTCTATCATTCTCATTCCCTTTCCCTTAACTGTGAAGCTTTTCAAGATGCTGCTGCAGGCTCTCTTTGTGGCTTAATAATTTGTTAAGTTGCGATTAATTAACTAGGAGTTGAGTAGGGTTAAAGATGAGTGGAAGAAAAAGAGTTCTTTTTGGTCTTAAAATATTTGGAATGTGATGCCCTTTGTCAGGGAAGGGCTAGGCTAACCTTAATTTTTGTAAGGCATCTTGTATTGAATAAAGTTTTTTTTTCCTGTTAGCTTACAGCCTTTCGTATCGATCAGAAAGTGTGGAATAGCTAGCTGTACTATTTTGGTTCATAAATTGTTTCTTTTTTTTTTCTATGTTGTTAAATGTTATTAGGGTTGGATTCAATCTTAAAATTACTGTAGTTTTGAAAGTTAATTTGGTTTAAATTCGTGCAAATTGAACTCAAATTGAGCTCAAGTTAGAAGGATTCGCTTATTTATGAAATTGAGTCAGACTCGAGTTATAAGGAATTCGAATTGGTCAAACTCTCATGGCTCGTTCGGTTTAAGTTTGACTAGCAACTCAATTCGAATAACGTTAAATAATTATCAAAATAACGTCGTTTTATTCATTAATTGATAAAAACACTTGTTTTGTTGATAAGTCATAAATTAAATATATAAATTTGAATCATGAACTAGAGTTCGACTTCGAACTTTAAAGTTAGGGATCAAGATGAACTCAAGTCACCTTTCACTTTGGCTCAATGAACTCTAATTGTTTCATTTTTTATTCAAGCTAAACTTGAGTCAGGGAATATTTATGCTTAGTTTGGTTTGTTACGATAATAATATGTAATTAGTTGATTAATTGTGCGAGTTGATGGAAGTTCGAAGGTAGTGAATAGTGAGAAAGCTAGCTGGTAAATTGCATCAGGAGTTGTGATTTGGTTTGGGGTGTAAAGGGAAAAGTAGTGAAGAACCTTAGAAGTTTTGTAAATTAAAAGATTGAAAGCCCAGATGGGTTATTTAATCATGGCTATCTTTACATCATCTATATATCTTTTACACGAATCTCTTTCAAATAGGGGTGGATTCTAACCAAACAAAGGCTAGCTTGCGCTCAATTCAAATTCGTAGTCGCTGGAAAAAAAAAAGGGAAAATTGTTGGAAAAGAAGGAGAAAAAGAGTTGTTGGACAAAAGAACAAGAATCATTAGATAAGAAAGAACAATATTATGTATACCCATTTTGAATCACAAATAAGTATATACTTATGTATGTTATCATGTAATTAGATGTTAATTTATCCTTAATTTAAAATTATTTAATCACATTATAACACATATCAAGTGTATACTAATTTGTGTACTAAAATAGATATACATAGTTTTTTTTTTGGAAAAAAACAAAGTTTTCGGAGAAAAAGGAAAAGAATTGTGAGAGAAAGAGAAGAAAAATTGGCAAAGAAAAAGAAAATCACTAGAAAAGAAAAAATTGTTGAATCCAATGTAGTGACATCAGTTAGAAACTTCAGTTTAAGTTCAATTTGTTCGAGTTAAACATCGATTTAACATCAAGTCCAAAGGTCAATTTAAGTTTGAACTCAACTTAAATAAAAAATTACAGCTCAAACTTGTTTAAATTGACAATAAACTTATCAAAGAAACTACAAGAAAGTGTTAAAAAAGAAGAAAAATAATTGCTAGAGATAAACAAAGAAAATCATCGAAGTAAAAAGAAAGTTTGTCAAATAGATAAAATGTTGTCAAAAAGGTTAATATGTTAAAAACTTTTCAATGCCTCTTCAATTTAAGCCAGCTTTACTCAAAACTTGAATTAAGGTTACCCCACCTCAAGTTTGACTTGTTTAAGTAAAGACCAAACCAATTCGGCTCAAATCAAACTCTACTTAGTTAGTTAGTAGCAAGCTATTTGATAGAAGTATCCTAAAGTCAAAACAGAAAACTAGAGATATAATGAAGCAACAAGAGAAGTGATAATTATTGTTAGCTAAAACGAGAAAAATTTAGGTGGCTTTACACTGACAAGTCAAGTAGGTCAACATGAACATATCAAAGCAATGGGAAAAACAGTGAGCTTTCTTTCACATTTTTATCCTAATAAAAGGAGACTTGTGACTTTGTGAGATAAGAAGAGAAAGCAAAGGAGATATAATGGAGGCCACAAGCAACCATTCTTACTATCGTCAGAAACCACTATCTTAAATTGACTTGAAGCCACCGCTGTCTCATCAGTACGGGGTCCCTCTGCATGCACACACAGCTCTGATAGATAACAGAAGAAAAGAAACATAACCCTTTTCCATTTCAGTGGGAAATTTGTTAATAGTATCAGAAAAGAAGCTCCCAAAGCTGAGTCTTTATCACCACCATGTAGGGTTGACTCATTATCAATGACAAAGTTGTAGGTTTCAGTTAGTTCAGTTTGAAGCTAATGAAGATGCGATCTCTCTAGTTCGTTTGTATAGAGTTCAAATGCAACAAGTTGTATATTGATCAGCTCAGCTCAAATAAGTTGAATTCAAGTTAGAGTTTGAGATTAACTTTGTTTACTCTTTTGATGATATTATTCACCCTGCTAAATATGCACTAAGTGGAACAAGCTCAAGTTAGACTTGGACATTATGGTTTATATCTAAACTTGAGTTAGTCCCAGACTCTACTTAGATCGGATCAAATCCATTGCTAATGAGTTATACATGTTGTAAAGCGGGATGTGTTTCAATTTCTTTTTCTATTTGTTACTATTTGAATCTTTTTGGAGATGACAATAAGGCAAGGAAATGTTAAAAACCATAATCCTCGTCCCCGTGTTTGATACAGGGATAACAAGGCTTCTTTGTCCCTTTTTGATGGGAAAATTTTCTCCCCTTTCCCTCCCCCTCTCTATTCTTGCTAGAAAAAATTTCTTCCCCATTCTCTCTTTATCCCTACAGAAAAATAATAAAATATTTATTAAGCATCAAAACATATTTATAATAATTTTAAACTTTTAAAGATGACTTAATATTTAAGTATTTAGGGGATGGGGTGGCCAAGGATATATCTATTTTCGTTTCTACCTTGTTATAGACTATAAAAATTGTAGACGTACCTATCCTTATCTTCATTTTTATTGAGGAATCTTCTCTTGTTTAGAGAGGGGCAAGCTGGGGTCACAATATGGAGACCAAGTTGCCATCTCCCAAATCTTCTCCATAGTGAAGTCCCTTTCAAAGCAAATGAAAAATGATCATAAACATTACCATAAGGAGGAATTTTTATGTATGACAATATGTTAAGCTAACTGTGTCCTTTCAAGTGGAGGGCGGGCTAAGAATTAAGAAGTCTTTAGTGGGTTGAGGGCAATGAAATTCAACTGTTTCTCTATGACCTTCCCACATCAACTTCAAATCACAGGATCGCCCAGAAAGATTTGTCGGTTCCAAGGGGCTTATCTTGCCACCTTCTATGTCCCACAGAACTTGGAAGAAGGCTAAATATTGCCACAAATTCTAGCAGATGATACTCTCTGGGTGTTGACTTCAGTTACAAAATCAAAGTTTGAGGACAGTATGAGCTTTCATTTTTGTACCCAATTGCAAAGATAATTTAGAATTAAGTATGAGTTGTCCATAGGGTTCTTGTCCTATCGGTGGGGCTAGGGTTACAATTAAACTGAGTTTTCAAAATCAACTTGATTATATTTAGACAAAAACTCTTAACTCGTTGAGTTAAAAAGTTCTTGTTCATCAGTCATCTCCTTATATTCAAAATCAAAGAGCATGATTTTAGAAAAATTTTAAACTTAAGCCACAAGCTCATGAACTCACAAAACCATATATAACAAGCAGCTTGAATTCAACTCTTGAATTTTACTATCAAGTGTGTGTAGGGTTTTGGTTCTATCAATATGGATAGACAACAATCAATTTGGGTCAAACCAAACCGAATATCCCTCAACTCAATTGCATTTAAACAAAACTCAAAACTCATACTCAAAGCCCGCTAAGTCCGAAAGTTAGTTGGCTCAAACTTTAGATAAAATTGATAGACTTAAGCTCAACTTGATAAATAAAAATAATATTTCTTAACTTGTATATTTATCAATTAACTCCCTGTATTTAGAGTCAAGAGCAAGACTTTGATAAATTTTTAACTTGTATTGAACCACAAGCTCCTGAGCTCTTAGCTCGAAAATAATCAGGTCAAACCCAGCTCATTTCCAACCCTAGGTGGGACTAGATGCTTGCTTAATGGCATCATGGCTTATGCTTTTGTACTAAAAAATGGGGTTATGATATGATATGGTGATAATATCCATGTCGCAATTATGGGTTTTGAACAACAAAAGTCTAGCACTTGATGAGCTGAAGAAAGGTGAACAGATCTAACAATGATATTGATTGAAAAGGCATAAATTCAAGATGCTTTTTATCACAGTACAAACAAAAAAAAAAAATAGTATACAGGAATGGACCCTCTTCATGGATCTAATTTAGCGTAATTCTGTAGGGCCATGAATAAACAAGACATGCCAAAATGTAATCTGAAATGAACTGAGTTAGCTGAGCTTGAATACTTCAAAACCTTATGGACAAATATGGCATATAAAAAGCTAAGCCGGCAACTTTGAACGACTATGGAGATTAACGTTTCAGCTGATATCAGCGAGAATATTGCAAGGGCCTCAGTCCCATTTCGAAAATAAAAATTAAATTAGGTAAATATTGAGGCCTTAGCACCGTCCTTTGTTTGTCTCTTTCTTCTGTTTTAAGAATTGACGATGTAAAGTTGAACTATGGATGTTGATCAAACTTACAGAATTTGAATGATATCATGCATATGGTTGGATCTACGGTCCCATTTCAGCTTCCAAGCGTGAGCTCTCCTTTTCGAAAAATTCACATTCTTGCAGAAGTTTAGCCAGTTTTGCAGCATTCTCTTCCTGAATATGAGATGGAACTTTTTCTTGATAGCCAGTTGCATTAATTACCTTCTCCAGCTTCTCCTTTTGTCTGTTCATAGGTAAAATTTGTTTCAAAGATTGGTGATTAAAAATAACATAGATGACAATCAATATATCATGCTAGTCTTAATATCCCCCCAAAAAGAGTTTTTAAAAAAGACTTACTTTTCTATATCGGCCATCTTATTCTTGATCTTTGCGAGCTCTTGTTTTGCATCAAGAGTCCCTTGAACCTTCAGATAAATTTTAACTTCTTCATTTACAGTATCAAATGCACATCCAACCGGAGCATCATCTCTTCCACTCAGTAGCACCTGTTGAATGTTTCACATTAAAGATAAATTTATATATTACATCATTCTGAAACTAAAAATTTTAATTCTATTCTTCTGCAACTACAGGCAGATGAAGCACAACGCACTCTCAACATAAGGTCAGCTTTAGATATTAAATATAATATCCATCAAAAAAGAAATACAATAAACTAAGAACCTTCAGCAAAGAAAACTCATGCTATATACCTTCAAAGATGATATAGTGGCAAGTGTTAAAATCTCCAATTCATGACTTTCAATAATCTCTGCCGCTTCTTCTGTTTGGCAAAATGCAAAAGCTGGTAGCCTGAAGACATAATTATTTCAGTATAAATATTGGATTCAACTTAATATGGTATCGTAAATATCAAAAAGATGGTGAACTTAAGGACAGAATCTCCAAAGAAAATAATTTGTTTTACTCTACTTAATATATAAATTACAGAATCTGAGCTGAACATAAAAAATAATAAAAGACAAGGGTGCTTCCTCTTAAAAATGTTCTGTTTTGTTTGATGGAGAGAAAATGTTGGTTGGATGGTTTAATTAGTAACATAATTTTTGGGATAAGCAAGTGAATAATGAATACCATTTCTTTCAAGACCATAAATTAGATACCTGCCACTAAACAGTTGCTTGCTAAAATTATGAATGGTAAGAGTTATACTTACGAAGACGGATCAAGAGGTAGGAGTAATACAAAATAAAAGAAAAGTTATATTACTCTTCGAACCATGTGGTTGATAGAAAGAAAAACATAAGGGGTGAGTGTGATTTACGTATGTAAACACATTCTTAATTCTATTTTGCCACTATTTGACAGCATTAAAAATTTAGAATGGGTGGAACCTGCATCACTAACCTCAATGAAGGGAGACTAAGCACAACGAGGCCACCAATCCCAAGGTGAAAATTGTTTATAAAAATTTATGAACTAGTCAAATAACAATTATGTATGCAAACATAAGCACAATTTATTCAGTGAACTATGATTATAATTTGTTTTAAAATTCAGAAAAAGAAATTCAAGTTTCATATTGTGTAGATGAATACAAAAAGAAAGCACTCGTTTGATCTTTGCCTGCTTGGAAATAATTATCATTTCAAATATTTACCTCTCATTTTTTTGCTTCCCAAGCACCTCTGCCCTGAGTGACCTAAGGCATTTCACAGTGGACTCAACAGTCTTCATTTCTTTCTCAGCATTTTCATTAGCCCAGTTCTGCAATGCGTCAAAATAGATAAACCAGTGATGAAACAAAAAATGAAATTACCGCTTAACAAACATCTTATAATCCACTTTTAAAACCTCTTTGTATATTTTTTCGATTTTATACAACTATCCTTCATTACAATATATATAATCAATTGTCAAGGAGACCCTATCAGAAATCTAAACAGTTTCCCTAGAAGAACACAAAGCCCATAGTGGATCCACATAAAAAAGCAGTCAATTCCTACCTCACAATCCAAATACAGAAACGAAAATTACCTTAACAGGTGATGGGTATTCACACAACATAATTGATTCTTTTCTTGTATAGCCACCCGGTTGTGGAAGGCGCTGCCACAATTCTTCAGTGACAAATGGCATAAAAGGATGAAGTAATCGCAAGCCAATTTCCAGGCATACCCAGAGAGCATCTTGCGAAGAACTCCTCTCAGAAATAAATCCATCACCAACAAAGTAAGGCTTTATTGCCTCAATAAAAACGTCACAAAACAGATATTGCCACCACGAATACACAGTGCTGGCTGCCACTGAGAATTCAAATGAATTTAACGATGTTACAGTTTCTGATATGGCCCCATTCAGCACTGAGAGAATCCACTTGCAGCTAAATGGCATGAGCTCTGGATTGATACTTGATGGAGGGATATAATCCTCCCCAAGTTTGCTCATAGCAAACCGAACGGCATTCCACAATTTGTTACACCATTGTCGATAACCCACAACTCTTTGGATATCCAAATTTATTTTATCAGACTGCAATGACAAGTAAATAAAAAATATTGATTCAGATAAATAAATTCCATTAACCAAAACAGTGGGAGGATAATTCTGGATCTGCACTTAAACCATGAGGAAATCAATAGGCAGAAACATAAACCTGAGCAGTGTATGAAACAAGTGCAAATCGAAGGGCATCTGCGCCACATTCAGCAATACCATTAGGGAAGTCTTTCTTTTGTCCGGCTTTTGCAATAACCAGCTCACGAGGATCCAAGTTACCCTCCTCTAACCTTTTTTGAAGACCTTCAAGGGATATACCGTTTATAACTTCAAGGGGATCAATAACATTTCCCAAAGACTTTGACATCTTACGCCCATGTGCATCACGAATCATTGGATGCAGATATATCTGCAGGATATAAAATAGGCATTAAAAGGACTTCTCTGCATATTTTAACCCAGAATATCTCAACTGAATTTCTGAAAGGAATGAACTATAACTTCCTCAAGTTACATGGTAATATACCAATTTTTTGTCAAATTTCTTAGACATAGTCGTGCTACAAATATAGAAATCTAACAAGTGGATGAGTGTCAAGTACACATGCAATATATGGACAGTATAAATCTATGTTAACATCAAAACTCCAGCACTCTACCACCAATGTCCACCCAAAGTGAACAGAAACAAAAGTTCAAGTTCTTCATAAGTTATGAGAATAATTTTTAATCTACTGAGTGTTATGTGGCATTGCTTAATCACTTAGCGCCTCAATAACTAGCACACAGTAAATATATTACTGATAAACCCCACACCTCAAACAGTTTAGAAGTAGTGCTTCTAGTTGGTTTCAATAGCTTACTATTTTATAATAAGTTTATTGCCTATTCTGTAACACAACATTAAAACAATACTTAAATTCATCAGACCACTAAAAAAGTTTATTAATCATTTCCTATAGTCTTGATTTCAAAATTTCAATAAATCGTAAGTAGACACAGTAGAACTTAATGCCTATCCTAATAAGCCTACAAAATTGGATCTAAACATATAAAATGTTCAATATAAATTAAATTGAAAGACAACCATTTACTTACACATCTAAAAGGTACATCACCCCCAAGTTTAATTCCCGACATCACCATCCGAGCAACCCAGAAAAAGAGAATGTCATGCCCGGTTTCAAGAACAGAAGTAGGGTAAAATGTCTTCAGGTCATCTGTATTATCAGGCCACCCCAAAACTGATAATGGAAAGAGACCTGAAGAAAACCAGGTGTCAAGTACATCAGGATCTTGACACAACTCAAACTTCTTCCCAGAAAATTTTTTGCTAGCCTCCATTAGGGCCTCTTTCTCATCTCTAGCAACTATCCAATGGTCATTATATGAACCAAGTTCCTTCAATTCATCATCTTCTAATGCAACATACCATGCAGGAATTCTGTGACCCCACCAAAGTTGCCTTGAGATACACCAGTCACGAATGCCCTCAAGCCATCTGTCAATTTTTAATATCAAAATCAGTAAATTGATCATGAGGCCATACCAACTCCATAAAATTTTAGGCTATTGATACAGCAATGAATTCATAGAAAACAGCACAATAGATTAATACAAACTATCGGATACATTTGCATTAAAGTTCCATTAAAATTCAGAAAAAAATGACTTCATGAGAGCTACCTTCTCCATTCAGCCTTGTACTGTTCTGGGATGATCTCAAGCTTCCCATTATTGACTGCACTAAGACCCTCTGCTGCCATGCTTTTGCAGTTAACATACCACTGGGGCTTTATCAGTGGCTCTATAACATCATTACTTCTTGAACAACGGCCCAGTCTCATTTCATTGTTTTTGGCACCTCTATACAACCCCTAATTGTATAAAAAAGAATAGTTATAAAAATAATTATATCATACCATACAGGTGAACAGACTACTTCTATGATATAGCAAGAACCTTCTTTTGTAATGCTTCAGTCACAGCCACACGAGCCGCGAAACGTAGCATCCCCTCAAATTCTGAACCACCATTACTATTTATTTTACCATCATCAGTAAAAATGTTTATAAATTCAAGATTGTGCCGCTTGCCGACCTCAAAATCATTTGGATCATGGGCTGGAGTTATCTGCAAAAACATTAAGGGAAGGGCAGTTGTCATACCAGAAGCAGTAGAAGACCATTAAATTGTTAGCATTCAAAGTTGAACATGTGAATTCTCACCTTAACTGCTCCAGTCCCAAAGTTCGGATCAACAAGAATTCCATCACAAACAATTGGTAGTTTTCTTCCATTAAACGGATGTATTGCAAATTTTCCATGCAAATGACTATACCTTGTATCATCAGGATGAATAGCTATGGCAGTATCACCAAGCATTGTTTCCACCCTAGTAGTGGCAACAACAATCTCACCCAATCCTTCCTCCAGAGGGTACGCAAATGATGTTAAAACACCAAATTCAACGGGATTTTTATAACCAGGAACATCTAACAGCGTCTTTTCTTTGATGTCAGTATAGTCTACCTAGAAACACAAAGTAACTTCAAAATTAAGCAGGAAACGGTGCAACAATTACAAAATAAATCACTCAAAGGAAGAGGATAACCTCAATATCAGAGATGGCTGTTCGTAAGAGACAATCCCAATTCACTAGCCGAAGATCCCTGCAAAAGATATAGAAGGACCCTCAGAGAAAGTATTGCCAAGGACAACCATATAATGACCAGATAAATAAAGATTTGCTCATTTTTCATTAAAATTTATAATAAACCAGTCTTACAGAGCCCTCATCCATTTTACATAACAGCCCCATTTATAATTGCTTGAATGCTATGCCTCGGCATGATAAAGTCATCATAATGACAGTTTCCTATTTTAGAATATACATTTAAAAAAATAAATAAAAAACAATATTAACGATCCAGCAAAAGGTTAACACATTACCAACTAAATGTCACCATAATCAAATTAATTGAGCCCTGGTACTAACTAATTATGGTATTTAAAAATTCTTTTTTAACAAAAAGGGGAATCATGTGCAACTTCAATCTTAATATTAATTGAGGACAATTAATCTAATCATTAGCATAAATGATTAAAAAATCATGCAAATAGTATAATAAGTCCAGCCACAAACTTACCGATATATGAGACCTTCCTTGTGTAACCGAACAAAGGCCTCAGTTACAGCCTTTGATCGCTTATCATCCATTGTAAAGCACTAGAGAACAAAAAGAAGCATGACATCAACATACATCTACATCTTAGGAATGGATAACATGTACAGCATGATATTCAAACTTTTACCTCTCGCGACCAATCAAGAGAGGCACCCAAACGGCGTAGCTGTCTTAATATGGTACCCCCATACTGGTTCTTCCATTTCCACACCTTTCCACCACAAGATCAACCAAAAACAAAAGTGAATTTACTTAAAGGTGTAATGGAAAGCCAAATTATTAATAAGCTTAAACCAAATGCTGACACTAGAAACTCACCTCAGAGACAAAGGCCTCACGACCAAGGTCATGCCTGGTTAATTTCCGTTCACGCATTAGCTTCTTCTCCACAACAACCTGTCAAATGGCAACCAATATTCCAGTCAGATATTAATAGGAATTTGAACTTAAATACATATTCACTGCCTAGTCAATCAAATATGGCAGAATGATAATAACAACAAATTTAAAAGAAAAGGACTGGATCATCATAGTCATGAATAAGCTGTTATTTCTGGAACATCAGAGATCCCCAGATTAAATTTAAAACCCAATGATACATGGGGCTCCATAATCTGCACAGATTCTTCCCAGAAATCAAATAGAACTGCATTGCATCTGTAATTCTAAGGAAATTGATTAGAGAAGGAATCCCAGATTTAATGGGTCCAGGTAGCAAACAATATAAAAATGACGCCCATTCACAAAAGAATTTTGCATTTTTACTACCACTGTGAACATATCTATGCATAAGGAATAAATTAAATTTTAGCCTTTAATCCAAGCTTGATTCCAATGGTAGAGGAATGTAAACTGTGTCGATATCCCAGTATTAGTAATTCTAAGGAAAATGATTAGAGAAGGAATCCAAGGAAAATGTGTATGGGAAGCAAACAATATTAAAATAACACCCATCTACAAAAGAATTTTGCACATTTAGTACCCCTGTTAACATAATGTATATATGTATAACGAATAAATTAAATATATGTCTTAATCCAAGCTTGATCAATTCCAATGGTAGAGGAATGTAACCTGTGTTGATATCCCAGCATGGTCCATGCCAGGAACCCACAAGGTATTATATCCAGACATTCTCTTCCAACGGATAATCATATCCTGTGTGATGTAAAAATCACAGTTCAGAGACATATACACTGTAGAAGTAAAATTACAAGGAAAGCAGGAAACAATATGTCACTGCAGAGACCTGTATGGCAATGGTAAGGGCATGACCTATGTGCAGAGCCCCAGTCACATTTGGAGGTGGAAAAACCTGCAGAATAAAGTACTAACATTAAAGATAATGTCCAACAAACTTGAATAAAATTTAACATAACCATCCAATTCTTCTTTTAGGGACCACCAAATAACATACAAACTTCAAAACTTGAAAATATAGTATTTCACACAGCTAGTGCTTAGTTATTCACATAATCCATCATTTTAACTGGTAATACACTGCAACATCATAGTGTATTAGAAACTAAACTAGAAACTTACAATTACAAATGGCGGCTTGGAACTTTTAACATCTGCCACAAAAAGGCCTGATTTCTCCCACCATGGATACCATCTAGCCAAAACTCAGATACATAAAATCCAAAATCTAAACAAAATCATTCATTTAATTAACTGATAATTTAGTTTAGCCATCTAAAACTTACGACTTCTCAACTGCAGTTGGATTATACTGTTTTGCCATTTGCTTTGACATCTTTTTTCTCTCACCAAGTGGTGTCTCTGGATCAACAAAATCATCAGGATTCTCCTCACCATCATCATGCTTCACATTCCTCTTCGCACTCTTCTTTGAACCACCTTGTTCTTGTTTCTGTTGCTACATTACATGTACAAAATTACCAATATTTTGACAGTCAATCAGTATGTTAACGGAAAACACTACATTACTGAGATCTGTATCTGAATAACGCTACTCAAACGGACAAATTATGATATAACAAAACATAATTTGGTAACATAATAGCATCATACCAGTCTCATTGTAACTGAACCAGTGATGTTACAGTGACTTCCACTGAATTCAGTTCAAGTACATCATCCACACAAAAAAAAATCACAACTTCAAAACAGAAACAAAAAATTACCTTTTGTTCTGTTTTTTTCCAATGAACTAAAAACATAATTGGTAACATAAGAGCATCATACCAGTCTGATAGTAACTGAACCAGTAATATTACAGTGACCTCCACTGAATTCAAGTACATAATCCACAAAAAGAAATCTCAACTTTAAAAACAAATACAAAAATAACTTTCACTTTTTCTGCCTTTTCCAATGAACTCAAAACATAATTTGGTAACATAAGCGCACCACACAAGTCTCATTGTAACTAAACTGGTAAAATTACAGTGAGTTCCGCTGAATTCAATTCAAGTACATCATCCACACACAAAAATCACAACTTTAAAAACAAAAACAAAAATTACCTTCATTTTTTCTGCTTTTTCCAATGCCTTAAGTTTCTTCAGTTCCTTCTCCTTCGCCTAACAAAAATTATTAAAGAATAAAAAAATCATTATATACATATACATAAGCGTGAGTATATTTATAGATAAATAAATACCTTTTCCTCTTTCTTCTTCTTTCGTTCGAGCTCTTCCTCGGTGAGGATCTTCTCCTCAGGTTCTGACTATTAAATTCAAAATAATTTCAAAACACATCAGCATAAAATATTGAATTTATCATCAGAGAAAGCGAAATGGACGGTGATGATGAGAGCTTACCATGATTACTGATCCGTGAATTGAACGCGAACAGAGTGATGCTGGAGAATCACAGCAGTCGCACACCAGAAGAAAATAAGAGTGAAAATGGCAAAGATGCGATAAGAAGAATCGTGAGTTAAACGACATAAAAAGGTCGCGTTTTTGTGCAAGCCCAAAACCCTACTAAAACTACACTCTAAACCCCGGAGGTTTATTCTGCAAAATTCGGGCCCGTATGTTTAGGAAACTGACAATGATACCCCAATTTGAAATACCCATTTTACCCTTGTTTCCATATCAATTTGCAAGTCTAAAATCAGCTTTGAAGTAACCCTAACACATCAATTCTAATAATAAAAGGTCAAAAGGTATGTTGATTTCTCAAAGTTCTCTCCGTTAACTTTGAAAATATCATTTACCTACCCATGGTTGGTTAAAATTAACATAACTCTAACCCCTGAAAATTTTATTTTATTTTCCCCCCTAAAAGTTTAAAAACTAACATTTTCTTCCCCAAGCCAAGTTTGAAAAAATCACATTCTCCTATAGGGTTTAGTTTCAAAATCTGATCACATTCTCCAACATCATCGTCGGTCGTCTCTCCATCCCAATGGTCCTCATCCTCCGACGACCTGCCTCACCTCCACCCCAACCCCTTCGACATCAAAAAACATCATCTGGGAATTGTCCTTCTAAACGATATTTTTGGATGCCGGAGGGGTTGGGGTGAAGTTGAGGCAGGTCATCTGAGGATGGGGAATCGTCAGGATGGAGAGACGGCCGACGATGGCGCCAGAGAAGGTGATCAGATTTTGAAACTAAACCCTAGGGGCGAAATGTGATTTTTTTAAACTTGGCTTGGAGAAGAAAATATTAGTTTTTAAACTTTTAGGGGAGAAAATGAAATCATATTAAATTTATTTTTAATATTAAATATAAAATGATGATTTTACCCTTAAAATTAACAGATTTAAATTATCATGGGTAGATAAATAGTATTTTCAAAGTTAACGATAGAAAACTTTGGAAAATCAGCATATTTTGGATGGGAAATAGTCCTTTGGCCATAATAAAATCTGAAACACCCCTCTGTTGTTATATTGGCAAATCGTGATAGTGTTGTTAATCAAGGCAACTATGTAATTAGGATTAGATATAATCTAAAACGAATTTTACAAAAATTTAATTTGAGATTAATTTAAATTTAAAAGATTTAATTTAAGGTAACTGAAATTTAAATCGAATTAAAAATAATAATAATAAATTTATATATATCTAATTTTAAATATCTAAATAATATATTATTATATAATTAGATAATTTTAAATAAAAAATACAAGGTAACACTCAAATATATAATTTAAATCTAATAGAGTATTCAAAACTTGCACACAACATTATTCAAATAATTTAAATCTAAATTCAGTTTAAAGTAATTTAAATTTAATTTGAATTCGTTCAAACATCACTTGTTGGGCCTAAACTAAAATTCGTACTCAGAAGCAACTTTGATTGATTGATTCCAGCGCTAAAAGCTGGCAAACATTTATCTTCAAAATTCAATTAGTTAGAAGGACAAAATTTTACGATAAATAAATCAGACAACTAATATTCTTTTCGGGTAAATCGGCCTAAAGTAAGATGGGCCTAATTTAGCAAAGCCCGAGACGTATTTGTTTTGGGAAAGTAAGCCCAAGGCTTATACTCTTATTCCCAAAAGTTATTGGTCCAAAATACTTTCTTTACTTCAACGCGTTAATTCTTTCTAAATGCACCTTTGAGGCCCAGCCATCTCAAGGTAGGGTTGGGTTCAATAAGGGTTGAGTCCAAATAAAATTCGGTTGAAGATCAATTCAAATATGAAAGAGTTAGTTTAAAATTGATGAATTAAGATTTTAATTTGATTTAAAAATAATTTTATTTTAGATTTAATATAAGTATATTCAAACTTGAATGTCCATAATCTAAGTTTAAGTTTGAGCTTAAACAACTTGGAATGGATCTAACCATATCTCCAGATCTTGTTTCTTTTTCCCTAATTGTGACATAATTAGATTAACCACTCTTTAGTAACAAAAAAATGTTTGATTGATTCTCAAATGTTTTTCCTTTTTAATTACAAGAAGAGTAATACCATTCGAATCAGTAACAAACGCATTAGTTAGGATATAATTATAGTTTGTTATTTGGTAAATTCATGCTTGCGAAACAACCTAAGAAGCTTCTTCTCCTTATTCAAATGAGCTCATACGAGTACAATTGGTGATTAGCCACAATAGGAGCGATAAACACATCTCTTATTTGCTATATAATCAACCAAACGTGCAAAGCAAATAGACCTTTTTCACTCAGAGATTGCAAGAAGAAAGATTCAAAACAATACATCTCCTCAGTATCAACAAGATGATTTTCCTACTCCCTTTCATGCCTGCACAAAAAAAACTATCTCTTCCTTACTAATTCAGGATCATGCCATTAATATAATTGTTATCTTTTAGTTCAATTAGAGTAAGAAGAAGGAAATACTCAAATCTTACTATTTGATTATTGTAATTTATCTTTCCTATCCTATAACTTACAAGTATCAATACAAATGTGTCACATCAATTAATAATCATAAGTATGATGGAGATTTGAACCCAAATTTTTTATCTAAAAATTTTAATACTCTACTAATTTCGCTAACCCTTAATTATACCCATTGGATTAATATTGAATTGCAAAGATTGCGCCAAAAACATAATTTTATGTGAAATCAATATATTATTAATAATGCTCTCTCATTTGAAATGTTTTAGCTTAATTATTCCTAATCCAAATTTATTTTTCTATAAAATTTTATGTATAAATAGTTGAATAATAATAATATATTATTATGTGATTTAATGATTTTGTTTAATAGCATAATATCATGTTAATTTATTTATTTATATTATCATCCATCGTCACTTTGTGTGAAAAAGTTTGAAAAAAATTCTAAATATTGTTTGAAAAAAAGTTCTAAATATAGAATAATAAGTAATTATCTTGTAATCATGACCTAATGCATGCATCATCGCTGAATGGGTCATGTGTGACAATTAGCAAGTAATGCAATTATGCAAGAAAGCTCAAATAATTGGATTAAATTTTGTGGATGTTGTCTTTGATTTTGATCGTTGAGCTCAAAATTAAGCATTGAGTATTCACCCTTAATTAGAGGGTTATAATTAAGAGCATGATTTCCATAAGCAAATCCCTTGAAAGGATCTTCAATTTGAAATTCTTTTGCTGCTGAAAGCTAAGTAAGAAGAAAACATCATAAGTAATATAATATTAAACCACTACAAATTGTCGGATCCTTTGCATAAATAAAATTATTCAGATTTGTAGCCCATGATGATCTTAGTAAGTTTATATTAAAATTTTAATTGAGTAGATCTATCTATTGCTATTAATGACTAATATATATATATATATATATATATATATATATATATATATATATATATATATATATATATATATATATATATATATATATATATATATATATATTTACAAATACTTTCGACAATCCACTATTATCTTATAAACCCTAATTTTTTTTAACTATTCCGTTTTTCCAAAATTGTAAGTATTTAATGGCTTTGCATATAAATTTATTATTGTTTACTTTCTTTAAGGTATTGTTTAATGGCTTTTCATTAAAGTATTTAATGAAAAGAAAGGCATTTATATAATTTATGGAGCGATATAACAAAAACAATCAATAATAAAATTTTGAGATGAGATTTATTAAAAACAAGATTGTGGGTCCCCATAGTTTCACTTTTTAGATTTGTGGTTATAATTAGTGGATTACCAAGTGGATAATTCGATTTTTTTTTTTCAAAGAAGAACTCCATTTGGCGTAGCTAGCTTGGCCATCTCTTCGGGGTAGGGTACGATCACCGAACTATCAAACTTAGGGAGATCGATTAGTCAAACACCTCATTTTTAGGGTTTTCGATTTTAATACAAATATATTAAAAGACGTTAATATATAAGATTATAGAAATATGAAGTTGAATTTGAATTTTTTGATTCAAAATTCTGCGTTGGTAGGTGTTTGGGATTAACTTTGATCTCAAATGAGTAAGGCAGTAGATATATAAAATCTAATTAATCTCAACTAAAGAACAGATTATGAATATTAGTTGATTAATTTGTTCTGATGTTATTTTCCAAATGCATATGCTATTAATATGAAAGAAGATACAAAGTGGGGCACAAGAAGTGGCAAGCTGAACCACCATAAGAGTTTAAAGATTTAATACAAAATTAATCAACCAATTAGCTTCACTTCATGTATTATAAAGTTATAATAAATTAATCTATAAAATTTTGCGTATATATTTTATTTACACAAATAATGTATATTTAATATAATAAAATAACATTGAATTATATAATGATATATCATATATATTTGTATACGAAAAAGTTGGTAGGTATAGCAATGCTCTATATTGATAACTCATACATAAAACTATATATTAAATTTAAATAATTATTTACAATATGGTCAAGGATCATCATCATGATCATCATCTCTGAAAGGTGAAGAAGCTAGCCATATAAATACATATATAATTAAAGATGTGAAAAAGAAATTGAAGAAACAAAAGGAGACAGCAAAACATGCAAGCCACCATTATAGTTAATAATTAATTGCCAAAAAGAGGTAATGGGATCCTAAGTTAATTAATTATAACTCATCGATAAAATTATGTATACATATTTTTAAATATACAAATAAGTATATAGATAATGTATCATCATATAATTGAGTAATTTTGAATTAAGGATAAAATATCACTCAATTATATGATAATATATTATCTATATATTCATTTATGTACTTAAAAATATGTACATATAGTATTGCTTTTAATTAATTAGCATGACCACAAAGACCCTCCAATGCTTGCTGGATCAACATGCATGTCCATGGAGAAGAAGGACTTGGCTGCAGGAGAAGCGGCGGCAGCAGCAGTGTCTGGGGATTCTGAAGCAAATTGCCGCATTCTCATGTGGACAACTTCAGCTTGGGCGAGCGCCAGTTGAGTTTGCAGAGAGTCGATCTGTTGCTGCAAGGATGAAATGGCTCCAACGCAGCCGTACACTGGGTCTCTTACTCTTGCGTTGGCTTCATACACCATTGAACTTACTGCATCGCTACGTTGGTGCTCTGGAAGTTCCTGTAATTTCATGCACAAAGGAAATTAATATTGAGGACAAAGTTCCATGCATTCATGGCAGCTTGAAGAATATGATAATATATTGAGATTACGAGAGAAATATATAATTTAGAATTTCAAGAAACTACTTTCTACCGGTGTAGAGCTAGAACGTCGAAAATTTGGGACATAAAATACAATACTAGAGTATTAAATTGATGCTCACCAAGGTTTAATTTTTATCAAATAATAATTACTGATAGAATAATATTTCATGCATTAATAATAAAAATAAATATTTTTACTAATTAATAATAAAAAATATTTTTATAAATAGTAATTTATCATCGCTTAGGTGATTGAATAATTTTAAATTAAAAATACATTAAAATGAGTCATTAACATGTGTACTCATGTTTGTATATATTGTTAGTCTATGCAATATTATTTTAAATAATAATTTAAATAGATTCAATCAATTTGAGCTCAGCTTGAGATGAGGTTGGGTTCAAATTGAAATTAAAATGCGTAACTCGAATTTGAGTTGATGCGCATATCACTAGAGGGTTGTCAACAAAATGAAAGTTTTATCAAAGGGTGAATAATATTATCGACAGAATGAACGATATCATCAAATGAAAAAATAAATCAATCTCGATTCGAATTAAAACTTTAATTCGAAATCCAATTATTTGAGTCCAACAGTAGATTAATCTAAATTAAGTCAAATTATATTCACACCAAATCTCAATACCACAATAGTGCCCACAAATGTACATGGGAAAATTTAACTAATTAAGCTTCTAAATAAATTCATCTTTAATTACGGCCACCACAAAGAAGGTATGATCATTAAATAATACCGTGTGATGTAGCTATAATGTCATGCTTAGATAATAATATTATAATTAAGGTCCTAATTACATGTATATAAATAAATAAATAAGAAATAAGAAATATAAAGCTCAATTAAATGTGCTTACATCAATCACAATCTTCGATCTGTTTTACTAGTAATAGTCTCTTTCAGTATAAAGCATATGCATTCTTAAAGCATAAAAGCACACATGATTCACAGACATTACTTTCGATTAGATAAGAATTCTAAGGCTTAAAAAAGCTATTTAGTGGTCCTAAGGTGCAATTAACTCTATTGAATAAGCCACCAATTTTTCCATCTAAGAAATTATAAAGCTAATTTATGATCTTTGATTATTCTCTTTCTCATTTTTATTTGTGCAAAGTAGTGTAATATCTTAATGGTATGCTAGCTTTACAAAAGAGAACTAGGGCAAAAATGAAGAACATCTTCTCTTTCACCAAAGTCTCGAGAAGAGGTTTCTTTCTTCAATTAAGCCTTTTTGACCATTTTATCACTCTTTAAAATGTGTTCCTCGACATTAAAATATCAGAAAAATATGCATAAAAAATCTCTAAAATTAAACCACGCAAAAGATGAGGGAGCTTTACAAAGGTATACGCCTCTGCATGCGCCTCACAATACCAGTCAAAAAAGCACCAAAAAAAAACTCTTCTTTATATTTACATCAGGTTGCTTTATTCCAACACTCAGGTATCATTCCCCTAAAACAAAGTTTTGCATAAATTTGTGTTGTTTATGAATCAATACTTTATATACAAATGGCCGGATGTTAACAGATAAAAACAATTAGATGTGCAATTATATCATCTAATGTGACACATTAATTTGTTTATATATACTGTAATATATACCATTTGTTCATATAGTATTACTTTTCATGGATATGGATGGAAAATTAATGAAGAAAATGTCATCTTAGACGTGATTCAAAGAAAATTTCAATCATATTATAAACTTCTTTGTTGAATGTGTGTATGAGGGTACCCCATATGTTATATATGATGTTTTCCTCTTCTGAAATAGAAAAACTTGAAACATTTCTTTTATTTTGTAGCCTAAACAAAGCATTGTGAGAGAGATTAGGTAACCAAGAGAGAAGAAGAGTGATGAGTTTGATATATTAGAAAGAGAGAGAGAGAGAGGGAGAGTGAGAGCTGGAAGATGAACCTGTAGCATCTTGTTAACATTGCTGGCACCGAAAACCTTGTGAACACTGGCAAACTTTTGAGGCTCATCGGCAGGAAAATAAGGAGCAAAAACACAGTCGTGGGCACATCTCCGCCGCAGAAGTTTGCATGCCGCGCATGGCGATAGTGCACCTTGCTTTCTACCACTCTCCTTCATACTAATGATTTAATTATATATGATCAACTGATACACAGAAACCGCAAAATATGTATATAATTGAGCTAATAATAAGCAAAAAAAGAAGAAAATTTTAGAAAAATCACTATAAAGTAACTGAAGATAGAAGAAGAAAATGGTGAAAAAGTTGAGAAGAAGAGGAAGGAGGGCTTGAAGGCAGAGGTGATGGGTGTTATATAGAGACGGTATCTGGCAGCAAATCTTTGGAGGGCTCCACCAAAGAAAAGGACATAGATTCTGGTGACGATAAATGGTTTTTGTTTAGATCTTTTGCCCCACATCAATACGATATTTTGTCTATTTGTTTCTTCTTTCTAGCATTTAAATACCTTATTTAAATTTACTTTGGTCGATTATTTAGTAGATCATAAATTGCACTGCATTGCTTCTTCTCATTAACAACAAATAGTACTTATGTAAACAAGTTCAAAGTTCAAACTATTGGTATTCGTACCACCTTCACTAAGTAGTGGTAGAAAACATGACTTCACATCCTCCAACAATATTTTAAAATTAAAAATTTAATTTATTTAATATAATAATTATAAAATTCATCATTAAATTTACTTTTTAAACTTCTTAATATAACCAGTTAAATTTTAAAAAGATAATCTGATTCAAATAAAATTTTTATATTACTAAAAAGGACAGAAAACAATTTCATATATACACAATTTCTTTCTTTCTTCTTAACTCATACTATTTAACAATGGCGGTAGAAATTAGGGCTTATTTGAGGCTTTTCTATATAGTTTTTATTAATTTTTTCTTTTTTCACTCTTTTGAATCGCGATTCAAACGTGGACTCAATGGATTTGTTGACATCAAAAATACTTTTGAAAAAATAAAATTATCAAGCAATTGATATAGTTTTTAAGATATGCAATATATCACTAAATCGTAATTCTAGTCATATATTATAAATATATATACTTATATTTATAATTTTTATATCCCAAGTCACCGATTAATCTGACTAGTTGAAGCACAAAAGATCCAAACTGAGCCCTTAACTGGATCAAACTGTATTTCTGATAAGAAAAAATTGCAACATGCATTAATTAATTGTGGAATTAAAGCAAGCAAAGGGTAGTTACTAGTTAGGGTAACTGATTGACATATACTTAATATTTAATTAGTTTAATCTCTTATCCCCTCGAAGGGTGTAGCCTCATATCTTAATAGAAAATAATTTATTTTTATTTTACCTTCATGAATTGATATGATTTGGCCATCTCATCTACACATCACGGCGGCTTCTCAAATATTGAAATTATATGAAAGGACACCACGTTCAATTTTTCTCGATCATTTTCTTATGTTTTGTCTGCTTTTCTGTTTGATATTTTGAGATAGATACAAAACGGTGTCGGCTGAGACTGAAAGATATTGCGAATTATTTCATAATATGAAGAGAAGCTTTTGTTGCTTTAATTTAGAATTCTAATTAAATTTCAACATATTTTACTACTAGTAAAAGTTCTTAATTTCTATTTTGTGTATACTAAATACTGGACAATAAAGCTCTCCTGTGTTTATTTTCCACATGTTCCCTAAACCCTAGAAAATTGTTCATTTATCCTAAAATTTTATTCACCGAAAACAATGATTATGCTTGGAAAATTTTCTATCAAACTTCAACTGTAGTAGTATACTTTTCTTGTTTCCAAAGATAGATGTGCGTGGAAAGGGCCATACTTGATTAGTTGGCTTCAAGTTTTAGATGGAGATGATTTGAGTCTGATAGAGTCTACAATCAATATAAATTTATAATATCTAATTCAAATTTAAACTCATTTGATTCGAGAGATTGGTTTGAGTGTATAAACTATAAAATTCTTATATAAATAAATTAGATTTACAATCGGATGATATCATATTAAGTTAAATTTTAAATTATTTGATACAACGATTAAAAGTTTATCTATTATATTTAAAATATAACGTGTCTCCATCTATAAAAAAAAATTGAAATATTAACTAATTTCAAACTAAATTATTAAAGTGAAATTTTAACTCGATTTGAAATTTTCCATCAATGTAGAGACTTAACAAAAAAAGTAATAGATCCAACCTAATGGTTTAGCCTGTTTAACGATTTGTCTTATACTGAAGTGAGTCGTTTCTTAATAAACCAATTACTAAAATGAATGGAAATTAATGATTAAAGTAGCCCTGCCCTACCAATTTTCACCTTGGAATCGATTATCACATTTTAATGATATTGAAATCTATTCATTCTTTTTCTGTAATTTTTAGTACGAAAATTTTTTTTTTTTTCGATTTTTACTTTTAAAGCATTTATTTTTGCTTTTCGTACTTGTTTGATCATGGTTTAGTACTAGAATAAAGTTTATGCTTAACATGTTAATTTTAACAGTTGATTACATGATTATGTCTAATGACAGCTTAATTAGTGGGATTAATCATTTCTAGCATGATTTATTTGACTCTTGAATTAATTCTCTCTCTTTTTTTCAATTACATAATAATTTCGTTTGCTAATACGTCATTTTTATTGTGAATTTTGTAGTTAACAAAGTTGAATTTTGTGGATTCAGTATAACTCAAGCTTAAATAAAACTAAGATCAATTTAAATTTAATAAATTTGTTTAAAATCAATTTAAAATTAATAAGTTAAAGTTTAAATTTGATTAAACAATAATTTAATTTTAGACTTGATATAAATTAATTTAAACTTAAATATTTAAATCAATTCAAACTTAATTTATTTATTAAAATGAGCTCAATTATTAACTCAAACTAGGTTTGTTAAATTCAAACTCAAATAACTGACCGGATTCAACCTTAAATATATAAATCTTTTATACTAATGATAATGTACCCTAATTATATAATATATTTGAAACATTAAAGAAGAAGAAATTAAAAAAGAAAAAAAGAGACAAGCATTTATTTGGAATTAATGGTCCTACATTAACCTAACATCTGTCCTCGTCCCCTCTCTTTTGCTTACATATTAATGGTTAGTATATATATTTTTGTGCCTGTATACTCCTCTTTAATCAATCACCCCAAATCAATATAAAAAATAATAATAATAATCATTATATAATAACTAGTTACACAAATTATATATACAATAATTACTCACACTATTTACACGTAAATTAATAAAAAAACACAAATAAAGCACTTCTATATAAAAATAACACAAAGAGTAAAACTTCACAAATTGAATCGTTTTTACAATCTATGTAAAGTGTCAAATCTCTATCCTGTAATCACATTGTCACATTCTCTCTTTACATTTAGTTATAATTGGAAAACAATCACTTCTTACTAAATCAAAAGAGCACAATTATCCATTTTCTATAGAACGAAAACTTAATCAATTGTCTAGATTAATTATATTAGGGTCTAATTATAAGGATATTAATTAAAATTGATAAAAATTTTTCTGTATAAACTTTTTTAGATAAACGTACAACAATTTTACTTTTATAAGTAAATTTACTTTTAATTTCAAAAATACCCTTCTTGCTTATTAGTTACTTTCAGTAACTTATGTGTGCGTAAGGTGAGTACAGAGTACGTAGGGTGAGTATAGGGTAGGTAGAGTGAGTACAGGGTGCGTGGGTGCATACAGGGTGCGTAGGTACGTACAGAGTGCGTGAGTATGTGCAGGTGCGTGGGCGCGTAAAAAATATATATAAATACAAATATATATAAAATATTTAAAAAATATAATAAATATATAAAATAATATAATAAATATATTTAAATTTTATTATTATTATTATTTATATATATTATATTAAATTAATAATATTTAATATATAATATAATATATATATATATATATATATATATATATATATATATATATATATATATATATATATATATAATAGTAATAATAATTTTTAAATATATTCTTGATCAATTTTTTATAGTTGTTGGCTCACCAGTTTCCCATAGTCGTGCACTTGCACGCACCCACATACATTATACGCACTCCGTAAGTACCTACGCACCTTATACGCACTCTGCACGTACACACGTACTTTGTACGCACCCGCATGCACCCACACACTCTGTACGCACTCACACACTCTGCACGCACTTACTTACCCTGTACGGCCTTTAACATTCCACACACGGAATGGTTGAAAATGACGTAATAAGCTAGAGGGTATTTTTGGAGTTACAAAAAAATTTGCTTATAAAAGTGAAACTACTGTACGTTTGTCAAAAAACGTTTATGCGAAAAAAAATTTATCGATTTTAATTAATATCCCTCTAATTATTTTTATTCAATTATTTAATTATATATTCAACTCTAACTAATTTTTTGTTCTATAAATGAAAGATCCCATAAAAGTTTTACGGAGGATTGTTTTCATAATCAGTATGTTATGCTGCTAAAATTATTTACTCATATAATATTACTTATATTCTTATTTATCAATATATTTTTTTATAAATTTTGTTTAATAAAATTAATCAAATGTCTTATCCAATAATTGATGATCTAAATGCACTGCAGAGTTTGATATTTAAAGGCCTACATCCAAGAACATGATCATGACTAGTAGAAAGAATCGAATATTCATACAACTTACAGTTCCTGAAAACAAATGGAACTGAGAGCTTATTTAATTAAACTTGTCATTAATTCATTAATCACCAGTTTCTGCAGGGACTCAAGATCCCCTCTTGTCATGTAAGTTTCCCACTTTCTCTTTATTCTGATCTTCAAGAATCCCATGGCCATAAGGGTCACAGAGCTTCAGCTACGTGCAGATATGGGGTTTGTATAAATAAACTTAGAATTTATTATAAAAACAGTATTATACATATCTAATTTTGAATATCCAGATGATATGTCGTAATTTAAAGTAATTCAATCACATTATAAAAAATTATTTAAATACTTAATTACATACTCAAAACTAGGTGTGGAAAATTTTATTATTATTTTAAATTCCAATTAACAGATGGGATGATTAAATCATGATAAGATAGGAATCAAATTTAGAAAAGTAACAGATGAGCCAACACCTGGACAATTAAAATCAATTTAAATGAAAAGAAAATCTTGCCAAAATAAAAAACTTTCTGCAAATGATCCAATAGATAGAATGATCTTTGGAGGCAAGTAACATCACTGAGAGTGATTGGCTTGACATTGATATATGAATTATTTATTAGGCTAAATTTGGTGCATGAATGCACCAATAAAATAATTAAAAATGTTTTTATTAATATTAATTTTAATTAGTTGTCAAAGAAGCATCGTAATCAGTCTAGTAATTAGATTCCACAATGAGAGGATTAAAATAATTTTGCATTAAATATAAAAAATATAATCCAATGAAATCGTATTCAAATTCTGCGGTATTGAGTTGAGCCACGTAACTGGGGATGTAAACTAGTTGTTATTCATAAATTGATTCAAGCTTGTATAGTTGCTCCTAAAGTCTTACTTATTTATGAGCACAATATATCGAGATTTTCTTAGAAGCCTGCACGTGTAGCAAACAATTGGATGTGTCATGCATCTAACGGAATAACTACGATAGATACTATTTTTCGTCACAATTTAGAATCTTTTACAAGATGGTTTATAATAGTAGTGTTGAGTATTTGTTATTAAATTATGATATCCACTACAATGATATAGAGTAAATGTACATAAGAAAAATTGGACCGAAATAGATTTTGAATTTAGTTTGACTTATTATTCAGGAGTTTACTTGTATAGTTATGACATTAATGACTCTGAGAGAATACTACAATAGAAAATATATAAAAATTACAAGAAAAGTGTTCTAAGAAGGACCTGAAGAGAGTTGTTCTCTTGGCAAGGGATCTTTATCCACAAGTTGAGGCATAAACTATAGCTTTTGTAGTTGGACATTTCTTTAAAAGATGTTCAGTGAGTAGGAGATTATCATATAACAACTCTATTTGTAAGTTTGGATACTAATGGAACTTAATATATACCTAATTAAGCTTATCAATTATATTTAAATTCTACTTCGAAAAAAATTTCAAAAAATTATTCTTTTATATCGTGAATAGATGTCACGAAAGAAATGTCAAATTTTACAGTTGGACGTTTCTCATGAAAATGTTTCGTGAGTAGAAGACTATTATATAACAACTCTATTTGTATTTTGAATACTAATGGAGCATGGAATATACCTAATTAAGCTTAATAAATTACATCTCATCAAATCCTTGTTGAGGAAAAGTGGTGGAAATCACCATCGATCCTTGAAGTAAGGCAGAAGCTTCTTAATGCAAAGGTCTAATAAATTTGATGTTCAGGCTTTTTGTTACCTTGAAGATTAAGATGTAAAAGATCTTGCCTAGAGATCTGTACAAGAAAACAAAGCTAGTATGACAAATTTGACATTAATCAGAGCTCATAAAAGCTAAGGAAACAAACCCTAGTTGAGTGTAACAATAAGCTAGTTTTTTGCTAGCTAGATGATAAAGTATATAGAGAACAAAATTACACGGAAACGATTCGGTGTTGGAAAAATTAATTTCCTAATGTTGTTGTTTGGTGATCTCATGCTATAACAAATTCATAAGGAGATTACATCGTTGAATTTTCTTTTCTACAACCTTGGTGGGGGCAAAACAAATTTTAATTTGCTGAAGAGAGGAAAAAAGATACATTGATTTGAGAATTAATACGTAACTGTGTCTTGCCCTTAAGAAGAAAGAAACTAATGGACGTGGGAACTAATAGGAAATAATATCCTGACAAGACATGAAGGATAAAATTACAGGAAACCGCGTAGTTATAATAGTTGATCAAGACGTGAAATTTCACATTTGATTTTATACTCTCACAAGTGAATTTGAGTACATCTATATTTAAAGTGGGAGACCTTGGCTTAAGGTTATAAGATTAGTTTCCTGAGATTTACCAATTTGTGGTCAGACTTCATCAAATAGAGTTTCTCGTATTTAAAACCCACCACAAGTAAAACAATCGGTTAAGGTGGTATATCTCAAGTGTAGAGTTGGAAGATATAAGTTCAAATTTACACTTTTACAAATACAGTGAGTATACACGTATTTGAAATAGAAGATTCTAAAGATGGAGTCTACCCACGAATATGGTTTTAAAGAGAATTTTAGAAGGAGGAAACTAATACATATAATAGATTAACAAAGTAGAGAGATATCTTATGAAATTATATTCACTTTAAATGAATATATCAATTTGGATATTAATAATAATATGTTATCATATTATTAGATTAATTTATATTAAAAATAAAATAATATTAATTATCTAGTTAATACATCATCTTTAATATCTAAATTTATTCTCATTATAAATATACATAATAGATGTCTCAACAGCAAGTGGTAGCTGGAAGAAGAATCAAAGAGATAAAAATAAAAAGAGAATCCAGACCTTTCCTATGTTCTCTCTTCATTATTCCAATAATCAATTGCTATACATTAAAATTTAAATTGGATCCCACTTCAAGTACTTTCTCGGGTCCATTATGAACATTATCTGTATGTGTTTGAGTGATTATAAGATTCACTAAGTCTGATTATTTCAATGAAATGAGCTGGATGAAGATACAATTGATTGATTGATTAGAGCTTACTGGGGTGAATGCCTCATCAGAAACCACAAAGCAAACATACAAGCTTGGTAATCTACGGAGTCTCATCTTTTAATTGCAGTCATTTGACTGTGAAAATGGCAATCGTGGGGACAGACACAGGGCCTTTAATTATCACATATGCTTGTCGAGAGGCTGTGGGTTCCATGGATGGCCATTTTTGTGCTGTCTTAATCCACCGAAAGCCTGTAAAATCTCACATCCAGATGCATTGAAACGCATGCAAATTTATTTGTACTTCAAATGAATGCTTTCTAATGAAGTTATCATTTGTCTTTAACAGTTGAATGCCTGAATATCTTTTGATCTATCTTTTTTTGATCTTTCATTGATTATTTTCTTCCTTTTTAGACCATCGTGATTTGATATCAATAAGCCAATCGCTTCCCAAAGATTGCATGATAATAAAGCTCAATCTCTAGGTAAGCATTTTGAATTGATTCACATCAACCACAGTAATTATTGGTTTCCTAAGGATGAATATATTTGGATTTAAGTAACAATAATAAGCAAGAAATAACAAGAACATAAAGAAAATAATGCACAAAGACATTACTTAGTTGGATTTTTTTTTTTTAATGAAATCATACCTCTAATCAAATTTATTAGAAAAAACAAATAATACAACTTACAAAAAAAGAATACTTCGAAGTATAAGAATTTGACACAAAAGCTTTAAAATAGAGCAACACTTAAAAATACAATAAAAAACATTTCATCCAAACTCACACAAAATCAAAGAAAATAAAATATTTTCTCGAATCTTAGTGGATAAAAATATGATGAAGACTCAATAGAATTCACTCGAGTCTATGTGACTTAGATAACCTTGGGTTTTTATACTCCGGTTTAATAAAATATTTGGGTCATGCCAAGAAATGACTTGTAAGCCCCTGTTATAGTAAATTACAATTCTACCCTTCATTTGCAAGTTTAAGGCACACATATCCCGCAATAAACTATTACTCCAAACAAAATCTCAATGAATGGCAAGCACATGCAAAACATTAAAAAAATTTAAGCTTTCACTGTTTAACTTGTATTGATTATAACACCGTACTCGTTTAAGGATAACCTGTACAAGAAATCATCAATGGTGAAAATCAAAGAGAGTCTCATCACCGATCGACCATTTTGAAAAAGCATATTGTACGGGGAGAGAGACCCCGCAATAATTAAGAAATAATAATGCATATGATGATGAATGGCCATTGGCCAACATAAAATAGGAACGTCATTTCAATTGCTTCTCTGTAAGTCATGACCTAGCGACCTTCACTTCACTGTACAATTAATAATGGCATTTATCGCATCAAGTTTCCTGTTTGAACCACGAATAAAGGGCTTCAGCAGCTCAGCTTGTCAGTTTGGCTTCAGGCGGGAATCTAGATTCTGCATAAGCTAGGTACCTCGTTCAGCTTGCTTATTCGTTGGCATAGCTAAAATTCATATTTCTTTCCTCATTTAACTTTTATTTTCCATTCCGAACAAGGTCTGCATTGTTTTGTTATATTTTCTATGAAGTTAACACTTGACCTAAATATTTCTGTCCAATAGATTACAGGAAATATCGATGTAAATATTTACAGATATAAATATCAAACTTGGAGGACCACAAATAATTGGAAGGACAGAGGAAAATATATGGCCATAAATAGCAAATTCCATGTTTTTTGATGTGGAATTTCATTTTATATGCTGACAGGTAACATCAATGATAGTGAGAGCTTTAACTTCTTGCATGCTCAGGCTACCTTTGCAAATGAATTAGAGTGCGTGTGGAAACAATGAAATACATAAACATGCTTTGTAAAGTGAAAGTACAATTTATTTTAGTTCACTCCAAACAAAATTCCGTTCAACAGAGTCAATACTAGTATTTTATCCATATTATACTTCAAAGAAAAGCTATTACAATTTTTGTTTTTAAAGTGCGTTTAGTTTTGATAATATTTTATTATTAAAAGTGAAATATCATCACAAAGATAAATTATTACGAAAATTATTAAAATTTAAATTATTTCTATATTTAGAAAAAAAATAAAAATTGGTAATAAAAGAATGCTAAAAAATTTTTAAATTTTATTCATATCACTTATTATTATATTAATTGAGAATGAAAATATTTTTATCATAAAAATTAATAAATAAAAATAAGATTATAATAAAATCAAGATTAATATAATAATTTTTTATTATCTGATAAATAAATAAAATAATTTTAATAATAAAAGATGATAATTTTTTTAAACTTTAACCAAATATCCTCTTCAGGTATTGCTTTTCATAGATTAAGTCAACTGCTTACGGACCGGCGTCGTCAATTCCAACCCCTCTTTGTTTTTTTTTTTTTAATGATTATATTTAGATACTTAACTGCCCTTATTGCTAATAAAGGGCCTTATTATCACTAAACAGAGCTCGTTATAGAAAGCTAACCACAGAGCCCAAAATGATGCTTCACAGGCCCAAAACAATGCAAAGCAAGTCCATATATGATGCTTTTTAACTAATGTCCATGTTTAGCGGTAAATTATCGACTAATCCAGCTCCTCTACGTTACTAAAAGAAGGATTAGCGATTTCTAGCTTTGACTGATATAATTCAAAGTCTTCCCTTGTAGTTAAATGTAGGATTTGATTCAAATCGAATTATAATACCAGTTGACTTAAGTTTGATTTAAATTTATAATTTATTCGAATTTAAAGTTATTTAAACTAATTACAGATGTTGTTAAAGAACCGCAAACAAAATTAATAGTATCAAATCTAGGGTTTGATAACATCAATACAATGTTAAAGGAATAGTATGATTAAAAGGTTTTTAATAAAATGAACAATATCATTATATGAATAAATAAGTTGATTTTAAACCGAATTATCAAAATAAAGTTTCAATTTAAAATCAGTTTGGTTAAGTCAAGTCATGAGTTTGATTCAAGTAAACTTGGATTGGAATGACCTCTAATTACTAATTAGGGTTGTGACGTGATAGTCTTGCATATAGTTGGATTTGAGCCGATCCGAGATTGAGCTCAACCAAACTCAAACTCAATTCGGCTACTGTTGAAACGAGTCTGAGCTCGAATTCGAATTCAACCAGTCAAAAAATTCAATATTTGAATTCGGCTTGCTTACAGGTCGAGCTACTCTCGAGCTTGGCTCAGGTAGGCTTTACAAGCTTAATCATGAGTAGAGTTTGACAAGTTTAAATGAGTCTGTTCAAAACCCATTTGTTTTTATCTTGTTTTTAATAATCAAGAACTAAATTGAACTATAATAACTCATCTAATAAAATCAAATTACATAAATATCATTATTTAAATAAAAATTCATTAAATAAAAAAAATAACAAAAAATATGAAATATGTATTATTAAGTGCAAAGTTGCTTAATTCAACAGGAGAGACATTCGTATTGGTTATGCCAAATAAATTGGCAGGAGAAAGCATTCCGACAATGATCATTCTCCCTTTCCCTCTCCAAACATTCGAAATTATTTTATTGCCCTTGGACAAATGAGACCCACGCTTCTGAAACCACTGATATAGAAGTGGCATTTCTCTCTTCCTTTCTCACTTAGTACGCCAGTAGAATGATTCAAAAGTCGCTCAGGAAAACCCAAAACAAAGGATATGATTGAAACTGTCGAAGCACATGGAAATTGTTTTACCAGATTTTGGTTTGTGCATTGTCATTGTTTGACTTGATAGCTGATTGCAATAAATGGGCTAGCTCTTAGCTCACGCAAACCTCAAATGGGGATTTTGAACGGGTTCTTGCCTGAAGTCTTGACAACATATATAAAAAGAATAGCATTAAATGCAATCAAAGCATCTAGTATTCGTCATAAATGAAGTTACCCTACCAAGACCAGGGAAATTAATGGTAAATTGGAGCTTGGCATGAGCTCCTTAATGTCTTCCCCACTGGATGCATCCGAAAAAGAAAACAGTATGTTAATTTATATATTTCCTGGACCTGCTCTCTACAGTGACTAGTTCTTTTAAAAACGAATTGTTAGGAACCCAGCACTGTTCCGATTCCAAACCAAATTCAACCAACCAATTGACAGCAAAAATAGAGATAAAAATTGCAATTTGTATCAAATATTAACTGTGTTTACAAGAATGACAATCATCTTGCCTACACACACATAAAACGACTATAACACTCACACTTTTTGCTTGCTAACAGGCTGCCTTGGCTTGAGAGCTAAGCCAAGCCGAGCTCAGGTTCGAGTTCGTATTTTCAAGTATATAAAACTCGAGTTCAAGCTCAAGCTTGTTCATACATAACTTCGTTTCGAATTTATTGGAATCGAACTCAAATTTGAGTTTGAATTAGCTGAATTCGAATCTAACCTTAGTATATTTATTGGTTCATTCAAGATTAGCAAAAGCTGATGTATACCTTTGAACTGGCCATGGCCAATTGATGATCCATATCTTGCCTAGGCAATTAGTATAAGTCAAACCTTTGTGAACAAATTTTCTCAGCTTTCTCTTTTCTCATATTCTTCCATGGATATATACGATTTCACGATCACAGTGTTTTGTCCATCAAAACTGAATCTGAGATTCCAAGATTATCTGCCAAAAGGATCCTCACACCTTCGATGATGAATCCTGATAAAATATCATATCATTAAAAGATTCACAGGTAAATTTAGACGTCCCATCAATAATTTTATTAGCTTTACAACCACATGTTCTAACCGGATTTTAATAATTTGAAAGATACTGCAGCACAACTTGGTCAAATGATATGTACTACAGAGACCAAGAACATTGATTTTTAGTAAACGGTTAGGCTTTTCATTTTTGTTAATTTATCCTTTTATTAAAGTCATTCATGTGACATAATATCTACGTAATTGGCACAAAACATATAGTCTTCAATGTAAATATACTATAAATTGGGGGATTCATATATGAATATATGTATGGTAAAATCGAATTTGAAAATAAAAATTTAATGCATGTAGACTATCAAACTAAATCCAAAACAAGGGTGGGTTAACTTAAATTTGATTTAAATTCAGAATTGTTAGTTCAAATTCGAGTATAACTTGTTCGAGATTGTTGTTCAATGATATCAAAAAAAAAATTGGTTGGAAAACAAAAAAAATCATTAATAAAAAAAATAATTGGCAAGACCAGATCTGATATGACAATATCGAGAAGACATTGATCTTGAGCCGAGTTTAAAAACTGAAACTTCAGTTTGAGTTTGATTTGTTCAAACTAGATTTGAATCCAAGCCAACTTAAAAAGAGACATGTAATTAACCGTAAGTCAAGATTCACCAAGTCAAAGATTGAAAACATGTTAGATGTTTGGTTAATAAACAAACAAACCCTAACCTTTGTGACTCCTCCTTTGAATTTTTAAACTTATCCTCATTAGTTGCTATTTTTGCACTCCCTTTTTTTATTTGAAAGTAATTTGAGGATTCCAATTGCTTTGATCTAAGTTGGGTCTGATATTGATTTGAGTTTAATTTGAATTATAAAATGTAGTTCAAGTTTGAATTGATATATAATATCATTTCTATTAGCAAAGTAAATAATATTATTTAAAAAATAAATAATATCCGTAAAAAAAAGAATAAAATCATTGAATAGATAAATAAATCGAATTCAAATCGAATTATAAAACTAAAATTTCAATTCGAGTTTGACTCATTTGAGTTAAATAATAAATTTAAATCAAATCATTTCAAATAAAATCCACCCACTTTTGAATCTTAACAACATTGTAAATGAAAGCTAATATATGATTTTCATATATGAAGTGCACTATTAGGTTCAACGCTTTGAATATTATCCCACCACTAAAATATTATTTTATTCCATTGATGAATTACAAGTATACACCTTTGACATCTTACACAAGCAGAATGTCAAAACCTTATAATTAAGGGTGTCATGTGAATGGAGTTTGTTTCGCTTAAGTCTTAATTTGATTCGAATTAAATTTAAGATAAAGATTCAATTTGAGCACTCAGTTCAAATTTTCTTTCCATAATTACCATTTATAATATAATATCTATTTATTCATCTTTAATAAATTTGAACTAATTTTAAATTAAATTTAAATTAATTATTATAAATTCGAATTAAATTCAAACCAACCCATATTCGAATTTGACTCGATTCGATTTTTCCCTTCTAATGGGACGATTTTTACTTGGGTAGTTGATCTTCTTTATCTCTAGTAATTAAACTATAAACAGAAATCCACAAAATTGACTTCTTATTTGTTTCTTTTATACTTTTCAATTTCTAGACTCCTGGAAAATTTTCAAAGTACAATGGAAGAGCAAATATTCGTCAAAGCTACTCATGGTCTTTTAAGACTTATTTGATCTATTTGGTGGATTATAATAATTCCCTCACCAAAATTCACCTTTCATTGATGCGCGTTTTCTTGAATTCAATCGTGATTAAGTATAAGATTATGACTTTAAATCATTTTTTATTATTTTCCCTTTATCAACCAATTCTATTTGTCTTTCTTTTTAACCAAAAACCATATAAGGATGCATTCATTTTTTTATACTTGACAGGGTCTTATCCTATATCATATACTTGATTTCTGTTTCTCCCCATAACAAATAAAACTTGCTGAATAATTCTGAAAAATGTAAGTTAGAAGACTATCAATTTGGATAGTGCATTATATTTATCAATAATTAAGAGTAACACTAAATGTAATGACGATAGGGATGGATCTAAACTAAGCTTTCTCAGTTTGTTTTATCTCAGTGTTCAATTCGATGCAAGCTAGAGCTTTAAGCTTGGTAATTTGGCTAGAATCTCTCTCCAACAATAATGCTTATCTAGTTAGTAATACTAGGGCTAAACTAGAATCGAGCTTGTTCAGGTTTGAAAGTTAGTTTAACTCAATTCGGTTTGATTTGAATTTCTTCACTTCAAAAATTAACTGAATTCGAGTTAAGAGGTTCGACTCATTTTAAAACTAAACTGAACTCGAGCTATAGAGAGTTTGGTTTGATTTGGCTCACGAGCTGAATGATGGCTCGATTTAGTTCGAACTAGGCTTGTGGCTCAATTCGAATTATGTTAAATAATTGTTAAACGACATCGTTTTGTCAATAAGCCACGAACTTGAACCACATATCTGAGCCATGAATTTAAGTTATAAATTCGAATCGAATTCAAACCGAATCATTTTCAATCAAACCAACTTGAACCACCCTTAATATTGGCTCGACGAATTTGAGCCGAACTCAAACTAATGGGTGTTCAGGCTTGGCTTAGTTCATATCCACCCTTAGGTAATACTATTTATTTTGTCGTTGACATTATTTATCCTGCAAATGCTACTTTTAATTTTGCAAACGACCTCTCAACAATATCTCTAACTAGCTCGAATAAGCTTGAATTGGTAATTATGAATTTGAACCAAACTTAAACTATCCTATATTTGAGTTCAATTAGGTTACAATCCAACCACAAATAACGAATTGCTACTAATAGATACTAACAAATGAGTACACATCCTTTATAATATGAAGTATTACACATAGAGTAACGGTATTACTTCTATATTATCTAAATGTGCTCTCATTTGTATTAAAAATTGCTATCCTGAAAATGAGTATTACTATATATAAAAAAATATATATACAAATTTATTCATATAACTTGATATAATAATATCTAATTAAATAACTTTGAAATAAGAGAAAAAATAAACAATCACATCATTTAATCAAAAGTTATCATTTCAGTTTGTATATATAAGTTTTTATAATTAATTTGTATGCGTAATTTTATTTTCTTAAAAATAATAATGAAAGAATGAGATAGGATTAATTAATGTATAGACCGTAATTAAAAATGGTATTTTCAGTAAGCTGAATGGTAAAAAAGAATTATTCTAATATCAAATTTGGCTACGCAGTCTTCCTTATAGAGTCAAAATGAGCGAATGACTTGACCTGAGAAAAAACCAACCTCCAAAGACTTTTTCACAGTATAAAGGAAGTTCTTTCAAGTTCAACTGCCATTGCACTCGCTGCAGAAAAAAGAATATCTCAGGTTGAAGAAGATCAATTAATGTTCGACGATCATGAACACAGAGAAAAGTTCGAGCTCTAAGGATGATCATAATGAGATGCAGCTTCCAGGGTTTCGGTTTCATCCAACAGATGAAGAACTTGTCGGGTTTTATCTTAGAAGAAAAGTCGACAACAAACCAATCGTCATTGAACTCATCAAGCAGATTGATATCTACAAACATGATCCATGGGATCTTCCTAGTATGACATACTTTTCATCAGTTTATTAGCTTTTAAATTCCTTAATTTTTAATAATTAGGTTAATTTATGTACTCAAAATTTTAGGGTTTTTGCAGGCGAGTTTTGATATAATCAATCAAATAATTAATCTTGTTCTTAGTTTGATCTGTTAGAGAAATGGATTTGAAATAAGTTCGATTGAATACTCTTGCTATAGTCTTTCTTAACTAGTGCAATATGTAGTTCTCAGTGCAGCCCTATTTTTAGATGAAGACAATTATATTCATTTCCCTCAAAAGGACCATTTTAAATAAGCTTTCAAATCAAGGGTTTTTTTAAAGTGATTTCTTGCTATATATGTTTAACTTCTATCTTTAGACTATGAGCGATTGTATGGAGAAATTTACCATAAAACTTATCAAATATATATGTTAGAATTACCAACTTTGTCTATAAGACTAACATGTATGTTGAAATTGATGACCACTTTTTCTATAAGATTGACCTATATATTAGAATTAGCGATCATTTCATGTATAAAGCTAACATATATGTTGGAAATGGTAACTATTTCGTCTATAAAGTTTGACGCATAAAAAGTTTATAAATGGTTTAAAATTATCTCATAAATAGTTGTTTTAATGTTGTTTCTTATCTTTTAAGAATAAGAATCTCAATAAGATTTCTCTTAATAATAAAAATCTTAATATATAAATACAATATTATCTTGTATAAGTGATATAATAAAATATGAGAAAATTAATATTGACTATGCTAGACGTAACCTTGTTTTTAGTTAGCCAAAATCAATTGCAGGTTCTTTCTCTTGGTTGTTTATATTGGTTTATATATTGATTCTATACATTCTCTCATTGGATCAACCTAAAAGAATTAAACCTTTTTAGGGCTCTTGCGGTGCAATTATACATGCATATTTTGATGAAACACTATTTTATTATGCATGCAGATATTAGTTGTACGCCTGATGAGGAAGGTTATTTCTTTTGCAAAAGAGAGAGAAAATACAGAAACAGCATAAGACCAAATAGAGTGACGGGGTCTGGCTTTTGGAAAGCAACTGGCATCGACAAGTTAGTCTATTCTGATGGAGAACAAGAGCGCCGTGACTGCATTGGCCTCAAGAAAACACTTGTTTACTACCGTGGAGCTGCAGGAAAAGGCATCAAAACTGACTGGATGATGCACGAATTTCGCCTTCCCCCCAGCGAAAGTAGCTCCAATACTGCTCAAACCAGTCTCCAAGAAGCGGTATGCATGAGCCCGTTTAATAACATATAACTTTAACCATGAATTTTAATTACACATGATATACACATAAATTATAAAATATTAAATTAAATACTTTAAGATTATATAAATATCTAAAATATCACCAATTATAGAGTTTTTAAAATTATCTACATCAGAGTAACTAGTTTTTGCTCTTAAAACCCCTAGAATGATAACTTTCAATATTTTTGATTTTAGAGATGAAACATAACTAATGTACGGTATATTAATAGGTCTCTTCATAAAAAATTTAATACATTTTAATATTCTTATTAATATTGTCATATCATAATATTTTAAGTGTATTAAACTTATTTTTATTGATAATTTAAACTTACTTATAAATTATCACTAAACTATTCAATTATCTAATTATATTAAACCAAAATTATAATTAATAATATTTCATATCAATAAATTTTCTACCGGTCTTAAGATATTTCATGTGAAAATGGTACTACCACAGGAAGTATGGACTATATGCCGAATCTTCAAACGAAATGTTTCATACAGAAAGCTGACACCAGATTCGAAAGAATCGTCTTCTCCAACGTTAATGGAGTCAGCCTGTAAAACATATTCTCTGGAGTCCAGCAATCAGCAACAGGAAAGCTACATCAGTTTCGAAGCTCCAACACCGATGAAACCCCTCATGATGGACGATTATTTCAACGAAATGAGGAACCAGCAGTTAGCTTCAGAACATTTTAATAATTTCGCCATAGCCAATTCTTCAATGTCAATGGCGTCGTCTTCAAGCCTTCAGAATCGCTACGAGAATCCTCATGACTTGTCATATGAGAATTGGGATGAGCTACGACAAGTCGTCGAATTTGCGTTGGATCCCAGCTCTCGCTCGTGACTGACTATGCAGATGTATAGATTTGAAACATCGCTTTTCATTCAGGTTCAGCTATCTCTCAGTTCGATAGTGCATGGTTTTCAGAAAATTAAACTGTAACTAGCGATGCTTGGTTGAACAGGACGTACTATCTAAGCACACCCATGTGGTAGATATTTATTGTCTTCTATAATTTTGTAGATAATATATTATAAAATTTCTGCGCAATTTTTGTTTTTTGCTATGAAATTTGTGATCGGATTAGTGCATGATTGATGGATAGGATATTAGGAAAGTTTGTTAATTAGGAATAAGGGTTACTAGTTTTAAGGGTTTATTAACATTCTATTTCTCTAAAGTTACTATTTATTCTTATTTTATGGATAATACTATTTATTAATTCAAATAAACTTGAATTGAATATTTTAAAGTTGAGTTGACCTCAAAATGACCTATATTTAGGTTTGTTTCAATTCAAATTCATCTATAATTAGAAAGTATTGTTGGGTTTGAAATACCTGTCACATATTAAATTACAATGTATTAGATAATTGAATGAACTTTTTTTTTTCATTCATCATTTCTTTATTTTCTTTACAATAATTTTTTATACACTAACAATAATTCAAAACAAGAGTATAAATATTAACCATAATTATATATGATTAAATAAGTTTAAGTTAAAGATAAAGTTTATATAATCATATGATGATACGTCTATATTATATTTGTATTTGAACAACTTTCAAGGGAAAAAAGTTGAAAGTGGAATTAAAAAAAAAAATGCAATGATCTTCGCCTAAGATCTAATTTTTATATGATCACACATTAAACCTTTCTTATTTGAACCATTCAAAAATGAATTAATGCGGCCTTGAGATGGACCGCAATGAATTTTTACTAAGAATAATCGATCCACCAGGTTGGTTGACAGCTAACTTTTTGCAAGAAAAATCCATATAAAACTATATTACATAATTGAAAAAAATCTTTGAACGTTTCTTCGTGTTGAATTGAATCTTCTCCTTTTTATGAAACCCTTAAAATTTTGTTATGAGGAAATTTAAGAGATCGCTCTTCCTATCAAGCTGGAGACCATGGAGAAGAATGCGAGCGATATTTGTGATTATGCGTTACTTATCTTTAATGCAAATTTGTTCAACTAAATGATCATGTATTATCATTAGTATCTAAATTAATACATGTTTTAAGTGTATATAGTTTGAAATCAAAATATATTACATATATTACTGTCATATATTACTTAAGATAAAATCGATAAGTTAAGATTCAAACTCAGCTAAAAAATAATTTAATTTTAGATTCGATTCAAATTAGTTTGAACTTGAATGTTTATCTCGGTTTGAACTCAACTTATTTTATAGAACAAGTTTAACTCTTAACTTAAATTTCGCTCATTTAATCCAAGTTCAAACAACTCTAATTTAAATCTACTCTTAAGAGCAATCATATATGTTTGTTCAATAAAAATTTTTATAGTATTGTTTTTACTACCTGAGAGTAGGAGAGACTCTCTCAATTCACATATATATAGTTTTTCTTTTTCCTTTTAACAAAGAACCTTATTTAACAGAACCCAACTATCAAATCAATAAATTTTAAGAAAATTGACACATTAATTCTTCGTCAAAGTCTTTCTATCTTAACATGGATATTTCAGGAGGTGTTAGAGTGTATAATCAAATTTATTTATGAGAATATAAAGTTGGACTTGCTAACTTTACATTTGAGATTTTATGTCTTAATTAGCTATTTTAAAAGCACTAAGTCATATATATAGTTAATTGGATACGTATAAAAATATAGGTGACTCGGCGCACATGTTAGGTAAGGCAAAACTGGCAAGGCTCTATGTTGCCCGAGAGATGCATAATATCGGATTATTTTAATTAATTATAACTTCTAAATCTCAATAACACTTTTCACATACGTTATTCGAGGGATGCATTTTCCACCAAATATGCACTTAAAGTCTGTCAATGAAGAAATTACGACATTACTAATCACATTTCTCATTTTTATCTTTTCTTGGTAACATACTGCTTTCATCAACTAACATTTTTGCCCATCAAGTTTACTTTAAACTTTACATAACCCAACACCACTTGACACTTACCAATTTACCCAATTTCTTTACGGCTCTAGATGATTTAACAGACAAAAGGGTAAATTTAAAAACCGGTCACATAAATTGATAGTAATTGTTAGGAAAATCAGAGATTTTAGAGTAAATTTTTTTTATTATATGGTATGATGTTTATAGAGATAATAATTTTTTAAATTTCAATAACACTATGTATGCAGTAACAATAAGCACTCATTTATAAATAACAATAAAGTTGTGTTATATATGCAACTTTTGTGTATAAACAAATAATGACATGTCATTATATGATTGAATAACTAAAAATTAAAGATAAAATAACACACAATCACACAGTGACATATTGTTGTTTATACATATAGTTTTATTACTAATAATAATGTGTTATTATGTGATTAAGTGAGCTTAAATTTAAAAAAAAAGTAACAGTTAGTCACATGATAATAATTCATCATTACTATATATATTGATATTTATTATTAGTGCACAAAGTTTTACGCTTTCAATATATATTGTATATAGTTTATGAAATTTTTTACATATATTGGAAGAGTAATACTTTATATACTAATTGATTACGTGATTTTGAATTATATACAAAGTAAACAATTAAATCAATCATTCATACAATGATACGTCAGTCATTAGTACTTATATTATAATTTATACCCATTTATTAGTACTTGTCATATTACTCATTAAAATTAGAGAGGTTGATAGGAGAGATAAAATTTACGAGCAATGTTTTGAGTATCCACTTTTAAGTATACATATAATGTATTATAATATGATTAAGTATTATTTTATTCTTAATTTAAAATCACTCAATCATTTGATGATACACATCAAATGTGTACCTATTTATATATTCAAAAAGATATATATAGTATTATTGAAATTTTAATTGACACAAAAGTCTATGCTTATTATTAATTTGGGTAAAGTTTTTATTAGAAAAAAGTTGTTATGTGTAATTATAATGAATGTTAGTTTGGATATCGATGTTGATGTGTCATTATATGATTGAATATTATTTCATTCTTAATTTAAATTACTCATACACGTGACATATCATTATTAGTAACCAATTTTATCATTAGTAACTAATTTGATACTAGTTTTAATTGCACATAGTTACATCAATGAGAAAATTGAGTGAATTTGTCGGTTTGAAATTTTGTTCGATTGTGTACGTATTCGTCAAACCGCGATAGGTGAAATGGATATTTGCCATAAACTAAGCTTATCATTCGCACAAAAGCATAGAAGTCAGCCTCATTTTCATATCATTCAATTCATTAAAGCTTAAACCTCTTCCTCAGTCCCCACTTATTCACCTAAACTCCATAATTTGTTTCTCTTTTTCCTGGTTCATTTTACCTCACTTTTTTAAGCTTCAAGTTTGTTAATTTCTTCTGCTTCTCCTCCGTCTTCCTCTTCTCCATATCCATAATGAAAGAGAAAGACAAGAAACCCTACTCCAAATCCAAAGAAACTCAAAACAACACAAAACTTAAAGTCTCTATAACAATGAAAATCACATCACACGCCATTCTCAGTTTTTATTTACAATTTGCCCCCAAAGTTCAACTTCAACCTTCTCAAAAACTGCTCCCACTTGAATATCTACAGCAACATGTGTCCTCACGTAGCAAATCGCGGCCTCGGCCAGCCACTACCCGATATTGCCACCGATTCAGCACTGGGATTGGGGCCGGGCGGCGCGTGGTTCGCCACCCACCAGTTTATAGCTGAAATGATCTTCCATGCACCCATGGAAAATCATCCGTTTCGCACGTGGGATCCGTCACATGTGACGCTCTTCTACGTTCCGTTCTACGGCGGCCTTCATGCGTCTAGTAAATTCCGAGAGGTAATTAAACAAGTTACAAACCCTTTTACAATCTTAAGAACATTAGAGAAGAAAAGTAATATGTGATTTTAATATACGAATTGTATTATCAGGTTCAACACTTTGAATATTATCCTACCACTAAAATATTATTTTATTCCGTTAATGAACTATGACATCTTCCACAAACACGTTGTCAAATCCAAAAAACCTTTTAATTGGGTTATATTTGAATTAAGTTAATTTGATTTGATTTAAATTAAATTTGAGTTAAAGTTTCAAATTAATAATTCAATCCGAATTTTCTTCTGACAATAACTATTAATATCATTAATAATATCATTCATTCATTCTTAATTAGTTTGAATAAAGTCTAAGTCGAGTTTAAATTATAATATATTTAAATTAAACTCACGATAACTCACGTTTAAATTTGACTTGGCTCAAAATGTATCCGGGACAACTTTTACTTGGGTGGTTGATCTTCTTTACACTTTTTGTTTTTTTTTTTTTTGGTTGCACTTTGTGCTACAAGACTCATGGTCTTCAAAGCTACTCATGGTCTTTTAAGACTTAATTGATCTATTCGGTGGGATATAATAATTCCCTCACCAAATTTACCTTTCATTGATGCACCTTTTCTTGAATTCAATAATGATTATGTATAAGATTATGACTTTAAAAAATCATTTTTTTATTGTTTTCCCTTTATCAACCAATTCTATTTGGCTTTCTCTTTAACCAATTAGAATTTCAAAATGATTGAAAATTAAAATCATAAAAAAGCGCATTCAATTTTTTGAACTTGACAGGGTCATATTCTGATACCTTATACTTGATTTTTGTTTCTCCCCATAAACAAATAAAACTTACTGAATAATTCCGAAAATTATAAGTTATAAGACTACCGGTTTGAATAACGCATTCTATTCACTGATAATAAATTAAGAGTAATACTATTTATAATGACATTAGAGATGGATATCAACTAAGTTAGCTCGGTTTGATGTTCAATTCGATTCAAATCAAAGTTTTAACTTGACAATTCATTTAGAATCCCCTATCAATAATATTGTTTATCTAATTAGTAATAGTATTTATTTTATCGATGATATTATTTGTAATAATCATTTAATGATATCTTTAAGCAGTTTAAATGAGTTTAAGATGACTATTATAAATACAATCAAGCTCATGTTATCCCATATTCAAGTTTGGCTCCATTAGAATCCAACTCTAATTTACAAATGGATACTAATTAAACATATTAATGATATATCATTATATGATTAAATTATTTAACTTACTTTTAATTCAGAATAATTTAAATGCATAGTAATACATCAATTCCACTAAAGTACGTCCAGTACATGAATTAATTAAATTATAAACCGTAATTAAAAATGATATTTTCGGTAAGAATTATTCTAATATCAAATTTGGCTACAGTGTCTTCCTATAGAGTCAAAACAAGCGAATGACTTAACCTGAGAAAAAACCAACCTCACAAGACTTTTTCACACTACAAAGAAAGTTCTCTCATCTTCAATTGCCATTGCACTCGCTGCAGAAAAAAAAAATCTCAGGTTGAAGAAGAAAAAATTTCGACGATCATGAACACAGAGAAAATTCTTAGCTCTACGGATGATCACCATGAGCTGCAGCCTCCAGGGTTTCGCTTTCATCCAACAGATGAAGAACTTGTAGGGTTTTATCTTCGAAGAAAAGTCGAGAAGAAGCCAGTCGTTATCGAACTCATCAAGCAGATTGATATTTACAAACATGATCCATGGGATCTTCCAAGTATGACATACTTTTCATCAGTTTATATATTAGCTTTTAAATACCTTAATTTTTAATAATTTGGTTGATTCCTGTACTCAAAATTTTAGGGTTTTTGAAGGGAGTTTTGATATTATCAATCAAATAATTTAATCTTGTTCTTGGTTTGATCTGTTAGAGAAGTGGATTTAAAATAAGTTCGATTGATTCTTGCTATATAGTCGTTCTTAACTAGTGCAATATGTAGTTCGCAGGTGCAGAATTATTTTGACATGAAGACAATCATATTCATCCCCCTCCAAGGACTATTTTAAATAAGCTTCAAACCAAGGGTTTTCGCTTTTTTCATTGATTTCTTGCTATGTTTAACTTACATATATAGATTATGAAACAATCTGTGGAAATTAACCATAAAACTGATCTGACATATATGTTGGAATTGCTGACCCTTTCACCTATAAGGCTAGTATATATGTTGAAATTGACAACCACTTCATTTACAAGGTTGACATATATATCAAAATTGAGATTCATTTCATCTATAAAGTTGACATATATTTTAGAATTAGAGACCACTTCATCTATAAAGCTAATATATGTGTTGGAATTGACGTCACCTCATTTATATATAAAACTAACATATATATTAGAATTATTAATAACCATTTCGTTTATAAGACTTGACATATATAGGATGTTTAAATGATTTGAGATTAACTCATAAAAAATTGTTTTAATGTTGTCTTTTAAGAATAAAAATCTCGATATAGTTTCTTTCAAAGATAAAAATCTTAATTTATAAATATATATTTTTTTTTATATGAATGATACAGTAATTTGTTAATAAATACATACATTGGGGTGAGAAAATATTGATTATGCTAAAGGTAACCTTGTTTTTTAGTGAAACAAGATCAATCATGCGTTCTTTATTAGCTGTTTATATTGGTTTATGTTTTGATTTCACGCATTCTCTTATTGGATCAACTAAAAGAATTAAACTCTTTTTAGGGTTCGTGCGGTGCAATTATACATGAATGTTTCGTAAAAACACTATTTTATTATGCATGCAGATATTAGCAGTACGTCTGACAAGGAAGATTATTTTTTTTGCAAAAGAGGGAGAAAATACAGAAACAGCATAAGGCCAAATAGAGTGACGGGGTCTGGCTTTTGGAAAGCAACTGGCATCGACAAGCCACTGTATTCTGATGGAGGACACGGTCGTGAATGCATCGGCCTCAAGAAAACACTTGTTTACTACTGTGGAACTGCAACAAAAGGTACCAAAACTGACTGGATGATGCACGAATTTCGCCTTCCCTCAAATGATACCATCACCAATATTGCTAAAACCACTTTCCAAGAAGCGGTAAGCATGAGCACATTTCCTATAATACAAGTATTTGTAAGATTTACATTACATAAACATATAACTTTAACCATGCGATCTTAATTTTACATAATTTATGTGTAAATTATAAAATACTGAATTAAATATTTTAGATTATATGAATACTTGGAATATCAGCATTTAGAGCTTTCAAAATCACTTACATCAAAGTAACTGATTTTTCACTTCTGAAACCTTTGAATAACTATTTTCAATAATAGATATCTCTATTAAAAGTTTAATAAACCTTAATATTCATTTATAAGCTAACTATTTAATTATTCAATTTTAATTAATATTAATCCACGTCAGAAAATTTTCTAAGTTGAGATATATAATGGGAAAATGGTCACTATCACAGGAAGTATGGACTATATGCCGAATCTTCAAGCGAAATGTTTCATGCAGAAAGCTGAGAACAGATTGGAAAAAATCGTCTTCTTCAGCATTAATGGAGTCCAACAATCAGCAACAACAAAGCTACATCAGTTTCGAAGCTCCAAAACCCCTCATGATGGACGATTGTTTCAACGAAATGTGGAACCAGCAGTTAGCTTCAGAACATATTAACAATTTCGCCATAGCCAATTCTCCAATGTCAATGGCATCGTCTTCAAGCTTTCAGAATCCATACGAGAATCATCATGACTTGTCATATGAGAATTGGGATGAGCTACGACAAGTCGTCGAATTTCCCTTGGATCCCAGCTCTCGTTCGTGACTGACTATGCAGATGTATACATTTGAAACATCGCTCTTCATTCAGGTTCAGCTATCTCTCAGATCGATAGTACATGGTTTTCAGAAAATAAAACTGTAACTAGCAATTTTCTGTTGAACAGGACGTAATATCTAAGTACACGTTTGTGGTAGATATTTATTGTCTTTTATAATTTTGTAGATAATAGTACAAAATTTCTCTGCAATTTTTTCCTTTTCGTGTGAAATTTGTCATTAGAGTAGTGTATTATTGATAGATAGGACATTAGGAAAGTTTGACAATTCGGATGAAGTACCACTCTATTAGAAAAGTCCAGCAGGACAACTTTTTCTAGTTTAAGGGTTCGCCGCTGGACAATTCACCTGGGAAGGGTCATCGTTCCAATTATACTTTTCATTCTTCTAGTCATATTATTTTTTAATTTGAATAAAATTGAACGTGAATTCTTCTAGTGATATTATTTTTTAATTTGAATAAACTTGAACGAGAATTCAAACTTTAAGTTGGATATTTTAGATTTAGATTAAATTTTATTTGGTTTCAAATCCAAAACGAGAGTATTGTTGAGTTTGAAATATCTTTTATGTACTAAATTACAGCAACTTCTTGTCATTGGAGTAGATATAAAGATTGTAATCGATAAGCAGATAACTTTTTTCATTGATCATGTCTATATTTGTTCTTTACAATAATATTTCATATACTAAAAATGGATATAAACATCAGGATGAATACACAAACGTATTACAATGTGATTTAGTTATTTTTTTTATTAAAAATATATTCAATCACATGATAATACATTAATGTTATTATTCATTATTTCAATGGTATTATTTATTTCTTTAGTCTCAATCAAGTTTGAATTTAAGTAAGGTGTTTTAGATTCAAACCAAGCCTTGTTCGAGCTCAATCAACTTGAATCCACCCCTAGTTAGAGAGCATTGTTGAGTTTGAAATATATTTGATATTTTAGAATTACAACAATGTATTGAAATGAAATAGATATATAGAATCAAACGAAGTTTTCTTTAACAGATTTTATATATATATATATATATATATATATATATATATATATATATATATATATATATAATTGAATTATGGTATATTATCAAATTACTATTATTATAGTTAGCTAATATTAAAATTAAATTTTTGACGGCTTTTGAGAAAAAGGTTGAAATTTGAGGAGAGAAAGAAATAAAAAACGCAAAAATCATAGATTAAGCTTTCCTTTTTTGAACCATTCAAATTGAATTAATGAGGTCTTAAGATGGACCGCACATTAATTTTTACTAAGAATAATCGATCTACCAGGTTGGTTGATAGCTAGATTTTTGTAAGAAAAATCCATGTAAAACTATATTACATTATTGCAAACAATCTTTGAACATTTCTTCTCTGTGTTGAATTGAATCTTTCTCCTTTTTATCAATCCATTAAAATTTTGTTCGGAGGTTTACAAAATCATTATGTCTATCAAATTAGGCACCAAAGAACAAAATGTGAGCTATATATATGATTAAGTGTTATTTCATTTTTAATTTATTATATGATATATATATATATATATATATCATTACTATTTAAGTCGATACTTATTATAAGTGTATATAAATTAAAATAAAATATACTACATATGTTACTATCATTTCACTTAGGGCAGGACTGCAAGATTCAATCTGAGTTGAGTTTGAACAAATTCAAACTCAAAATTTGCTCAAATCCAAAAAAACTTATTTGAGATTTGTTAGAGATCAATAAAAATAATTTAACTTTAGATGAAAACCTAGATCGAACTCGAACATTTAGATTAGCTAGAGCTCGATTCGTTTGAAAAAAAAAAAAAACATGTTCAATTCTTAACTTAAATTTAGTTTATTCAATCCAAACTTAAGCAACTTACACCTATATATATCGGTTTAGTAAATTTTGTATGCATAATTTCTTAATTTTAACTATACATAATTAATTATTTATTTTATAAAAAAAATATATCTAAAGTCACCTACACGTAATCCTTAATCTCACTTATACGGAAATTTAAAAAACAAAAAGATGATAAGTGATTGCAAAGGGAGAACGAAGGCAAATTATTGGATCCATGAGGCATCAAGTATCTTCATTTATTATATGTGAACGAAGAGAGTTAGTAATAGATTCAAATTGAACTAAACTTTAACGAAGATAAACTCAAATAATTAATTTAAATTGATGAACAAAAAAACTAGAGAAAGATATCACCAAAGGCCAAAACAAAATTGTCAATGAGGATAACTCTAATACAACAACACTGGCAAAACATTGATATCTGATCAAACTTAAGCTCAACGAGCTGATTTTAAATTTGGTTTATTCAATCTTAATAATGAAATAAGTAGGCTTCACTTGAATCTATCACTAGAAAGGGTCCCAATAGAAAAAACAATACTCATAGATAATTAATGTTCATTTTTAATCTTTATGAAAGAAATATAATATATTTTAGACGAGATTTACACAAGATATATATGGTTAATTTGATGCGTAAAAAAAATAGAGTAATATTATGTAGACCCATTTTGAGTATACAAATAGATATATATTTTATATGTGTTATTACGTTTTTAAGTGTTATTTTATCATTGATTCAAAATCACTCAATAATATGATAATATATATAAATATGCATCTATTTGTGTATTCAAATGAATACTCATAGTTTTATCGAAAAACATATAAGTGACTTGTGATACATATTATGCAAAGCAAATTTAGTCAATGGACTCTATTTTGTCTAAGAATAATATTATGTATATCTATTTCTAAGTACATATATAATCTATTATTATATAATCAGATATTACTTTATCTTTAATTTAAAATTGTCAAATTATTTCAAGTATATATTTATTTATGTATCCAAAATAAGTATAGTTTTATTATTTCCCGATATGTATAGAAGTTGATATAATATTGATTATTTTAACTAATGATATGATTAGTTCCTAATTAATTTACTAATTATAACTTCTAAGTCTCAATAATACGTTTCACCTACGTTAGTCGAGGGATGCATTTTCCACCAAAAACGCACTTAAAATCTGTCAATGAAGAAATCACGACATGACTAATCGTGTGTCTCATTTTTCTCTTCATCATTTTCTTGGTAACATGGTCCTTTCATTAAATTCTGACATGTAAACTAAAGCCAATCAACGTTTTTGCCCATCAAGTTTACTGTAATGATGGATGACCCAACACCATTTGATACGTACAAATCGACCCAATTTCTTAACACACACTAGATGATTTCATGGACAAAAAGGGTAAATTTGATATACAGTCACATACAATGATTGTATATCGTTTTCATAGAGATAAGTTTTTTTAATATCAATACAACTATATGCAATAATAATAATAAGTACTAAATTATAATTATTAATAATATATATTAAATGATTTTGAATTAGAAATAAAAAAATACTTAATTATATAATAATATGGTATCGTTATTATATAAATTTATAAATCGTATATTGGTTATAAATTTTTTTTATATATTTAGTATTGAAAGAATAATACTTTGTCTACTACTAATTGATGGGTATTAACAATTTGGTTTATTTTCATGTAATAAGGTAATTTTGACATAAATGTAAAATAACGTTACTTAATCACGTGATAATATGTATGTTAGTTGTTACTATTCGTTATACACTTCTATTAATGCATGTGGTACTGCTTATACTGGAATTGTAGAGGCAAATAGAAGGGATAAATTTTAGTTGACACAAAAGTCTTTGTTAACATATCATCATAAATATCAAAAGTTAGACACTTTTTTAAGTACACATAGTTTTATCGATTAACAAATTAAGTAAATTTGTTGTTTTGAAATTAACTTGGATAGTATGATATTATGCAAACCCCATGGGCAAAATGGATATTTGCCATAAACTAAGTTAATCATGTGCGTAAAAGCGTGGAAGTCAGCCTCTTTTTCATATCATACAATTCATTAAAGCTTAAAACCGTCCTCAGTCCTAACTTCTTCACCTAAACTCAATAATTTGTCTCCCTTTTTCCTCATTTAATTCGTTTTTCTTCACTTTTTTAAGCTTCAAGTTTGTTTCTTCTTTCTACTTTCAAATTTCACTTCTCTTCTCTTCTCTTCTCTGCTTCTCCTCGATCTTTCTCTTCTCCATATCCATAATGACAGAGAAAGACAAGAAACCCTACTCCAAAACCAAAGAAACACAGCCAAACTCAAGATTCTACAACTACACTCTCTTCATTTTCATCTCTTTAACCGCTTGGTTTCTTCTTCTCTTCCTCTATCTTCCTCCTGCAATCCCCACAAACTCAAAACAACAAAACACTTACGGTCTTCATAACATTGACAATTATAATCAAACGCCGTTTTCAGTTTACATTTACAATTTGCACCCACAGTTTAACTTCAAACTTCTCAAAAACTGCTCCCACTTGAATATCTACAGCAACATGTGTCCACACGTAGCAAATCGCGGCCTCGGCCAGCCACTTCCCGATATAGCCACCGAGTTGGGTCTGGGCGGAGCGTGGTTCGCCACCCACCAGTTTCTAGCGGAAATGATCTTCCATGCACGTATGGAAAATCATCCGTTTCGCACGTGGGATCCGTCACGTGCGACGCTATTCTATGTTCCGTTCTACGGCGGTCTTCATGCGTCTAGTAAATTCCGAGAGGCGAATTTCACCGTTCGCGACGAGTTGGCAGTTGAATTGGAGGAGTTTCTACGGTCACAGCCGTGGTGGGAGAGGCATCAAGGGAAGGACCATTTTATGGTCTTAGGCCGAACAGCATGGGATTTTATGAGAACTCCAGGTGGGACAGACTTCGGAGCCAACTGTCTTCTTAATCTGCCACGTATACGTAACATGTCGGTGATGACAGTCGAGAGACACCCCTGGAAAGGCTTAAACCAATACGGGATCCCTTACCCTTCTTATTTCCATCCGTCCAGGTCACAACAAATGCTGACGTGGCAACAGAAAATACGGCAAGTAAAACGGCCCCACTTGTTCACTTTCATTGGGGCCCGACGGAAGGGCGTCGAAGAGAAAGCAGCCATGCGAAACGAATTGATACGGCAATGCGGTGAGTCAACTCACTGCAACCTAATGCCTGCATAAGCAGCCAAGGTTCAAGCACGTGTTACAAACCTAGTGAAGTAATCAAAGCAATGAGCAGCTCTGATTTCTGCCTGCAAGCACCAGGTGACTCTTTCACACGACGTTCGACGTTCGATGCGGTGCTCGCCGGTTGCATTCCGGTGTTCTTTTCCCCGCACACGGCGTACACTCAGTACACGTGGTTTTTGCCGGCCGATGGGGAGGAGAACTCGTACTCCGTTTATATCGACGGCGAGAAGGGGAATATGAGCATAAAAATCGAAGAAGAATTGATGAAAATACCGAGAGAGAGAGTTGAGATGCTGAGAAATAAAGTTATTGATTTGATTCCTAGAGTTACGTACAAACATCCCAATGCAAGTGACGATGAAGCCGAGTTTGAAGATGCCGTTGATGTTACAATCGCAGCTTTGGCGAAGAAGGTTCAGAAAATAATACAGTAAATTAATACGTGTATAATATGGTATTATTCTTTTTAATGCGGTGTTTATTTATTGTACCTAATCTAGCCGATGATACCGAGGACTGTACTGTTTCTTCTTCTAGACGGTTTAATATTTCCCACCAGATTGCACCATCTCGTTGACATTTGGAACACTAACTTTACTATATTTCCACCATCTGCCTATAATTCAATGTTGGGTTTTTCTTTTCTCTTTCCTTAATTCAACGTATAAATTAATTTTTTAATCTTAAACCTCATTTGGTTAATGAAAAATGTACTTAAAAAAGGGGGAAAATTGTCTATTTCATTTCCTAAATTTTTTTAAAAAATAAAAATTAAAAACGTAAACACTTGCATTGTCGTTTCACCGTTATTACGATAGCAAAAGTCCACCAAAGTCTGGGCTTCGCGATTCAGCCTTCGAATGGAAGGGAGATGCAATTGACAAGCTTAATAACCACCACCTTAGCACCAAACACAAGGGAGGACAAAGAGAGGGAGAGCGGTGCCCAACCCAAGGAAAAGTCATACGAAACCCTAGCTTTATTTTATGAGGTTGCACCAACCAAGTACAAAGTCCAATTGCAGAGAACGAAGGAAACGAGTAAAACATAATGGTAATTTAGTTTTTTACTGTTGTATTAGAATTTTTTTATTGACAGAGTTAAATTTTAGGTGAAAAATATGATTTACGTATTCATTGGTTAAAATTAATTTTAGGCTCCACCTTGCCCGGAAAAAGTTAATCACTCGCCTCTTAATTTATGACTCTTTTGTTTGTGGGGGGAGTTACGTACATAGAATTAATTATTTTCTGTCCTACTTACTGATTTGATTTGATGGCAAAACTATTTGTATGTATATGTACACATACTTACATATTCAAAGTGTAGACCAAAATACAATATTTAAAAATTAGTTAAATTTTGATATTTTTTAAAAGTATAAAATATTTAATTTAAAGTAACAAAAATTTATTAATAATTTAATATTTATATTAAATATTAATGGTAATATTATAATTTTAATAAAAAATAAAATGATCATTTATAAAAAAAAACTTAACAGTTTCATTAAGAATTTAGTTTTTTGAAATTTAAAAGTAAAAATTTACCATTTTGTCATACCACGGATTGGAAATAGTGATTTGGCCTAATAAATTGTAGTGGTTGAAATAAGTAATGAGGAGGGACCGATCTGATACGAAATTGCTGCCAGCACTAGTCTTATATCTCAAACAACATAAATGTGCTAATTAAAGTGCTGCAGCGATTCATAATGTTCAGCTACCAACGAAAAGACCAAATAGAAATAAAGCTGTACAATATTACATCTACTAAATGTTATACCAATGTTACCCAAAAGGTTAGTGAAAATGTTAGAATATTAAAATTTTTAGAAAAAAATTTAAGTTTAAACTTTTATGTTCTTGATATAGTAATTATGATTGTAATTACTATATCTTGAATTTACTCGTCTAACTAATACTGATTGGATTCCCAATTAAAAAATATATAGATAGATTCGAATTAAATTAACTCAAACTAAACTTGATATTCAATTCGAATGAGTTAGTTTCAAATTAAAGACGTATCAACTCATCAAAATTGAGCTTGACGTCAACATCAAAGATCACCTCGTCAGTGATTCTTTTTTCTACGGCAATTTTTTTTTCTTGCCAATTATTCCATTTCTTTTTTTTCTTTTCTGACAACTCTTCCTCTTTTTAGGAATTACCACTCACTAACTTGAGTGAGTCAAACTTAAACTCAAATTGACTACTCTAGATTCAAACCAAGGTCGAATTAGCCTTTATTTAGACTCAATTTAACTTAAATTCACTCTCATAAGAAAGCCTCATTTGAGGGTTATTCTGCTAGTTTCTCAAAACTAGAGGAGAACTATAATTAAGCCAAACCTTAGGGGTGACAGCGACTTTCCCCTTATATAGAAACAATATAATTCAATGGCGAGAATATAACATTAAGATATTTTTGTTGTGGCGAGAGAAAACATTAAGTGGGCAAGACCCAAGGCCCAACCAAAAGAGAAACCTAGTCGGATTAGGCTTGCTCTCCACGTAAACCGCATCTCATAATAATAGCACCAAACCACGGTATAAAACTATAAATTCTCCTCATTGAGTGCCTCGTCTGTCGAGAGCTCTAAGACTAAACAAGTCGAGCGCTCTTCTTCTCCTCCTCTTTCTCTTTCGTTTCCTCAATTTTATTTTTCAAGGTTTGCTCTCGTGCTCGCTCCACACTTCTCTTCTATATATTAGTTGTTGATGATTGATCAGTAATCAAATATAATATTCCTGAATTTTCTATTGTTGTAAGTAGTTTCATGCATGATCTATTATGATGTGTTTCAATTTTGTGTTGAGATATGTAGTTTATGGATTTTGATGATTTGACTGTGATTCAGACATGAATAATGCTATCGGATTGTGAATCTATTTGATCATGATTTCTTTGCATTGAAATTTTATTTTTGTAATCAACCGAATATTGTAAAATTTTGTTAGTAACGTGTTTATCAAGATTCAAGGTTTTATTTTGCTGAATTCCGTGATATATATATATGGTAACAATATAATAATCTGATTTATGAATAATAAATATATTAATCGAATTCCTTTTTTAAGGATAAAAATATTAGGCAGATAGTGTATTTGTGTTTTTAGAGCCAGATTAAATAGGAGCAGCTTGAGTGTTATTTTGAAATTCGATAAAAAGAATAGACTGTCTTCGTAGAGACAATTAATCAAATTCAAAGTTAAATTATTTTCAAAAGTTTGAATCTCAATTGGTCTTGTATGTGTTATGATCTGAATTTTGAATCGTTATTGGATTCTAACGGTTTTTCTGAAATTTTGTTGGGCAGGTAGTGTGATACTTTAACAGCTCGTCAAGATGGTAAGTTTTTAGGGTCATATGATTTTTGTTGGTTTACCTTTAAATTCTGTTGTTTCCACTGTTATTAATGGAGAAAATTATAATTGATATTAACAGGTGAAGTTCACTGCAGAGGAGCTCCGTAGAATTATGGACTTCAAGCACAACATTCGTAATATGTCTGTGATTGCCCATGTCGATCATGGTATAAGCTTCTTTTTACAAATTTCTTAGGATGTTTTTCTAAATGTTTGTTTTTCCAGTTAAATTCTCTACTATTAACTGTTGTTCATATCGATTTTGTGGCACTTACCATGAAAATTTTTTCTGTAAATTGTGTTCATGGCTGTGGCCAATAAATCTGGTAAGATTTCTATGTTACTAACATTGAATTTCTGGTTCTTCCAGTCCTGATGTTCATTTTCTATCTACAGGGAAGTCGACGCTTACCGATTCTCTTGTGGCTGCTGCTGGTATTATTGCACAAGAAGTAGCCGGTGATGTCCGTATGACAGATACTCGCGCTGACGAGGCTGAGCGTGGCATAACTATCAAGTCTACTGGCATCTCTTTGTATTATGAGATGAGTGACGAAGCCTTAAAGAGATACAGCGGCGAGCGTCAAGGGAATGAGTACTTGATCAATCTTATCGATTCCCCTGGGCACGTTGACTTCTCATCTGAGGTGACAGCGGCACTCCGAATCACTGATGGTGCATTGGTGGTGGTAGATTGTGTTGAGGGTGTTTGTGTTCAAACCGAAACTGTGCTTAGGCAGGCCTTGGGCGAAAGGATTAGGCCAGTTTTGACTGTCAACAAGATGGATAGGTGTTTCCTTGAGCTCCAGGTTGATGGAGAGGAAGCCTACCAAACATTCCAGAGAGTTATTGAGAATGCTAATGTAATCATGGCTACTTATGAAGATCCTCTCCTTGGTGATGTTCAAGTTTACCCCGAGAAAGGAACTGTTGCTTTCTCTGCAGGTTTACACGGCTGGGCGTTTACTTTGACAAACTTTGCTAGAATGTATGCCTCCAAGTTTGGAGTTGATGAGTCTAAGATGATGGAAAGACTCTGGGGTGAAAACTTCTTCGACCCAGCTACTAAAAAATGGACCAGCAAGAACACTGGATCTTCTTCCTGCAAGCGTGGTTTCGTTCAGTTCTGTTATGAACCAATCAAGCAGATTATTAATATTTGTATGAATGACCAGAAAGATAAGCTATGGCCAATGCTGCAAAAGCTTAATGTCTCTCTGAAGTCCGATGAAAAGGATTTGATGGGTAAGGCGTTGATGAAACGGGTGATGCAGACTTGGCTCCCAGCAAGTGATGCCCTTTTGGAAATGATGATCTTCCACCTTCCCTCTCCTGCCAAGGCACAAAAATACCGCGTCGAGAACTTGTATGAAGGCCCCCTTGATGATCAATACGCAACTGCAATCAGAAACTGTGACCCTGACGGCCCCCTCATGCTCTATGTATCAAAGATGATTCCTGCATCTGATAAAGGTAGATTCTTTGCCTTTGGCCGTGTGTTCTCCGGAAGGGTCTCAACCGGGCAGAAGGTCAGAATTATGGGGCCAAACTATGTGCCCGGTGAGAAGAAAGATTTGTATTTAAAGAGCGTGCAGAGGACTGTAATTTGGATGGGGAAGAAGCAGGAAACTGTTGAAGATGTGCCTTGTGGCAACACAGTGGCAATGGTTGGTTTGGATCAGTTCATCACCAAAAATGCTACATTGACAAATGAGAAGGAAGTCGACGCCCACCCAATCCGAGCTATGAAGTTCTCAGTCTCCCCTGTCGTGCGTGTCGCTGTTCAATGCAAAGTTGCATCTGATCTCCCTAAGCTTGTTGAAGGGCTCAAACGTTTGGCCAAATCAGATCCCATGGTTGTTTGTACCATCGAGGAGTCTGGAGAGCACATCATTGCAGGTGCAGGAGAGCTCCACCTTGAAATCTGTTTGAAGGATTTGCAGGAAGATTTCATGGGTGGTGCTGAGATTGTTAAATCAGATCCAGTCGTGTCTTTCCGGGAAACTGTGCTTGAAAAATCCTGCCGGACTGTCATGAGCAAGTCCCCCAACAAGCACAACCGTCTTTACATGGAAGCCCGGCCGTTGGAGGAAGGTCTCCCAGAGGCCATTGATGAAGGCCGTATCGGCCCAAGAGATGACCCAAAGGCTCGCTCTAAGATCCTCTCTGAGGAGTTTAACTGGGACAAGGACCTTGCAAAGAAAATATGGTGCTTTGGCCCAGAGACCACTGGCCCAAACATGGTGGTCGACATGTGTAAAGGAGTTCAATATTTGAACGAAATCAAAGACTCTGTTGTCGCCGGGTTCCAGTGGGCGTCAAAAGAAGGCGCATTGGCTGAAGAAAACATGAGAGGCATCTGCTTTGAAGTATGCGACGTCGTTCTTCACGCTGACGCCATTCACAGAGGCGGCGGTCAGGTGATTCCAACAGCTAGACGCGTCATATACGCCGCCCAGCTGACGGCTAAACCGAGGCTGCTCGAGCCTGTCTACTTGGTGGAAATCCAAGCCCCGGAACAAGCCCTAGGTGGAATTTACAGCGTTCTCAACCAAAAACGCGGCCACGTGTTCGAGGAAATTCAGAGGCCTGGAACGCCGCTTTACAACATCAAAGCTTACCTCCCGGTCATCGAATCGTTCGGATTCTCAAGCACGTTGAGGGCGGCAACCTCAGGACAGGCCTTCCCACAGTGCGTGTTTGATCACTGGGACATGATGTCATCGGATCCGTTGGAGGGCGGATCGCAGGCGGCGCAACTCGTGGCGGACATTAGGAAGAGAAAGGGTCTGAAGGAGCAGATGACACCGCTTTCCGAGTACGAGGACAAGCTGTAAAGGGAGGTTTGTTTAAGGGCCTGACTTCCGGCAGCATGATCAACTCGAGAGAGATGAAGCTGTCGAAAAGGTGAGAATGTGCAGGAATAAATTTTTGCTGGGGCTTGAAAATAGTTTTGGGAAATCACGTTTAGGTCTTTTTTTTAATAGTTGACAGTAGCAAGTCTTGATTAGTTTTGAGGTACTCCAAAATGCAGAATGCATTGGTTGAATATAATTCATATATTTCTATGTGCTTTTTTTTTTTAAATGTTCAAATGGGTTGTATTTTTTTTGCTTACTTTTTACATATTTTTGTAAATTTACCAAAATAATTAAAAAAATCAAAAGAATTTGAGAATAGAAAAAGAAAGCTCCTTTCTATTGATTTTTCAAAAACACTTTTTTAACCATTTTAATTTTTTTTTAAAGTAAATCATTTTAATATATACTCTTATTGTTTTAAACTTGTATAAAGTTAAGTTAGAGTTGTTAGTTTGTTTTATCGTATCATATTTGTGTTGCGTTAGCTAGAGTTTCGAATAAAAGAGTCTTAACCCTAATTCAATATATAATAGAATCGTATCAAAATCTTTCTTTTAAATTATGTTTAGGTTAACTTAAAATGATTCGAATTTATTATTTTTATTCTCGTGAGTGTTTTTTATAGCATTGCTTTGTTTACAATGGTTGGATAAATTACTTTAGTAATAGTAGTAACTATATATCAATCTCACTACCCAAAATAAAATATTTTTTTAAAATGAAAACTAAGAATAATTAAAGTAAATATAACTATATAAAGATACAATTATATGTAATATATAATGATTTATAATAATGTAATAAACATTTTTTTTCTCTTAGATGGTCGTCTTTGGTTAATTCTATATGATAAAAATAATTGATACATGAAATCTTAGAAAGATATCATGCAATGATCGTTTTTGGTTGTGCAATTGTTACTTTAGTTATGAGCGTTTTTTATTGAAGAAATCATGACAACTGATTAATTCTACAAGAGCAAAAGATATTATTAAATTGATTTTAAGAATGTAGAGACGCAATGTTTAAGAGTTTTCAACTTCAGATCAAAAAAATTAGGTTTCAAGTCAATTAACTTAATTATGACATTTCAAAGTTTTGCATACAAATTATGGTAGAAATTGTTGGTATATAAAAAGTTCACCCCTTTTCCTGTTGAAGTGATTGGATAGAAAGTTTAACTAAAGACAGTCATGCACAGTTCGATACTTTTTGGAGTCACTTAAACTTGTTGATCATATAAATTTCTTCTGTGAAAGTATGTTCTCCTATGGTGACATTTTTCCAAATATTTAGGTCAATTTTATATCAATTGGAATACAACCCAAAACTCAATTGGGTTATTTTGGGTCGAATTTAACTAGATTTTGTGTAAAAACAAAAAAAAGAAAGAAAGAAAGAAAACTTAAAACTAATCCTATTTTTTATTAGCCATATTGTGAAAGGTTAACAATTCGATAGAAGATTATCAGCTTTATTCTAAGCAACTTGTGACTGTCCCTAAATTGAAAGATTTGTAACTTTATCATCTCCTGATGGCAGCTGTAAAATGATCGTGAACAAGTAGCAGCAGTGGAAGGTGTAAAACTTAGAGAACATATAAACTAAACAATAATGTGATTTTCATTCAGAAGAAACAACGTAATTAATTAAATAAACCATTCATGTATTAATACTTCAATTCATTAGTATATACAAGTATATATATAACACTATTTTAAATTAATACGTGTATAGTTAGATTAGGTTTTAGATGATATACTTTTTATATGCCAATTATACAGCCTACAAGGGAAAGCATCTACATCTCTCTAATAGTTAATTTAATTCGATTTAAATCTACCAATTAATTTGAATGAATTAATCCAAAAATAGAGTTTTAACTTAATTTGAAATTAATTAATTTATCTATTTAATAATATTATTTATTTTATTCATAATTTTGTTTACACTTCTAATGATATTATCTATTGTATTAATACCTATATAATAATACAATATAATTTAAATGAGCTCAAATTCAAACTAAGTATTATTAAGTCAATTTAAACTCAATCTAAACCCCTAGACTTGGCTCTCCTCGGATCAATTCCATCCCAAAATACCTCGTTGCCTATCATATTTCATCTTGGCCACTTGTCCTCGATTTGTTAATAACTTTTGTTGTCCGTCAATTCACGTACCTTTGATAAAATTGTACATAATATTATAATATCATTTTAGATTAGATTCCTAGTTACCAAAATTTACGTTAAATGTTTTTATCTGTTTAAATGTATTATTAATTTTGGTAACAAAATATTTAAAAGGTACCGCAATTATTATTATTAATTTAATATATTTATTGCTTTAATTCGAATTTCGACTCATAATAGTTGAGTCAACCATATTAAACAATAGAATTCAATTTGGCCCAAATTAAATTGATTTTGAGCTTTAACTAGCCGGCCTTGAACTAATATCTAACTAAACCTTCTAAATTCTAACAGATGTCAAACTGAATGATCGAACTGGATCGAATGTAACCCTCCAATCAACAAAAGCCAATTGCTAAAAATAGGGAGTGACATTATTATGTTAGACGCCCAAATAAGAAGTACTTCCGCCGTACACCTTATACAAGCGAATTTTAAATTCTTTCCTTCTACCCCAAGTATAAATCCATAATGTCACAACCAGAAATTTAACATATACCATGCTCTGCAACTTCTTAAAACAAGTTCCCAGATTTATTTTCTTTCAAGTCATAAACTGATAATAGTCTCATAAAAGTTGCTCATTCAAAGCCAATGTTTCCCTCTTTATGTAAAGTAAGTGAATGCATAGAATATTAGCCATCAAAGAAGCTTACCTCATCTTTCCACAGATGGAATGTCATTGCAGGACCATCAAGCAACATGCAGATCACCTGGGAGTTCAAGAAACCAGTGCCCGGAAAAGTGTACAAGGCAGATGAAATTCTGGGATTTAGGAGGAGAACCCTAATCCAAGGACTCAAAAAAGCTGATTTTCCTTTTATTCCTTGGAAATAAAACGGAAACAGAATAAGAGAAGCAATAATAAGCAAAAATGCATTATGAAACATGCATATAGAAATTGTCTCAATGTGTACTTTCAGGAGAATGATGTATCCGACTTAAAATTACCACCGACTCAGACTCATTTGAACCGGGCATCAAAGCCTCAGATACTTTAGGAGCCCCATCATATAAAACTATGGGATCACTAATTGCATCAGCTAATGCCTGCCTTTCCTCAGCAATACAGAGAGAATTACTGCCTTTTGTGATCTCATTCCCGTCAATCGGCAAAATGGGAGCTGCAACAGATGCATTATCAGAAGATGCTAATTGATCTCCATCTGCATCTTCTGAGATCATCTGCTGCTCAGAAATCATCCCCTCCATCTTATCGGCATCAAGCACTGGTACAGATTCTTCGGAGCTCTTAGATGTAAGAGATTGATTAGGCACTTCCAAATTTAGCGGAAGGGGATCATTGTGATCAGGGACTATTTGAGATGGAGTTGAAACCAGCTCCGAATGTGGAAAATCTTCAAGTTCCTTTTCATGTGAACTTGGTATTGGCCCATCAGACATTTCCACGTCAGAGATCAAGACCAACTCCTCTGCCTTTTCAAGGCCACAAGGAGAACCTTGCTCCATTTTCTCTGGATTACATGTTGAAATGATATCTACTAACCCACCATTGAAAATTTGCAGGCAACTGATCGGAACCCTTTGTTTCTTGTATTGGTCCATGGCTCTCTGAAAATCAGATATCATAAAGTTACATTCAGATTCAAAGTTCTATAACATGAACAGAAACACAGTTTTGCTGTAACTGAGCTTCCAATAATTTCAAGCAAAAGTCAATAATTCAGAAACAAGGATTATAATATACATATCAGAAGCCAGCTTTCTAGAAATACTAATAGTGACCCATTCATTACATGTGCCCAGACCACATCCTTACGGGTTTAGTCCAACATAACAAGAGTACCCAGTTTTGAATTCATCACTTGATAATTTGAAATAAAGTCAGATCTCAAGATAACATCATTTACAGTCTTTCAAAATTAAAATTTTGGAAGAGATCCAATACCATATCCCGTAACACATTAATTAATAGATATTGAAGAAATTTTGTTCCAGTCATTAATCACCAAGAGAAAAATCATTAACTTCGACTGAAAAAACAATCAAAAAAACATTGTCATGCCCCTTCAACAAGCGGAACATAATGTTGTCTTACTACATATCATGCTCAACCAACGCTTGTGGTTGCAGCCCTTAGACATGAACTACTAAACAAACATTACAAGCATGTCATATTGATTTAAATTTTTTCCATTACCAAAATTACCTGAAAAACAGAATCATCTGCAGCAGGAAAAAATGGAGGACTTAACAAAGCTTTGGAACTTTTGGGAACTGCCCTTCCACCATCCTACCAGATCAAAGGCGAATATATATTATATGAAAAAACTAATAAAAATATATGTATGAGTAACAAATAGAAAAAAGAGATGTCAGATTCTCTTACCTTCAAATTTACAATCACAGTGGTTTCTTTATCGACAGTAGCAGTCTGATCCATCTCCAGTAAGCTCATACACTTTCTAAACAACTCTGGGGCAGTAAGTTCCTCTGAAATGTCAAGCTTAGCAAGATACGCACGAGAAGTATTAGCAATATAATCCTCACTTGATTTTTTTGAAGGTTCAGATGTCTTCTCGTGGGAAGTTTTATTAGAAGATTTTTTGGAAGAACTAATGGATTTTGTATCAATAGTTTTCTCCTGAACACCATGACTATTATTTTCATAGAGAGTCTGTTGACCTGACTGCTCAACCAAAGCATCATCTGAAGGGACCTGAATAGGGTGATCCTCCTTCTGGGATGTTGAAGGCAAGTCCATATTCGATTCACCATTTTCTCCTTTCCACATATCTGCACCAGTTTCCCAACCTCGTCCATTCATCGGATGCCTATTCTGGTCCCAGTCAGACCCTCCATACATGTGAGATTCATCCCTAAAAACACCATTATTTCCATCCCATCCATGCAAGTGGGGAGGGCCTGACCCATCCATCATATTCTGCCACCCAAGAGGGCGCAGATGACCAGAGAACCTGTCCGCATCAGGTACATGATAAGGAATCCCAGGGTGATTGATGTCCATTGATGGTCTAACGGTAAACAGTGATGGAGCAGGAAACTGTGGCATCATTGCTTGATATCCTCCATGGGGCGGCCCATGTTGAAACATGAAACCATTAGGCACTGGCGAGGACCAGTTTGGGGCACCCCTCCATGCATTTCCTTGTCCTCTTCCTAAACTGGGATCACCACTCCTGCGGTAACGAGCATTCACATTAACTCTACCATCTTCTTCCAGTGAACCCATAAATGAAGGACTGCCAACTCCGCCCCTGAAAGGAGGGGGAGGTAATGAAGAAGCTGAATTGCTTTGACCAGTTCTACTGTAATACAATACATCAATTTGGGAGGAATCATCTGCCAAAGGTTTCTCCAAAGGTAATTCCCGACTTAGCCTATCCTCACTAGTAGACAAATCTCTGGGACCAATACTGCTCCTCCGCCCTGTTTCTTCAATGTCGAGACTTCGCCTGATGCCAGTTCTGTTCACATATCTGCGATCATGACTTGTTGAGGAAGGCGATCTTTCCATCAAGCCCATAGGTGAAGCTTTTGAACTGGAAGACCTCTCAACCGTTAACTCCCCCAAATGCCCATCATCAATTTTGCTGGCTCTCTCAGTTGATCTATACTTAGAAACTCTATCTGATACTCCTGAAAAGCCAGTTACCTCCCTTGAGGAAATTGATTTTGGCCTTTGTTCTATCACAGAATCTCTGTACTTCAGATCTTCCATCTTCGAATGTCTGCAACCAGAAATAAAATGTTATTACAAGTTACCATTATGTTCAAAAACAACATAAAACAAGGCAATAAAATGACACATTCCACTGTAAGAAAGCATGTCACATTAAACACAATCAGAACTATATAAATATGATATCTGAAAAATGTGATTTTCTAACCTAATATCTTAGAAGTTCAAAAGTGTTCACCATTCACCCAATATGTGAACAATTTGGAAGGTATACCCACCAGAAGGAATGCAATTGACATAAATGCCAATTCTAACAGCATTTGTCCATCAAAATAGAAAATCTTCAGATCATAAAAGGGATACCTGTACTCATCACCACCGTGTGAACTGGAGCTGGGAGAAGTCCTCCTTCTGCTGCTACTTACAGTAGAATCAACATAGGCCTGACGTGACTGGGACCTTCCCCGATCTGCATCTGATTCAAGTCTGCTGCTGCTCAAAGATTTGCTTTCCATGTCAGGATAGTGTGCTTTGATACCTCTAGATTTAGTATCGTTGAACTCATCATGCTCATCCGGGGATCTCTTCTTTCCTCTGCTATCCTTGTATTTGGCAGTCCGGTTCTCAAGCTGTGACCCATCATGATCAAGATCTCTATCACGATCATGGTCAAGATCACGATCACGGTTTTGATCACGGTTTTGATCTCGGTCTCGATCTCTTTCTTGTTCACACTCTTGATTGCGCTCACGGTCACAGTGGTCACGATCCCGATCTCGCTCCCGATCCCATTCACAGTCTACATCATTATCACGGTTGTGACCACGATCACGGTTACAGTCATGATCATGATCACGGTCCCTATCACGCTCCCGGTAGTGATCATGTTCACGGTCAAAATCATGCTCATCATGATCATGATCACGGTCATACTCATGCTCTCGATCACGGTCACTGTCCTGGGGCCTAGATTTCTTTTGTCTAGTTTCTGTTGCATCTTTTTCAACCCTAAAGTGCTTATCATCAGACCTACTACCAGTATGATCTCTAGCAGAGCGCTCATGTCTTTGCTTGTCATCTCGGTGCCTGCTCTCCCTGTCTACGCTTTCTCGGTACTTATCCCTATATCTCTCATCCTTATGCTTCTCATCTTTCAGCCTTCCATCAATAGCAACATCGTCCCACCGTCTATCATTGACGTCTCCAATATCAACTTCATGTTTATCCCCACCACCAGAACCGTCTTTCCTTCTCCTAACTCGTCTCTCCAGCTGATTCTCAGATTCAGGACTTGGTAACCGATCCTGTGCATTTGTCTCTGCAAAGAGACATAGAACAAGGTGTAAAGAGGAGTTTCATCATTCAGCAACGAAAATTAACTTAGAAATATGAATCTATTCTGTGCAGAAACTGAATGTACAAAGCTTTTGATATCTCATTCAAGGACGTTCCAATTCATCAAAACAAAGACATTGAAAGAATGTGACATAAGATCAGACACCATATAACTCAGACATTCTCTCCTCTCTAGAATGATGGGGCACAAATACATATAGAATAACAATAAAAATACTGCTAGATGAGCATCAGAGTCACATTCAAAACCATAAAAATAAAACAATTTGTTTTTTATATAAAAAAGAAATGAAAAAACCTCACTATTCAAACTCATTGAACCACGAAGTGTCATATTTCATAGCAACCATAGAAGAACTACAACCTACTAATCACCTTAAATTTCATTAAAGTGCAGAATGCAAAAACAACAACTTCCATAAAAAATAGTAACTAGCAAATGGCATAAATATCTGTGCATCTAAACTTGTGCTCCTTTTTTGTTTAAGAAATAGCAAGAGCCAATGCAAGCAAAAGAAGAAAAAAAATAAAGGAACAAATTCAATTAGCATGAAACCTTGTATGATACTTCCTGTTCAATACAAGAGTGTAATCATCAAGAAATTCAATTCATTATATATTGAAATATCTGCATCAATGTGAGAATTGTCACATTAACTATGTTATTATATCAACAGTCAGACCTTTATACTTCAACCAAAGTAGATGTGGTTATTACAACCAATTATCAAATCAGCAGAAGAACCCATATCCAATAATTTTTATTCTCATCACATTTGGCAACAACTGCCTAATCATTAACAATCCCCACTTCAAATTAAAACAAAAAAGTTTAAAAGTATAGTTCACTTATCTTAATCAAGTTATTTGCCCTAGAAACTAAGCTTTAATGCCAAATGTAACTCCATAAACTGTGTGCTGAAGATCAAAGGCATCAACCTTAATGAAATTACATTTTACACTTGTAAATATTTCAAAAAATCAGATTTGTTAATTATTTTTGCAGTGAAAAAAGTCCTGCATATAATTGGACATATAATCATCCAGACATACTTTTCTTATTCCTAAAACCCACAAAAAACACCTCTACTCCTAGTTTTGAAATATTTAACCTTCAAATGTTTCCACACTTAACTAAGGAACAATTTAGGGTTTTCGAGTTCAAATCCAACTTCAGAATTGTAGGAGGCAGTAGACATTCATATGTAAATTCTGATCCTTACAAGCATTTATTAGTCAATGTGAGGTCTTCCACAATCTTCCAATTATTCCAAACTTAACTAGAAAACACATTCTTCCTTATTCAAATCCAACAAGAAAATTTCAGGATCCCAATAGAAATTCAAGTTGTCAATCCTTGCCCAGAAACTACAGGTCTATTGTCAAATTTTACGGAAAGGTAAAAAATGTTTCTATTAGTAACCATTATATAGAACTAGATTGGGATAATTTTTACCCTATTTTACACAAAATAAGCATATTTTGTTAAGAAGGGCCACACAAGCATGAAAATACGTGCTTTTAGATGCATAAGACAAATTTTTTATAGCAATACGTTCTTTTAGTTTAACTGCAAGATGAATAGCTGGTCTCACATCTAGAAGATGGATTCTTCACTATATTTTAGTATTTCACCTTCATGACAATATTTCCAATTCTAGCAAGATATTGTTTCGAAGTTGAACAGATATCGTTTCTATTTCAGAATGAAAGTATGGTTTTACAGATTCCAAGCAATTCTTTAGTAATTTTATTTAATTTGCAAAAACTATCAGCCTTTCAATTACTTCACTGAGTTCTATCAGCCACTCATGTTCCATTCAACAAATTTCCAAATAGATAAAATCGCAAAACCAGATATAATCAATTAATTCAATCAGAATCCATAGTAGAATTAGCAGCCAAGATAACCTAAAGCTACATTAATACTAAAGAGGTCTAGATTTACAAGAAAATAAACCCATACAAATTTAAAGCATACCACATCATTTACAAAACAATTATCAATCGATTATAAAGTGTCAAACATCTTTGTTCACCAGCCTAGCAGCATATGTGGAGCACACAGTACAAACTAATCCAGAAAAACTCTTTGTTAACCCAGTAACAAAAGGTATACAGAAAAAACCACAAAGACACATTGACAGCCTGAATTTATAGGCTACCTAATGACTAAAAATTTATTTTTTTCCTCTTATATTAAACTTTGATCCCTTTCAAAAAAATGGTTAGGAAAATCTTTCAAGCATTCTTAAGAGTTCATTCACTGAAAAAGGAATAACTTAGAGTTTAGGGTCAAAACAGTTTCATTCTTTTTTCATTAAACCAGAAATTTTCATATATCGAGACAATGTCTTACATTAGAGTTAACAAGCAGTTCACAAAAAAAACATGGAATACAATCATAAGGGCTGGAGATCCTTGACAAAAATAAGTTCCCCTCAAATGAACACAAAAATAAAAACCAACTCATGATATAATTCTGTTGTACTTCATATCAATAATGCACATTTAACAGTAGGCTTGATTTAATTTAAATTACTCAAACAGTAGTGCTTCCAACTTGCTTAACTCACATTTAACGACATCCAAAAAAAAAGTACATACTATATTTTTTTGCTGCAAGAAAATAAACCGTATATAAAAATCAATTAACAGGAATGCTAATGCCAGATGTTAGCAAATTAGGAACAATCCAAGTTCAAATAATTATAGCAGGTACCTATTCATATCGCATAATCTTTTTCAATTCAAACACTATATGATATAACTTTGATTGCCCAGGAATCATTTGAGCTCCAAATGCATACTTCCTAATCTTAATCAAGTGACTATAGATACCATCACATATAGGAAATTAGGAATTGCCCAGCATCCGTTTTAAACAATCAACTTGGCAAGCCAACCATAATGCTAAAACCATCCTCAAATTTAACAGCACATACAACTGCAAAACCACACCTATAAACAAATAAAAGGATAATTTAAACCCAAACAAATAAATGGGAAACAATTAGCAGGTCTATTTGAACAAAGCCATAAGTTAACCACAATACACAAATTCACACATACTGCACTATCAATGAGTTACCTTACCAGTTTTTTCGTTCATACCCAGATGCTTGTTATGTCCTTCACTCTCATCAAATCTCTCGTTTTTCCCTTCCTTCCCCTTCCTCTCTCTCTCCCTCTCCCTCTCCCTCTCCCTCTCCACTTCTCTACTCTCCTTTCGACTCGATTCTCTGTGCTTCCCCTCACTCCTCGACCTCTGCAGCTCATCATCATCTCTCCTCTTACTCTTAGTTTCACTCGAAACCTTGGTTTTCCTCAAACCACTCTCAATTCTATCATTCTCCCCACCGCCATTCCACCTGTCATTCCCACTTTCCACGGCACGGTCTTTCCGCCGCTTAGACGAGGAACTATATTCCTCATAGTCACCATTTCCAGAACTAAACACGTCCTTACTCTCCTTCGAATCGAGCTTCCGCTTCTCACCTGAGCCACCCGAGTCCTTTGAAACCCTAACACTACTGCTCTCATCCCTCCCTTTCCGGTCCTTCACGCTGGAGTCCTTCTCAGAATCTGAGTAATCCCTCGCGTCTCTAGAACTCCTCTTACTGGATTTGTGCCTCGAACTCCGCGTCATCTCTCTATCTACAATCTAAAAACCCTAATTCCTTGCAGACGAAACCCTAGCTTCAAATCCGAGACTTAAAAACCTAACAAATCAAAACAAAACAACACCCCAGCGGAGTGGAGATAAATATTCGAAAATTAAAAAGCACGAACTGTAGAATCGATGACCGGACGGGATCACCGGAGTTGGACAGGGAAGGCGGGGGCAAGCAATTGGTATCGAAAGTGAGGGAAATTACGAGAGGACCACCAAGAAAAGGAGAGAGATTTGGAGATTGAAGTGAGGATAAAAGTGGAAGAGCATGTAATTGTTGACGAAAACAGGTGACTTTTGTGTGTTGTTGTGAGGGCCTTTTTGTGCTTTTGTTTTATCGCGAGAGGGAGTGTGTGCATGTTAACGAGACCCGGAGGAGACTTGGGGATGATACGTTGTGAATTATCGAAAGTGCCCCTAGGTTGTTTATTGTTTTACGTTTTTGTCCTTCCGGTGCCTGGGTTGAATTTAAATTTATAGTTATTAGTTGATGATTATGGTTTTCACCACTTTATCTTCGTGATTATCATTGTTACTCTACCATGATTTCTTCATATGGACCTTCCTCTTATAAGAAAGCTAGTATTAATTCTCATTGGCAACAAGCTATGAAAAAAGAATTGTAGCCCTTAACAAAGACACATACTCGGGATTTGGTTGACTTGTCACATAGTAAAACTATTGTGAGATGCAAATAGGTTTACAAGATTAAAACTTGTGCTGATGGTTCCATAGAGTTATATAAAGTTTGATTAGTGGCAAAAGGGTTTACTCAAGAATATGACAATGATTACTAGGTGACTTTTGCTCCAATGGCTCTGAACAGCGCCGAGTTAACCAATAAGAATGTGACACGTTGGCATGATTGGCTGGGAAAAGCCAGTTACTGTAATTAATCTGTGTTTAGTAATTTTAGTTTTTTTTTATCATTACTAATTTTTTTTAAAATATAAATTTGCGGTCTTATTTAATTGTAACAGAGTAAAGTACATTTTTTCACCCCAAGGCTTCATCAAAAATATTTTTTCCCCATTTATTGCATAAATGACATTTTATCACCCGAAATCACACTCTGTTAATATAAAAAATTCTAACACAATGTGAAAAATTAAAATTAAAATTTTATTTACTATCATTTCAAAAAGTAAAATCCTAGAAGCACATGGATTGGCATGCAAGAAACCCAATTAAACACAATTTAAGAGGCTACGATGGTGCCTGGAATCTGGGCTCTGAGGATGGTTAGAACGGCCCACAAGGCTACCTTTGGGCAGACCGTGGCATGGCGGGCTACATCAAATTAGGCCCAGCCCAGCCCAGCCCAGCCATGGGCAAGTTATCTGGTTATGCAAAATTAAACTGGCAAGGATTAGGCAAGCTGCCTAGACCACGTGGCGTCACCCAGTAGCTAATTGTAGAGTACAAGCAAAAGCCTCACCAGAGAGAATCAGTGAGAAAAACAAGAAGATATTTGGAGGGTGCAGACGCAGACATGAGCAAAACTCATGGCACAACGCCTCAAGCGTGCTCTCTCACGTAACTGTCACACGCTCCTCCGTCAATTTATACTCCCCACTCTTCAACTCTTCTCCAATTTAGCTGTTTCTTCTTTACTTTTGCGCCTTTTCCCTTCGCTCTCTTGTTGTTGGGTAAGTTTCTGAACAACTTGAAATTTGCTCTACGCGTGTTGAATTGTTCATTTCTTTCGTTCAATTGTATCTTCTTCAACATTTCTTTGTATAATTTAGTGGGTTGGGTTTAAATTTTTATTTATTTATTGTTATTATAAGTAGTGATTCAGTTGATCGGAATTGAACTTAAGCCATAAATACCCAAAAACTTATTCTAGAACCGCTGCTGGACCGGCGGTTCGCTTCCGGTTCGAGGTCCAGTCCGGTTCAGCCTGGTCCGGTCCCTTCTTCTCCAGCCCAAAACTGAAAAGCCATAAACACCCAAAAAGGCGTCTTCTTCAGCTTTTTCTTCTGCGTCGCCGCCGTTGCTGCAGCACCAAACGCACCCCAGCCGATTTCGGACGACGTTTGTCTGTTCTTCTCGCGCGCGTTGCTTCTTCTTCAACTTCGGCTCTTCCTGCAGAAAGAGCTTTCAGATCTCATGCTTTGAAACTAGCGCAACCCTTTTACACGCTATTGCCGGCGGCGACACTCACCATGTGCCCTTCTTGTGAATGGATTGGCGGCGTTGCTGATGGAGCATCTAATAAGCCTCCATATTCACCGAGTGTTACACCTACGCATTGCTATAACCCCTTTGCCAAGTCAGCAGCTACTTGTTAATTAGTTGTTAAATAGTATTAATTAGGATAATTAAACAAAATTAACCCCTCCTATTTTTTGTTTAAGGGTTTTAGTGAAAAAAAGGAGTTAGTATAATTAATTAATTTGTAGAAGATATTTATCATCTCTGATCATCAATATATAAGTTATATATTTTGGATTTGTAAATTTGTAAACTAAAATAAACATACTCTACTGTTATATATTACGGATTTGTCATGTCCTTACACAAAATTGAAAATCCAGTTGGACCGGTTCGAGCAGAGCTGGACCTCAAAACAGTTCATGGTCTGGTCTGGTTTTTAAAACCTTGTAGCTGGGTTCTTAACATGACATAAAAATTAAACATCTAGAGCTGTTTTTGTTTTGAGAATGATCCAAAAATGTCTTTTTACAAATAGGCTAGATGGCGCTATGTGGGATTGGTACAAGTCTGGGTTTAGAAGGTGTTGAGAGATGGACATTAAGTGGGAATTTGTCGACAAGACTGATTAGTAGGCAGTTTAGAGTGAAGTCAAAATCGTGTGTGATAGTTCAAAAGAGAAGTTTTGGAGTTCAGTGTTCATCTTCGAGGAAGGTTGTTTCTGGAGTTGAATCGGAGGTTGTTTCTGTTGAGGAAGAAGAGTCGGGGGATGTTATGAGGTTCAAGATGTCTGATTTCAAGGTTCTTGATCGTGTTAGCCTTGGCCTTGCTGGACGGGTATGTTCATGTGGAGAATTAAAATGTTTTTATGAAAATTTGATGGTGGTGTTTGATTGTTTTTGTGATTTGATTGAATTGGGACTTTTTGTAGGCTGATGAAGTTGTTTTTGAAGCCATTGTAAATGATTCTAACAGGTTTGGTTTCTTTTTTGTTTCCTTTTCATTATTTTCATTAATATGTTAGACTTAGGCGTGAACTTATTATGTTGTATTGTGAGATTGCAGCCCTTTGTATAACACAAGAGTTGTACTTCGAAGACTTACTAGTTTTCAAGCTCAGCGTAGGGGAAGACGAGCAATAGAGGTTTGTTAACTTAGTAAACTGATATTTGTTTGTTTTTGGAAGCTGTGTCCTCTGTAATTCCTAAATATTGGAATGCCCTATAGGTTTTGAAGAAGCTTGCTCATCGTAGACTTATGTATCATTCTTATTCAATGCAAGTTCACGGCTATGTCTCTTCGCAGAAAAGTAATGGTTGTGCCTCATTTACTCTTGTCCATGGGGTAAGTATTCCGTATGTAAGATGGATCTATTTGCTGCCAACATCCACCTATATTGCAGAGATGATCATGACAAGCCTCAGTCAAAAGCATTTTTATGTTTAGATGAATCTTGATTGCCTTATCAAAGTTTATGTATCGCTCACACTCACAGATATTTGTGGAAAAAAGAGAAGGTTACAAAAGTTTGAGCATTTCTCTCTGTTCTTATCTGGCAGTATCATGGCAGTTTTTCTTTACGACATTGGCTTCAACAAGCGGATTGGCTTCCGACCTTAGAAGCTACTCTTGCATTGGATGAGGAGTCTGTTCGGAGGGTGGGAGATGACTCAGTTGGAGGACCTGCCGTTTCTCGGCAGTTGCGACTTATTCGAATACTAATGAGGGATCTTCTAATTGGAGTATGTTATATCACTTCTGGTTATTGGGGCTGTATTTATTTACTTACATTAGCAATAAGCTAGAGCTGTGGTGTCGTCGTGGTTTATCTGCTTCAGGTGAATTACTTGCACAGCCATGGACTTGCTCATACAGAATTAAGGCTGGAGAATGTGCACATAAGCCCTGTAGATAGGCATATTAAAGTAAGTGCCAATGATCATGATATAGGAATTATGCTTTATGACTCTTGTAGTTGATCATAATGTTCTGAACATTCTTCTGTTAAACATCATTTTCGTTTTGTATAACCATTGGAAGGCATTATGACATATTGAAAGAAATATATATGATTTAAAATGTTGTTGACAAGTTATCCAGTATATTATGACCACATTTCTGGATTAATTGGAATGCTATGACATGTATGCCCATCACTTTATGATGAGTTGATGGTGATTGCAGTAAGGTCTTATAGATGCTCAGGATTTGATAGATGTTGGACTTTGCATTGTGAATTGACTGGGGCTTATAAGATTCTAGTGCTAGTAGATGTGGTAACTGAGGCTTCTAAATTCTTTTTCCTCTGTTTATCCCATACTTTTGACCTACATAACTTGAAAATTGACCTTGATAGGTAGGAATACTGGGAAATGCTGCTGACTTCTATGAGGGTGGTCAAAACAGTAGCACATTGGACAACAACATGGATAGGCGACAGATGATGATTGCATTTGATATGAGGTATGGTGTTAATGAACTGAGTTTTACAATTGTGTCTAAGTGAATGTAGAAGACAATCATGGACCTGATTCTATTTCATACTTGTTGCAAAGATGTGTTGGATTCATGATGGCAAAAATGGTGTTGCAAGAACTTATGGATCCCTTAATCTTCACAAAGTTCAAATCATTTCTCACACAGGTATAATCTGCTAAATCTTCCAATTTAATATGAGAATTTGAATTTTAGAACTTAAAAACCAACTGAAATTTGGAACTTTATTACATCTGTACAGCTTGCTGAAGATGGCTATTAATTTTTAAAATGTTTACTTTGATTTTCAGGACAGGTGAATGATAAGTGGGTTGCATTTTGTGACCCTCTGCAATAATTTGAAGTTAATGTAATGAATTTCATTTCAAATTGAACCATATTTCCATTTGTGTTCAAGTACAGGGAAATGATCCGTCATGCTTGCGTGAATTTCTTCTGCAAGTCCTTAATAGGAATTCTTCATCTGGAAATGCTGGACTTCAAGTACGTATTTTGTTTCTTGAATGTAATTTATTTCTCCCTTTCTGTCTTCGAAACAACTCTTTAATCTAGTATTGTTTTGCAGATACTTGATCGCAACTGGGGAGCAGGTTGGAACCTTCTATCTTTGTTGTTAGCAACTAAGCCTTCTAAAAGAATAAGGTGTACTATCTGTAACAACAACGAGCAGTCTTTTATGTGCATGTAGAAACATATATAAGATATATAAATATTACATAGGTTTGGAAACACAATTTGAATTTAAAACAAAATCGTTTTAATTAATTTTTGGTATTATTTTAATCTATGATACACATATTTAATTAGTGATTGCAATTTTGGGGAGAAAATGCCATTGACGACAATCTCTTCTAAATATTCTTTCGTAGTTGCCTAGATGCTCTTAGACACCCATTTCTATGTGGACCTAGATGGCGAGTAGTCCCATCCATGGATATGATCAGGTGGGGTCTTGGGTCAACTGCAGTGAGAATTACTGAGGAGTACATATATCGTCAGCCTCAGGTATGTGGATATTTGCCTTTTCTGAAACAAATTATATGTTATGGTTTCCATATAATTCATCGTTATTCGTGGATGAGTGTCTTTTCTGCACTAGTTTCCCGGGAATGTTAACATGGAGAAGCTATGGTCTGAGTTAATAAAATTAGTTTCTTTGAACTTTGTATAATTCTAAGTCTGGTCTTACGAGAGTCCCATTGCTATTTTCCTTTTATCGCCAACCTGTTGGAAGGGTTTAACAATTTATCAATTATTTGTTTTACTACCAATTAATGCCTAGAGAAAACCATATAATAATGTGGGCACTTACTATAATTCAGCAATTCACACAACAGCTGCCATCTTCAGTGGCATGAGAGAAACACCATGTCTCAGACTGAGTCCTTCAATGGAGTTTTAGGAAATTTCATGTTGTTTTTTACTAATTTGAAGCATGTTGGATAGACATTCCATATCAATAAGCCTTCATACCTTAAAGGACCCTCCCTGCCACATATATGGCAACAACTTACCTTTTTCGCGGAAGTTTGATTTTGTGGACAGATATGAGTTAACTTGTGATGGTTTTGTGTTTTAGCGTGCTAGGCTTGCCCACTTCGTCGAATTAATGGAGATGCTGAATCCTCATTCAAAACCAAAGGTAACTTCAGAACTTTTTCGTAATCCGTTCTTATACAAGTTCCTAAAAGGTAATGGAATTTGATGTTTCTCAGTGTAAATATCACGGTTCTTGCATGCAAGACACTATTGCTTGCATCATTATACTCTTTAAACATTTTTACAAAATGACTGGAATGTGCAGAATTGGCTGGAATTCCTGCCGGGAAAATGGCGTCTATTATACTGTACAGGAAGGCACATAGGATTGACCCTACGCCAACCTCCTGCACGCGTCCTTGTTGGTGATGTGCATCTAACTGTTGCGAGAGCAACAAAGGCAAACTGGAGCCTTTTGCTCACCTCTGATATTGGCTTCACAGTCATGATGGGTCAAGATTGGCCCCATGACAAGACTGGTATAACTGGAAAAATGGAAATAAACTCGTTATTTAGATTAACAGCAGGAAGACGTCTGTATCTCAAGGAAGAAAAAACTACAGGTAGATTATCATTTAGTCAGTCAAATGCCCACAATTCCTTAGTTCAGACATTATCAGGTAGAAAATGGAAGAAAGCACTCCCCTTTAAGGAGATTCCATCAAGCCTTCCGGTGGCCAAGCTTGTTTCCGGTGACATTGAGGTGGCTATGAGTCTTGACGACCCATTAAATCAAAATGTTGATACTGCAAGAAATGTAGTTCAAGAAGTTCGGACACAAGTTCCACCTGAAATGTTTGATTTGTCCAAGTTTGTGTGTGGAACGTATGTCGACTCTAGGCTTTTAGTCCTTCGTGGGGTGAACGGTTCTGCACTCTTGTTCACAAGGTCTTCTGTAAATGAGAGTTGTAGATGACAATTTGAAGGCCTTCTGTAAACGAGAGTTGTAGATAACAATTTGTTGTATTATGATTATTATCGTGTAATTAAATAATTTTAAATTAATTAATTATAAGATATCACGTTAATTTGTTTGTATCCAATATTAAACATTTTGTCTCTCTAGTTTTATCTGGACTCCACTAAAACTCCCACAAAGTTTCAAAAAGCCCCACCCGTCAGCTCAAATCTACGTTTACAATCTTTCTGCAAATGTCAAGAGTCAATATTTAACATTCTTAATCAAACAGAAATCACAACTAAAATTCACATACTGAAAGTATTAACACATTGAAATTTATTCTTTTTTTCATTTAAATAGAGTAAAACAGACTGTCACTTCAAAGGCTACATCTCATGGTGCAAATAATCCTGACTGCAAAAATATGCTAATTACTGTAACAGGAATATAGCAGCATTACATTTCGCCAAGCAGATATAATCTGTACACACACGCTGACCTGATGCCAGATTGCTGGGTCCTCATACCCAAGCGTTTTTCTAGCTTTCTTCAGATGAAAGCAGCCAGCGAAAGAGTTCATGATATCAGAACCAGATTATGTTTGACCTGAGTGTTCATACAGACTATAGTATTCTTTATTTGCCTGTCACATTCAAAGGGAAAATACATGAACATAAGATTTATGCTTGTGAATTCAATAAGAGCATTACATTGTGTCAAGTTCGATGTTTATAAATTATGCATCATATTTCGGGCTCACACGCAAGCCAACAGCCATAGAATGAATGGAGGTCAAGCAAACTCTCACCACCATAGAATGAAATGTGAGTTTCTCTTGAATCCCAGAGATAATCATTCTCCTTAGATCAGTCCTTGGCGCTGCAAATCAGTGTATGTCTTCTTGTTGTAGATGTTACCCTCTTTGTCTTCATATTCCTCTTCCAGATCTGGGCGCCACTTGTTCACACCTTGGCGTTCTTGAATTTTCTTCCACAGATCTTTGGCTTCCTGCACAATAAAATTTATTAACGACTATTGTAGCTGCAGTACACATGTAATTTGCAGTCATGTACAGTTCTACTTGTCATTTTCATCACATATCACAACCTTTATGTTCTTTCTTTACCACAAAGGAAAAAATACTGGACATATGTCGAATGGTCATCAACTGGATATAATCATACCGATCATCAGATCCAATTAAAAACTCTTGACCGTATGACTAAAACAACAACATTTATTATTCTATTGCAGGTTGAGATCAATATTTACAGGTTCCAGAAAAGTTAAACCACGGTTTAGACAAAAATGCCACAGAAAAGTTAGCTCAGGGAACTAATTCATGCCAATATCATGTTAACACTAAACAATTGCTTGCAGCAAGTAATCATGGGTGGGAAAAGGGAGAGAGAGAGAGAGATACCTCAATTGATGTGATTTCATTAAAGTTTTTGGTGTTTGGAATACCAAGACAACGCATTCCATGTTGATGGCGCCATTCCTTGAAATGCCGCTCAAAAGCTCTACGTCCCCAATAGCTGTAGTTCCCACATATTTCACACTTGAACTCCTGCATTAAAAAATCAATAATCGTGCTAGGCATAACCCTCATTCTCCAATAAAACTGCATCTATATTCCTTTTAAATTCAAAATATGAACATAAAATATTAGAGAAGAAAATACCTGTCCCAGACCATGAAGCTTGTACAGCCAATAAGGTATAGGTTTCCCATCCCAACCCATTGGTAATTTTAGGGGATTGTAGATCTGCTGCTCTTCATCATCACTTTCAGTGTCAACTTGGGTCTCCTCCTGCTAAAAAAAATTCAAAAGCTAGCAATCATTAGTTATCTGATTTCACAACAAACTAGAGGGGATTCAATCCATAACAAAATACCGAAAAACAATATGTATAGTCTCAAGGCGAGAATTTAACAACATCCCAATTGCAAAAGCTGGATAATTAATCACTGGCATTATATACTAGCCTTAAATTACATATGTTGCATTTAAAAAATAATATCCCAGATATAATAAACTTTGATGTGGGACATGCTTGCAGTGGTCTAGGCCTCTTGGGTGTATGACATCCACAATTCCACCCTAGACAAGAATAAACCATAGCCCCACCCCATGCATTTGATAAATGGATAATACCTCTAATACAGCATCTCAAATTAAAATCTGTACTAAAATTATATAGAAATGATGACCTGTACTGACAACTGAAAAAGGCTGTAACAAAAAAGCCATTAACTTACTTCCTCGCGTTCTGCTTCCATTTCCTCATATGTCAAAGCTTGTTTCTTCTCAACATTTTGTTTGGTTCGTTCTATTGTCTGCACAAGGTCAAAGAAAACTTGAAGATTCAGCAGTCACCAAAAGAATAACAGCATCACGATGCTGACTATTAGTGAATATGCACCTAGTAAAACAATGCATATTACATTTGACCAAGAAAACGAGGACAAACTAAATAAATAATCAGCAAATACTAACCTCTTCCAGTAAGTCACACAGTTTTTGCACTTTAGCCTCCATCAAAGCAATGTCTTTTAAATTGCTAACTTCTTGTGGCGGTGGTGCAACCCCATTTTTTTCAGGCCCATGCAAACCTTTGGCAAAATGTTTCTTGTCCAACTTCTCTAAAGGAGTATGCTGCAACCAGAAAAGGTGAAAAAGAACACAAACAATGAGGGAATATGTCAACTCAATTTTCTAACACAAAGCTTCCAAGTAATTTAAGTTGAACAATACATTGTTTAAAGTACTACTGTCCTGGAAGAAGGAAGCAAAAGCATAATGCTTTATGACATCATTAGACTAAAGAGCATATAACTGTATATTAGCAACTTTTCAAGCCTTGCAATCATGGTATCAGCCAGAACTCAGCAGCCATCCTAAGATTGGTCAAGTTTCATGATTCAGTAAATAATGCATTCTGAATGAAAATTTGCCAATTCATATCCACACACAGACCTGAGACTGCTTATGCCCTGCTTTACCAGAATATTAGTAAATCATACTAGGAAACTATTTCAGAAAACCAGGGTGGCATCAGAAAATATGTTCACAGTTTATGTATTTTCATTTCCTCTAGCTCTCATGTGCTATATTACATAAAAATGCTAGTGCTATCACCTTTGTAAGGAAAAGCCTCTCTGCACGCTGCTGTAAAGTACCGCCACTCTTCAGTCCTAATGCAGCCAATGCCTGCCAGGCAAGAAATGGGGAAATAACTAAGCAAATAAAACAGAAAGAGATGCCAAAAATATATTGGTTGAACTTGTACAAGGTCATGCAAATAAAAAATATGCAAGAAAAAATAATGCCGGAGGTGTATAATCTTCTTCCAAACAGAGAAAAGAAAAAACATTTCACAATTCTAACTAATATCTAGCATTTCAGAAGAAGAAGTGCTCACCCTAAAAGTCTGGATTGATCCCAAATAACTCCTGAATGCCAAAGAAACTAAGATTCAGAGAACCTATCCTAGAGGTTGAAATACCCTTTCTTTTTATTTGGAGTTCTGTTGACTGTATTTCTAACTTGCTTTCAAATGGTCTAAGCTCTTGGAAAACTAGACTATACCAAAAGATCTATTCAAGCACATACCTTGTCATGTATCACATACAATCAAACAGATCTTCTCATAGAAATTAAATCAACATTAAATAGATAACGTCAACTGAAAAAGCCCAAATTATAACCCCAACAATAAAATTGACACATCCACCACTTTGTCATTTATAGGCACAATTACCTAGATTACCTGCAGATGCCTTCGCCTCTATAAGTAGCAAGTTGTAGAAATAAATATACAATCACAAATGGCCACCCTTACCTCCTTCAACTTTTCAGGACCCACTTCCATTAGCTCTTCAACACTGCTGTAATAGTCAAGATCTATTACAGTATGCTCAGAAGCAACAAGTCCATTTTCTTGACTCTCATTATCCCATCCTGGTATTGTGCCATGGGTCCATTGCTCTTCAAAATCAGCCTCAACCTGTCAAACTTGACAATTAAACACCACTAATACCAAAACAGAATAAAAAGAAAAAAGAAAATTTGCCTCTTATCCATGTACATGACCCTAAAAAAATGCACTCTTAATGAACATAGAGTTGTCCTGAAACACGTGGATAAAAACTGGACTCTCATGTCATTCAAATTACAGCACATCAAAAATAGAAGTAAATAAATAAAACACATGAAATTTCACCTTTGAGAATATTCTATCCAGGTCTTGCAGTGGCTCAGTCCGCTGAAAAAAGTAAATTAAATACTCAAGCAGATTTTCCATATATTCCCTGTACTGCCTGCAGAAAATAATTATAAAGGATGTGATACAAATCTTGATTTAATAATGGAGAGGAGCAGGTATAAAGAATAACAACTTACTAATCAGACTGTCTAAAAGCCTCTCAAAAGAAAAACAGCTTTTCTAACAGTTACCTTGTCATCTTCATTTTGCGGGGGATCTTAAGTGGCTGTGAAAAAACATCAAGGTAAACTGAGTACTCAATGCGTTCTCCGAACTTAGAGTTAATGTACTGATTAAACAATTCATGCAAATCTAGGTACCGACCAAAGGCTTCCTGAAAAAGAAAAAAAAAATTAAAGGCCATTGCAATGGAATGAACAAGTATATACATAAATAAAAATAAAATGCTGAGACATGTTCTTCAATCTAATAGACAAAAAAAAATCCAAATCACAATAATACTATCTTAACACTTCCAAATCATAAATTTTCTTCTTCTTGACTTGAATACCCATAAACTGCATATAAGTATCATGTAATATCAAGCATTGATTAACTAAAATTCAGCTTATATACCTCTCCACTAAACTCAATTATCGGTTCCTCCTTAAGCAGATTTTCAAATTCCTCATTAGCATCAACAACTCGTGCAGCTGGATGCCTTCTATGGTACTCACGAATCTGCACTTAAAAAAATAATAATAATCAGCCAAATTTTAACAACCAAATTTCAAAGCAACTTCCTCCAAATTTCCAATTCTAAAAATTAAAATAAAAAATCAGTTACCTCCTTTAATCTATCGTAAAATGCACTAAACACATTTGTTCCTGTCGCAGTTTGGCCTCCAAGAGCTGCAATCTCATCCTTCCTCGCATTATCTTTATCTTCATAAATCTCAACCTATGAAAACGAAACCACAAAACGATGTCGTGGTAACCTTGCAATCAAAAGACAACGAAAAAAATTTCAAAATTTAGGATAGTTTACGAGTTTTTCGGTAGTGGCAGTGATTGTATCGATCATGTTACGGACGCGGTGAGTCTGAAACAACCGGTCCTTGTTGGAGGCAGGCTCGGTCTGTAGATCCTTCACTACGAGCCGTTCGAGCCGCTCCACTTCCTCATGAGCCGCGCGAGTTACCTCTAGTAGAGTCGACGACATTATAGGTCTCTCTCTCTCCGCCAGAGCCGGATCAGGAGGGGTTAGGGTTTTTCCACCTTTCTTATTTCGAAATAGTCAACGAAACGTACTGTACGTACCACGGTAACAGAACTGAGGCGGTTCTTAAAGTGATGGAGCAAACTGTCATTGGCTTGTAGTCTGTGTAATGCAGGAATAAGTTACTGCTGTGGTAACGTTACCATCCCTTGATTTAAAGCACTGGATTAACCATTATATTCCTCTTTATTTTCATTTCAATGAATTATAAAAGAAACAATTTGATTTAAATATTTTAATTTTACAGAATTTAATAATGTAATTTTAAAATTATTATTAATATTTATGGAAATTTTCCATTGAAAATTTGTTTATAACAAATACTTTTTATAGTTCAATTAAACCATAAATATTTTATCGTAATTATAGTTATAAATATTTAATATTTAATCATATTATAAATTCTAATCTAATGATAAATGTATGATTCACAAATACATCATTAAGGATAATTGGGCCAAGCTTAAATAAAAAATAATTCAAATTTAATTTAAATTTAAAATAATTAATTTAAATTGATAAATAATATTATTCTTTAAAAAAATATAAAATTTCTTAGAAAAAAAGATAGAAATTTACTCATAAGAAAAGATATAATAAAATCTCTAAATTAACAAATTGGTCTATCTTCAACCTAAGATTGGATTGTTCAAACGAATAACAAACTGAGTTTGAGTTAGTTCGATTCAAATTAAATCTTGTATAATAGGATAATTTATGTTATTTCTTACATTTTCAGGGGATTTTTATTATTTGATAAACCACTGGGTAAAAAGTATTTCTGTATTGCAGACTACAGTAAGGCCGGTTCCCCTGTGCAATAAAAATAAAAGCTTTTTGGTTCCTCTTTTAGGTTGCCAGCCAAGCCAACGTTCTTCCGCCTCATTTCTGATCTGGTTCTCCAGGTGTCCTTCGAAGTCTCTCAAAAAGATTTTGTAAAGTTTAAATGTGGAATCTGAAGCTGCTGACACCAGGCGGTGATGATGAGAGAGATGCGACTTTGTTGGATGAAGAATCAGACGGCTTCTGTTCTCTCTCTTACACGCAGGTGCTTCTCCAACATATCCTACAAATTTTCACTCTCTGTTTTCATTCATTTACTTGTTTCGGCCATCAAGATTCAATTTTAGTTAAACGCGTATGTGGGTGTTTTTTCTTATACAGAGAATGTATGCATTCGCTGCGTGTTTCGTCGGTGGTTTCGTTTGTATGATTCTGGTATGACTACTTCTGAAACTGATTTTTTAGTTTTTTTAGTCGATAAAAAATGGTTCATTGTGTGAATTTAAGAAATTACAATGTAGTTTAAATGTGCATTAAGTCTGGCTTTGATTTTGGAAGCAAGAATTGCTTTGGGTCTGGCTTGTAAAAAACTTGTGAAAACTCAAGTTCTGTAAACTAAGACAATGTTAATATGAAGACGCTTGATGCCTAAAACTTAGTTTGGGTTCTTTTATGGTTAGGATAACATGATTTAGTTTGGTTGGAGGCAGAGTTTTGGAAGCATTATAATCAGATATTTGCTCATATTAAGTGAAAAAAATCTTGATTTTATAGCAATTGAAGTATGATTTTCGAAAGTTATTAATGATGCAATGGGGATTTATAGTTAAGTTGCTTAGTGGAACAAAAATAAAAGTAAACTGATGGTGGTTCTTCCAGTTTTTCTCATAATTTTTTGCTCATATTAAGTAAAAAAATTCTTGATTTTATAGCAATTGAAGTATGATTTTTTAAAGTTTTAAAGATGCAACGGGGATTTATAGTTAAGTTGCTTAGTGGAACAAAAATAAAAGTAAACTGATGGTGGTTCTTCCAGTTTTTCTCATAATTTTTTGCTTCTTTGCAGTCAATGGTTGTGTTTCTCAAACCCATCAAATTTGCGATATTGTTCACTTTTGGCAATGTGTTGGCTGTTGGAAGGTAGGTTGACTGATGCATGAAGCAATTAGTGTTACATATTATGTAATTCTACTGCTGCTTATCTACCCTTTGATGATATAAACCCTGCAAGTTTCTCACTTTTAGTAATCTTATCAACCACATTGTAAGAATCATGGTCTTATCTTAATACTAGAAAGTGTGGTCAATCTGCTTCTTTTGCATTTTTGGTTCATCTAAATGATTAGATGTATGTTTCCCATGTTCAAAGATTCAACAAAATTGTTAAATCTGCTCTTTCCTTTTCCATATGACCACTTACGAATGTTGTAGAAGTCAACAAATTCCACAATATTCACCTGTCAAAGTTTTATAATAAGTTGTTATGTGTTAAAGAGATGACTTTATGATGTTCGACATTGAGTCTATTGTTTTCAGCAATGATTTCTCCCTGCAGTCACATTAACTTGGTTCAACTGAATATTATTCTCCTCAATGTTTCTCAGATTCTAAATTTCTTTTCGTGTTTGGCAGCACAGCCTTCGTTATTGGACCTACACAACAGTTAAATATGATGTTTGATTCCACCCGTCTTTATGCAACAGCTGTTTACCTTGGATGTGTTGTTATAGCTCTCATTTGTGCTCTCTGGGTAAGTTTAAGCTTTGCTCCAAAAATATATATTTCCAAATGCTTGAGAATTGTAAATTCCAAGTGGTGAAACATCTAACCATTTATTTTCTTTATTCTACACCTTGTGCATCTGTAAACTCCCTCAGTTGATGTTATCAGGAGAATTTTAATGCATCTGCCTCTGTGTCTCCTCTCTCTTTTACTCATGTGCATTGAGATGTTGAAAGGATCCGAATCTTCAAACAATCTGAACTTAAATAAAATGATGAAAGTTTAATTTCACCCATTTTTAGTCTGTACTCATAATAGCACACATTTATGCTTGTAATTCTGCTGTTTTTCAGCTCTACTTCAAATGTGCCTTATGAATGAGAGCTACTCATGCATTATTTTGATGCTAATGGTATCATTTTGTGTTGGTTTAATGAATTTTCACTAATACTTTATTTGAATGTTGCAGATCCATAACAAAATTCTAACAATACTCGCAATCATTTGTGAAATCCTTGCTCTTATCTGGTATGCGTGCTCTTGCATACATCTGTCAATCTGGTGGCAGACACTGCCTTGAATTCTTTTCACTAAATTATCTTTGGTGCTTGCCCCCTTACACTTCTCTGGCAAAGACAGTCTGATTTTGGATCAATTTTATAGGTTTCATTTTGAATTATTATCTTATACACACTGCTTTTGTTGTTTTTGTTTGAGTTGCTGCAGGTACAGTCTAAGTTATATTCCTTTTGCTCGAAGAGTGGTTTCCGAATTGTTGGTTCGATTTTGTGACACCGAGCTCTAGACAATGCAAACTCAGAAGACAGTAATTTCTTTCATTCTGTTTTTGCTCAAGGTTGAGATAGTGCTAGGAGTTATTTGACTGAGTTGAGTTTTCATGGCTTTTGATTGTTAAAATGATAAATTCTGTAAATCTACTTATGACATTTGAGAAAACAATTCTGTGAAGGGGCAATGCCGAAATTGACAACGCTACATAACAATGTCTCATTGGAGGATGGGTTACTTGAGATTGTTTTTTTGGATATTATATGGAGGGCTAGATTCGGTCTAGGCTGAACTTGAATTAGGTCACACTCGAGATTGATTCGAATCTAAAAGAATCAGCTTGAGATTGGTTCGAGATCATCACACTAAGGTTCTCATTTGGCTTGAAAACAGTTTAACTTATGATTTAATCGTAGTCAGTTTGATCTTAAATATTCAAATCAGTTTGAGCTTAGCTTATTTATGAAAACAAGTCTAATACTTAGGCTTGAACTTTGAAACTCGACATGTTTGATTTGTGATCAAACTTGAATTCGAGCAACTTAGAGAAAATCCAATTCTAATTATTTGGGACATATAGCATTCTCTATCACTAAATGATATCTAAATTTCTCAATTCAGGTCATGGGTCAATTTATAATTTATATTGCATGACAAAAATTTTATCAATATCAACTCTTCGTTTGTATATCCATATTAGTGTCACTTTGAATAATGCATTAAATAAAATTATTTGTATAATTTTATGTACAAACAATTATATATCATCATATAATTAAGTATTGATTTATTTCAAATGTAAAATTACTTAATCATATTATAACATGTTATTATTTATATATTTTATTATATATATTATTTGTATAGATAACATTATTATACATTATTTAGAATGATAGTTTTATATATCATCTAAGATGTGTAGCATTTTTTTATAATTTTATGGACCACTTGAGTTGTACCAAGGTAGTTTGCAATAAACTTTTTATGAAATTATACATGAAAAAAGAAACTTCAAATTTAACTTCCTTCCCTATGGATATTGTAAACCAAGTAGTGGTGGATTCGATTCATATTTTCAAATTTTTTGACTTAAATGAGATCAATTCAAATTAAAGTTTTCATTTGATTAGAGTTCAAAAGCTCGTCAACATTTTTGCATGAGTATTTTTTTTAATAATTTTTTTCTTTATAACGTTTTTATTTACAATTTAAGTTAATTTGAACTCAAATTCAAAGTGACTCTTGTTCGGTCTCAATTGAGTTCAAATACATCTCTTATAAGTCATGTGAATTAGTGAGAATGAAACTCTTTCTCTATAATAAGTAATATTATATATATAATTTTATATAGGAGTAATAATATATTTTATATTATTAAATAATTTTAAATTTAAAAAATAATATTTGGTTACATCAAAATATATTATTTTATATACTTATAGTTTTATTATCCCATTTTGAAAATATGAAAAAAAAAAAAAATCAAAGTGACAGCACAGCACCTTGTTTATCAAGACAAATTTCAAAAGTTGGAAGAAAGGTTTTTACTTGCTGTAAATGAGAGAAAAAGAAATCTTTTGATCGTCTGATGACTCTTCCACTTTCCAGTCCATGCAAAAATAACGCTCCCACTTTCTAGTCTCTCCGTGTTCCTGTGAGTCTCTGATGGCCATGGCTGCCAAAGAAGAAGGAGAAGAGAAATGGGTGAAACATTACTCATCAACCCATCAAATTCTTCTAGTGGGTGAAGGAGATTTCTCATTCTCTTTGTGTTTAGCCCTTTCCTTTGGCTCTCCTTCCAACATCTGCGCCTCTTCTCTTGATTTGTATGGTATTACCAATACGATACATCACATTGCTTTCTATTCTGTACATTTATACTTTTGGATATTATTATGAAATTCGTGATATTGTCTCATATTGTTGTATCTATGGAATTCCAGTAATTTGAAAATTGATCCTTTTGCTTAAAAATAACTACTTCAAGTTGTCCTTCATTTACTTACAATTTAAGTTTAAATAATAAACAGATACAAACTGAGAATAGTATCATTTTAATGCTCTCTTGGAATTGAGTTGCAATTGCTTGCTGTACAAGCAATGGTATTGTGTTTGATGTTGTCTCGAATTGCACATATCAGGTCACTTAACAATAAAACTATGTGTACATATTTTTTAGTACATAACTAGGTACATAGATGATATGTATTTAGTGATTTTGAATTAAAAATAAATAATATTGGCACATCATCTGTGTATTTAAAAATATATACACATAACATTGTTTGTCATTTAGAGTGGCAAAATTTTGCTTTGAAAAGGCCTTTCGCTAGAGAGAGGGGGAGGAAAAATATGATGTGGGATTTTTTACATCAACAGAATAACAAAGAAGTTTTATTCTTATCAAATATAGTATCTTCTGTTTTTTGTTGGGGAATTTATGTTATTAATGTTGAATCAATTAGATATGTTGATCAGCAAATACAAGAAAGCAAAATCAAATTTGCAAACTCTAGAGAAGCTGGGAGCATGCATTTTACATGGTGTGGATGCAACCAAAATGAAGCTTCATCCTCATTTGCAAATGAGGAAGTTTGATCGAATCATCTTCAACTTTCCTCATGCAGGCTTTCATGGAAAGGAAGAAAATGTGCTTATGATTAAGTGAGCCTGCCTTATTCTAATTTTGGGATTTTATGTCCTAATTCTAAATTGCTGATTCCAAGTGTTTCTTGACAGGATGCATCGGAGTCTTGTGCAGGGTTTTTTCAGAAATGCAAGCTGCATGCTGAGGGCTGGTGGTGAAGTTCACGTAAGCCACAAAACAACTGGTCCATTTTGCAGCTGGAATCTTGAGGAACTTGCTTGTAGAAACTCCCTGTTATTAATCGAGTGTGTCAGTTTTAAGATTGAAGATTACCCTGGTTATAACAATAAAAGAGGAGATGGTAAGAGATGTGATGTGTCCTTTCCCTTGGGAGAATGCAGTATATTCAAGTTTAGATTCTCTCCCCCTGTGAAGAAGTCTAGAAGGGCAAGGAAGAAGAAAATTGCCAACAAAAGTCCTCAGCAACTTCAAGAGATACCAATCCATATGCAGAAACAGGAAAGTTCATTTGATGTGAGATGTTTTCATACAAATTTAACCATAGATATGAATAGATTTCCAGGCCATGTGGAGGCACCTTTAATGACAAATATAGGAAGAGAGTATGGTTGGTTTAATATGGCAAGGGAGAGATTGGCAAGAGCTCCTAATGGTGTGGACTATTTTGTTCAGGAACCGCATAGGTTTGACAGTTTTAGACATCCTCTCACAAATTTCAACAGAAATATGAATGACCAACATAAAAGTGCAAGGATCTCTAGCAATTGCTTCCATAATTTCAGGGAGACACTTGGAAGAGCTGGTCATAGAGTGGACTATATGGTTTATGGATCACTTTTTTCTGGCTTGGAAAGATATGTGGAAGAAGCAGCTGAAAGAACCTTAAATGGTTGTGCATATATGGATGAACTTCACCTTTCAAATGGTGTGGACTATTTTGTTCAAGAACCACATAGGTTTGACTATTTTAGACATCCTCACACAAATATAAATGGGAACATGAATGACCAACAAGAAAGTGCAAGGATCTCCAGCAGTTGCTTCAATAATTTCAGGGAGACAATTGGAAGAGTTGGTCATGGAGTAGACTACACTGTTCATGGATCACTTTCTTCTGTCTTGGAAAGGTATATGGTAGAAGCACCTGAAAGAACCTTAAATGGTTGTGCATATTTGGATGAACTTCGCCATTTAAATGGTGTGGACTATTTTGTTCAGGAACCACATAGGTTTGACAATCGTAGACATACTCACACAAGTATCAATGGAAACATGAATGACCAACAAGAAGGTGCAAGGATCTTTAGCAGTTGCTTCAATAATTTCAAGGAGACACTTGGAAGAGCTGGTCATAGAGTGGACTACACATTTCATGGACCACTTTTTTCCAGCTTGGAAAGGTATATGGAAGAAGCACCAGAAAGAACCATAAATGGTTATGCACATACAGATGAATTTCGCCATTCAAACAGTTTGAGATCAGCATGGCTGCAGAGCATGGTGGTGGGTTCAAGCAGTATGCAATCAATGCAGCTGTGAAGCATGGTGTTGGAGTATGGAAATCAAGGTTAAGGGCTGCTGATTAGTAATATACATTTTTGGCTTGCATACCTTTTTGCAATATGCCAGTTTTGCATGAATTTAGTGATACAAGGTAGAAAATATACTTTTGCCTTTGTTTCGTCCAAGAATTTCAAGTATGTGGTGTGTTTTGTATAGTTTCGATATGCTAGGCAGTGATTAAGCAGCTATAACATGATTCCTGGGGTTGAATTGGTTCAAATGGTTACATAATATTGAGGTTTTGTGGAATTGTGGCTTTTATAATGACGAATTCTGCATATTTACAGGTTAATTTGTGTTCAAGATCAATTCCATTCCCTGTATGTGTTTTAATTTCAAGATTTCTGTTCACTGTTTCTGAGAAAAGGTTCAACTCATGTATGCTTGTATGAAACTCCTGTCTTCTGATTTTTGTTGGTCAAAGATTGTTAATTATGGGTGGATCTGTACCAAGCTGGTTTGATTCGAGATTGACTTATTTGTCCACCTGGTGACACTAATAACCCCTTTGATAGCAATCTGGCGATGTTGTACATGTGCTCAAACAAGTTTGAGTTCAAGTTGGATATAATGGATTCTAACTCGAGCTAGCTGTTGGCTCAGATACGAACTCATTATGTATTCAAAATGGAATCCTCTAATTCCTCACAATTGTGTGTGCTCAGGCCATTGGACCAGAAAAAAGATGAAACCATTTGATGGGTTGGGATAACCCAATTCTCATGCATTTTCAGGAGAGAGTTGGACCGTTAGTTGTCCATCACAATAGACAAAGAACCAACTTACCAATTAGTTAAATGGGCCTAATCTACTTCCCATAAACTCCCAAAAAGTGTGAAAATGGGTGAAATAAATCCACAAAAGGGATTTGAAGATAGTTATTTATAGGGTTAGATTAGATTTAGACTAAATCCAAACATGACTCAAATTGAAATCAATTTAAAACCAAAAGAGTTAGCCTAATTAGCTTATGTTTGAGTTTGACTGAAAAACAACCTTATTTTAAATTCGATCTAAATCTTTTAAATTAAATTTGAGTATTCAGATTAGTTCAAACTTAATTTATTTTACGTTATTTGATCCAAACTCTGACTCAAATTTAAACAACTTACATCAAATCAAATCAATGCCTACTTTTTCCCTAGTAGATAAGATCATATCTTTTCTTGAATCACCAGTAGCAAAAAGAAGGAACCAAGAACGGGGAGACAAGGGGACTGACAAAGATCTGAGAATCCAAGTTTAAGGCCATGCAAGAATTAAAAAAGATCAAAAGTGCGAAAATGTCAATTCCTGACAACAGTATTGTGATCTGTAATGACATCAACTTTACACCAAAACAACATGTGACAATCTACTTTCAACTACCCATATTGTCTATATAATAATATTATATCTACCTACCAAACTCTGAAATGCATTTCATTTCAACTACCAAAATTTGTTTTCCAAGCTCGTGAAATTCTCTTAAATGTGTCAACAGCAACTTGCCCATTTCAATCAAGAAAACTATTAGTCATTTTCTCAATCATAAATAATGCATGTGCCCTAATAAGGCTTAGTTTTAAATTGATTCGAATTTTAAAAAATCAATTCAAATTTGAGCACAATAAACTCGAAATAAACTTTATAGTTTATATAATCAAAACAAACTTACTTTTACCTTGAATTCAAATGTTTAAATTAATTTGAATTCAATTTGTTATTAATGCAAGTCAATCGTTGACTTCGAACTTGACTTTTTTTTATCTCATCTCGAATTTAAACTCAAGATGTTAATTCTTGTTTTATATATATATATATATATATATATATATATATATATATATATATAACAAATTTGAATTAAAAAGTCTTTATTTGCGAGTTATTGAAGCAATTAAGATAAAGAAAATGACTTAAAAGCTACTCAGGATGTCAATTCTTCAAGTCTTTTTCTAGGAAGAAACTAAGGGAATCATTGTAAAAATTATTTCTATGGCCATGCATGTCACTTGATAGAAATCTAGACCTACTTCAAATTCTGCATTAATGAGAAGGACCATTTAATTGCCCTTGAAAATGAACAAGAATTATATCACGAGTAATAACTTTATACAAGGCTTGGTCTGAGGAGAGATCCAAGTTCAAGATTTTTACAAGAAATAACCTGAATCATCCCAAAACCCCCTAAAACTTTTACGAGATTTTTTCAGTATAATAACTTGTAAAAAGTGGGGGTGGATACTAATCGAGTTTGATTTAAATTTATAATATCCAATTTAAACTTGTTTAAGTTGATGTATAGCATTATTTGACGGTTATATAAAGAATGAATTTTATTGTCAAATAGTATCATCGAATGGGTAAATATTATTATTAACAAGATGAATAGTATTATCAAAGAGGTAAACAAGTTGAACTCGAACAGTGCTAATGAGATAGAATATGAAGTAAATGTTGGTTTGAATCTAAGCTAAATTTGCTAAAGTTTAACTTGTTTGCCCTTCAGAAATACTATTCATCTTATCGGACATTGTTTACCTCTTCAATAACATTATTAAACATTATTGTTTATTTCACATGCAACCTTAGTAGAAAGTTGATATTAAACTAAAAAGATATTAAACAAAGTTGATTTGATCAGAAAGAGATTAATAGTATTACCAGAGAAACAAACAAGTAGATTATACGCAAAACCGACTTAGACTCACCAGAGGAATAAATAAGTCGAACTCAAACAAAGCCGACTTAGAGTCAAATCCACCCTCAATAGAAAGTTGGTATTGGACTAAAAAGTAAAAAGATATCAAAAAAAGCATGCTTTAGTGTTTCATCAAATAAATAAATGGCTAAAAGGGATATGCCCAAAGTGAAGTTGAGTTGGTGTAAATAGTTTACTTCATGAATCATGCTGATGAATACAACAAAACAAGACTATTTCTTAATCAAAATATGGGGCCAATAAAACTAAAAAAGCTTCAACAAGCAATTTCTTTCCAAGTTCCCCAGCTACCCACTTTGTGGCCATGGCCCATCAACTTCATGTAATCAACCTACTCCATCTTCTTCAGGAGCCACCAGCCTCCGCCACCAACCCCACCAAATTTTTCACTTAACTAATTCATCAGTTTAATTTCTTTGTATCTTCTAAGTGTTTCATGAGAAGCTTCCGTAACATTCCCAAGATTAGGGCATAACTATTCTTTATTTAATTTTAGAATCCTCCTTTTATACATATTTAAAAAAAAGAATCTTATTTTGACTACAAATTTTGGGTGGATTTGTACTAAAAATGATCTCAAATTACGGTTAGATTTAAGTTAAGCTAGTTCGTTTAGACTTAGTGTTTGACTCAAACAAGCTGAACTTAAGTTGGGATAGTCTCAATTTGAATTCAAATCGAGTCATCTTGAATCTAGTGAGTTGCTAAAAAGTCTTTGGTAAATTTGTTTTTTTTGTCGGTTTTTTTCATTTTTTAATGATTCTTTATTTTCTTTCATGAATTTTTTGACGATTTCTCTAGCAACCTCATCACCAAGTCAATTGAACTGGAACTTCAATTGAACTTTTTTTAATTCGATTTGAGCTCAAGTCAGCCTCTATTAAGGCTTGACATTTAATCTTAAACTCAAACTCAATAATTTAATAAACATATTGTGTTTTTAATATGTACAATAATTTAAGAAGAAAATAAATATATAAAGAAACAATTGTGCATTTTTAAAGGAATAAAGCTATATGCAACTATTTTGAGTATCCGACTAAATACTTAGATGATATATCATCGTGTGATTAAATATTTTTTATTATAATTCAAAATCATGATCACATAATGATACATCATCTGAATATCTAGTTAAATATTGAAAATTAAATACACATAGTTTTATAATTCTTGAAGTACATCAAACAAAATTAAAATAAATTATACAAAGATGAAGGTAAAAGTTATATAATTCATGGCTCTATCTCATATCATGCTCTTGGTCAATTGACCCTTTGAATCTTTGAAGGAGTAGAGTTGAAGATCTCCTATACTAATCAAATGGCCAAACCTCCTGTTTCCTTCTCCCTTCAATCTATCATTTGACTATCTCTTTTTTTTATGTTGAAACGACACTCCATCATGTATAATAAAAATTTATTTACTATTCTTTCAAATAATTTAATATAATATCCCATATCATATTATATTCAATTATTAAACTTGTTATAAAATTTAATATTTAAGTAGAAGTACCCACCATAAGAAAAATATTGGATTTAGAGAATACATTCGTAAAAATGAATTTGAATGCATATAATAACTCTTTACCATATGCGCATAATAAAGTGAAAGGTCTTAACAATGCATTAGACTCCCTAACATTTAAAAGCTTGACGGTTAGACTTTGTCGAATAGTACTAATATTCTCCATTCTGAATCCAATCTTTTAATAAGATTAGTAGTATAAACCCTTTATAATGTTCGATTTTTATTTTTCTTCACATAAAATTGATTTTTTTCTTCCTACCCATATAGTAATTATTGTCATAAGAAATATAAGCAGAATTATTCATAAACATAGAGTTGAATAAATGATGAATGACTATTTTATAATATTAAAAAAAAAAAGAAGTAATACGACTACATGTATAATTGTGATTAAATTATTTTCAATCAGAAATAAAATAAATAATAATAAAACTATATATATAGATAATATATCATTATTTGATTGAATAATTTTAAATTAAAAATAAAATAATACTCAATCACTTGATGAAAACTCATTTATGTACCTAATATACATCAAAAATATATATATAAGATTACCCACTAAATAATTATTATTTTTCTTATAATGTCATATTAATTTATTTATATATATTACTACTCCTCCGAATAATATACACGAAGTGTGATATTCATTGGCGGCATTTGCATTGCATTGCATCATATTCAAACCCACTCACCCCTAACCATGTTGCATGAATGTCAACTTCTGACTTCCAAATTCAGATCTCACTCTATCTATTATTTTTTATTTATTTAATCAATATAATTTAAATTTTTTATTATTATTTTGCTAATCTGCTACGAGTTGCCGCATTAGATCTAGTAGATCCAAATCTTTACTTATTGCACATGACATGGTAACTCCATAAGAGACAAACAAGAGGGAGCTTGTGCATAAATTTATGGGTCTAGGGTTAGCTTATAATTTAGGATAATTTGGTCATTTTATATCATCAGATTGATTCGAAGAACTTTCGGGTATTGTAAATTTCTTATAAAATTACTTTGTATATAGTGTATGTATAATTTAAAATTTTTATTTCAAATAAAAATATATATCAATTATAGTATATTTATCGTATGAAAGATTCTTTCTTACGAAACGAAAGTTAAGAAAACAAAAAAACCTCCACATGATAGTTTGCTTTGTCTCTTTAAAGATCTAGAGGACCACGATTATGAAATGTTTCTTTCACATGAAAATATACCGTATATAAATAAGTTGAATTCAAGATTGCTATTTGTTTCATGCGTCTTGAAATTTTATTATAAACAAGCAATATGGTGATTACTCTAACAAGAATGACAAACTTTTTGATGACCTAATTTTTAGGCAAATTGCCTAAGGAAACATCACCACCATTCTATTTGGGGATGCATTACTACAATTCTATAATATATTTATATAAAAAATTTATACATTTTTGTTTAATTATCGGTCAAATTGAGAAAACACTTAGGCTAACCCCTTAACTATTAAGATCGATTTGTGTCTAAAAACATTGAACTAAACTACCAAATGTATTTTTGTCTTTCATTATCAATGTGTGCATATTTGGCATCAAAGTCATTGCCCTTCCAATCTCTTTTATGGCCACAAGGAATCTTTCTTAAGTAATCTTTTTTATTCATTACCCATTTGAAACAAGTTGTTTTTTATATGGATATTTCATCTTTTTAATAAGTATTCAAACATTGCATTTAAACGTTTATCGATAGTTAATATAAAAAATTAGATAATTCAATATATTTTATACATCTTTTTTGAAAGTTTATCTCTTTTAGTAAATTACGGATTTATCTTTTTCATATTTCAAATGGAAAGTGTCTAATCATTTGAATAACATATGCAAAATATTACACATCACATACTCATAAAATAACTCATAGAAGTCTTCAAATCTTAATAATTACATGAGTTATTCAATCATCTTGCATCTTTATCCCTGAACTTTAAAAAATAACAATTATTCATAAATAATTATTACCTACAAAGTTATAATAAATTCATCATGTTCACATTACGCTATAGTTTTTTTCTCTCTCACAAGGGATTTCGATTTTAAATTCATCAAGAATTTATTATAGCTTAATATGAACATCATGTCTACATTCAATGTACTAAGCCCAACGTATCTCTTTTCTTGTATTTATTAAATTACATTTTACCTCCAATGCTACAAATACATGATTGCATAAAAATAAAAGGAAGGTTTTCCTTTGAATTTGTAACTCTCTTAAATTTTGGTGTGACTATTTAATAATATAATAATAGACATAGATTTTTAATAATAAACCAAATCACTTTAAAGTCGTTACTATTTTCATTATTGTTTATATTGAATTACACATTATTATTTAGTATAGTTTTTGTTAGTGTGATATTTCACATCAACATTATATAATACTAATAGTTATTAATATTTTAAAATATAATATAATATAATTAAAAAATAATATAATATAGATAAAAAATAATATATATCTTAAAATACATAAAAAATTATATAATATAATAGATATATTATATTTATGAAGAAGTGGTGATATTATCGGATATATCTAAAAATTTTAATAAATATTTTTAATTTTGTAATGATTAAAAAAATATATGTTTTACGATACCATATATGATTTACCATGAGAATATGTTGTTCCACTATTGCGATAACGATACATTGATGGGGCTGTAAGTTGCAATAAAGACAAAGATAACATGTCAGCCTGGGTATTGTTGTGTAATAAAATTCCTACAAATAGAAACGTCCAAGCAGCTCATATTGTGCCTCAACGCCACCGGCCAGCTTTGTAGATAATACAAAATTAAATTATAATTCAATAATATTTCTAGTCACACAGCACAAATGTGGCTACCGAAGAGACACGACAAGCATTTCATTTCGCTTATTTGTCAAGTAGAGCACCCAATCAATCCCAAATTAGTACTAATTAATTAAAATAATTTTCCCGAGTCCAATGAATTTTACTTATAATTTAAATCATTGGTTCGACCAATTAATTAGATTTAAATTTTAAACAAGAGTAAATTAACAAGTATTAATGAATATTATTCTCTTAAGCTTGCTGAGGTCAATGGCATTTTATACATGATTGAAATTGATCCAACTTATTTCTTGTTCTCATGTTTCGTTGAATATGATGATAACATTAATTTATTTATGCATAAGCGAAGGTTACTAAATATGCTGTGAGAGAAAGCGTTTTTCTTGTTTTTTTTATTTTTTATTTTTTATTTTTTATGGGTCGATGAAAGATATGTAACGAATTTGCCAGCATGACATGATATGGAAGAGAAATAAATTAAGTTTATATTGGGATTTTTTTTTTTTTTTTACTAGGTTCGGATTTGGTGAAATTGATTTTACTGTATGCCCAACCAAAACTTATGTTACAGTTAACGAGATTTTTACCTACACCCATAAATTCTGAAGTACAATCAATACAGTAAATGGGTGTACAATGATGTGATATAAAACTCTGAATTACAATAAATACATGGTTGTGACTGAAAAATTGAAATGCCTAGCTGTATGTAAGGTATTGAATGTACAGATCAGATTCATTGTCAAAGATTCTAGCCCCATAATTAATCCTTAATTAATTATAAATAAACCCTAATTTATAGGGTTAGGTTTGAACCAAACGTATTTAAATTAGATTTATTTGAGTTTATATTTAAAATAAATTCAAATAAATCCAAAAAAGGTTTGATTTTAGCAAGCTTGTAACCTCTGCTTACAAGTCATAAAATCAGTGGTGAACTGCCCAATTAATATATGGGTGTCTGCTCTTGAATCTATCTCCAATCTCTTTAGTTTGGTTCATTGAGTGTCTTTGCAACGTTGAAAGTTTAATATTTTCAAACTTAAATTTTAAGAATATTTGATTTATAAAGCTCGTAAACTTAAAAAATTTGATATGAATTAACTAAAATAATATCTTTTTTATTAATACGTATCAAAATAACGTTATTTTAGTATTGAACTCAATCTGAACTTAAGTTTGATTCCTTTTAAATAAATAAAACTTGAATATTTTTTAAGCGAGTTTTAACTTGACTCTACTAAAGCAAGTTTAAGTTCGAGTTTAAGCGAACTCGAATTTAATTTAATTTAAATTTAACATTATTAATTTCACCCTTTAAATTCAATAATTGTGTTTATTCAGGAATTAATTAAAATTCTTAAACAAAGGTTTGTTCAAATTAATGAATTGCTAGAAAAAAAAAAATTATTATCAAAACAAGGCCTAATATAACAATTACAATCCAACATTAATCTTAAGCGAAACAATGATTTAGGTTAAATTTATCTTGAATTACATCCAACTCAGTTTAAAAAAAAGATTTAAATGTAAAAAATAAATAAAAGATTACTCCTTTTTTTTTTCAATATTATTTTTTTAATGAGCATATTAATAATTAATAAATATATAAATAAACCACGCCAATGGATTCTTCTCTACAACTTAGTTGCAGCTGTATTGTATAGATAGAGTCACGTGACAAGTCATTAACATCCTCGGTGACTTTGTAAAAATTAGAGGTTTATTATTATATTTTATTTTTGGAATCTTACCTTGAAAACAATAAACAACAAGAAAAACACAAATTTAAGAGGAGATGTGGAATAAAAGCTGTAATAATCAACATATTTTGAGAGAAAATACGACAAGAAAATCACGTGATGAAGTTTAATTATAAAAAATAGAATCAATTCTTTTATATTATATTATATATAAAAAAATTAGTTAAGTTATTAATTATTCCATAATTATAATTACATAAAAAATTTCCGGTTTTATCTGTAAAATAAAACATAGAAAATTTTGAACTGTTTTTTTTTTTTTATAATTTAAAAAATAATTTGAGTTTCATTAAACGCGAAATTTCCCAACATCAAAAACTATAATAAACGTGACTTAATATCGACTTTATGAATGAAAAAATCTCATTGAGTTACTCTTTGAATACAGTTAAATTTAATTTGAACAGAGCAAACTTAGATCAAATAAAATGAGTTAAGTTAAAGCTTAAATTCGTTCTCATAAAAGAGTTTATTTAGAAAGAATTTAAAATTAAAATACTTTCAAATCAAGATTAAGTAAAACTAGTTGTGGACCTTTTTTTTGGGGATGACTCGCAAACATAATAGATTGTGTTGGGACTTCACAGGAAAGCTTACGGGTTGGCTCGTCATGACTCATAAAAATATAAAATTTTTATTAAAAATAAAAAATATTTTTACGAGTCAACCTACCAAAATATCTTGAGTCTTCGTATTCAATGGATCGACACAAGCCACTAAGACTTGTATTTTTGCTGGTCTTAGCCTAACACAATCTATGGCACGCAAGACCGGACCATTTTCAACCCAACACAAATTATATTATCTTACATCTAGGCACATTCTTGATAGCGAAGAATCATATATTATCTTGGTCTAATTGAGAAACATGGAATCAATGTCTCAATTATTTGTAAAAAGAAAGCTGAATAATATCAAAATTATATAAGGGAATATATAAATTATTCAAACTTCTAAGGATGAGGAGTAAGGACCTCGCATTATTCCTCTTATCAAGAATCGGTATATTTCTTATCAATTTTAGAAAGATAATTATGCTAAAATTATCTATCATTATTTGAGATTTTTTAATAGCAAGATGTAAGACATTCTAGAAAGAATAGTATTATGCTTACAAAGGTTCCCATATAGAGACTTATTATATATGAAAGGAAGTGTTTGATTCGAATTTTTATAGTTTCGATAAAATATAAATAATTTGATTATCATCATGACTTTAAAAATCGGATCAAATTAGTTAATTTGATTGATTGAATTATCAACTATTAATCAAATTAGATAAATCATATATAAAATTGGGTTTAACTCAATCAATATAAAAAAATTGATTTTTTTTTTTAAATTTATTATGAAAACTTGAACCAAAACTTTATTTATCATATTTGAATATATATACCATTATACTAAGTTTATTTTAATATTAAATAAGTTAAATTATATATTTAATAATAAATTATACAAAATTTTTTAAATATTATTTTTGAACAGTTAACCGTTGTGACCACTAGTTAGATCAAATCACTCTCTTCACTTAATTGATATCCAATCCAATTCTAAAAACATTAATTATTATTTTTACATTAATTTATTGATTTTGAATTGATATTTTTAGATTTTTAACAATCTCAAATTAGACTTTATTTAAGTATGAGCATTTTTACCTTATTAGTAACTTGAGATGAGAATAGTTTTTTATAACTATTAGAATAAACAGGGGCCACTAGATTTGGGTTCATCTAGGACTGATTAAACCGATTCGCTTTCATAAATTATCATGGGTAGTTATCAAAATAAGAAAGCAAATTATATTAAAGACACATGGACAACTCAAATCTTTGTATTTTTTTAATATTTTAAATAGAAATTAGGGAAGTCCCGAAGGGGGAGCCATGTGTGTGGACTTAAAAAGGGACCAAACTTTTGAAGTTCGAGCCATTTTCATCAGTAAAGTAATGTATTTATATAAATAATATATATAATTTTATTGGTAAAAAAATTGCTAAAATTTTTTGCTAGTTTTATAAGGTTTAAGATTTTTTTTTCGAGTTGAAAAATATAAGTATAACAAAGCTAAAATAGTTGATCGTTTATTCAAAACTGAACTTTCAACTATTTACCTAGAATTGTTAACCGGTTATTAAAACGTCATTTACATACAAACATTTTTATATGAAATCAACATAATTAATACGTAATAGTAATAGTTTAAGTTTTTTTAAAATAACGAGAGAAAAGTTTTTGTAACAATAATGTTTCAAGCGCTAGTAATGCACAAAACACAAATATGCAATTATATTAATTTGAATTAGAGATAAAATAATACTCAATTATATAATAATATATTAACATATGTATGCATTATTAATACATATAATATTACTCATATTTTCAGCAAAAAAATTGGTATTCTACATTATTTTATTATTATTATTATTATTTAAGAGAGATTCTAGTGTAAGAAACCCATAATCTTTATACCAAGTTACTTGAATGACACTCCATTAATTTCAAAGGTTGGAACATTGAATTGAAACAATCAATTTTATGGGGCACACTCACTTTGGGTGGTTAGATTTGTAAACAAGAGGTGAGATTTTCATATGGTGAAATTTTGGTTGAATTGACTTTGGGTTTTTGTGGTTATCACATGGTTGGCACCTAACAAAAGTAACTTTGTAACTCTCTATTTTAAAGTCATGTATTTGTTGGCATAATCTCGTTCATAAATTTGACAGCACATAGCATAAAGTAATTACTTTGTTACAAAGTCTTAATTCCTTCAACAATAACCTTTAATATAATATATATCATGCCAATCACATCATTATATCAAGTAAAGAATAATTCCAAAATCTATCGGTGCACCGTATCATTTTCTAATTTAGCTATTGTTGTTGAAATTTATCGTAAACGATTAATATATATACTTTTGGGTTTTACATAAAATAAACTATAATGACAATACTTAGAATTAGTAACGTAATTTTGTTATCCACTATAATGAGAATAATTCAGACATAAAAGTTTTTATTATAATTCAGTTGATGATTTAAGTGTTTATATCCATAATTATGTTATTGACTAGTTAGTGAAAAATAACATAGTTATAATGTCGGAAGCTATGCCATCCTTCTTGTCTCTTAGTTCCACTTCCTCTATGGTGGTATTTCATATTTATAAAATAAAGAGTTACATGCACATGTGATATTTAAACATTTCTACTTCAAATATGAATTTAACAATTATATTGAGAACATAATTTCGATTTGATAGAAGATAATAGTTTTACTCTTGGATGAAAAATGAAAGAAATCTCATAGATACCAAAGAGATATTCTACCATGTGGAATTCCTCCTGCTATCTCTGGTTATTAGGATTTTCCCTCACATTCATGGATGATTGATAAATAAACAAAATATTTTGTCGTTATTCCTGTAACTTGTCATTGAACTATTGCATATTAAATATTTGGTCCAATGAGTTCAATCATAAAGAAGTCTTTATCATATAATATTTACAATTTTGTTGTCATATGAATTCCTTTGTATTATCTTTTGTAATTAAGAATATGGAAAATGTATGACATTCAAAGTTAATTTCAAATGCGAATACCAACCATGTAAAACACATCTGAAAAAAAATTAAATCAACATAAAAATGTATTGAGATTATGCATCCACAAACACTAAACAAGTATCACATCATTTGGTAAAGTGATATCATTTCCAAGGATTTTGTTGTCTTGGATTGTGATTGGTTACAACATTGAAACGGTTGAAATTTTTGTCTTATTTTTTGATATTATGATAAACATGTGATACATAATGACGTAATTTTAAAATAAAAGTCGATCAACCTTATCCAGAACTTCGAAATTAAGATTTGAAATGCGTAAATCAATGTGGCTTTCAAGGTCAATTTTTTTCATCTCATCCACATATTAAATATGAGAAAATTGCAACACAAATTCAATCAACTTCATGACCCATAACTTCTTTTTAATTTTCTTTGTTTTGACACATATATTATTGTCGTCATTATAACACTTGCTTTTTTAAGTAGGTCCATATCACTCTTGTTGCCTTTCAAGACATGTTGCCTTTACATTCTAACTATGATTAGGACTTAAAAAACTTGCCCAATTGAAGAAATATACCAACCTTGTCTTTGTGCAATCCAAATGTAACAACAATCTTATTTAGAAAAAATGCTAAACCCTTTTATTTTACTTAAAAAACTCAATGACGGTATATATGTATAGATAAACATAAAAAGACGTGATATAAAGAAGCATAAGATAAATAATAAGATAAAACTACATATGAATGTTAGATTTAATTCAAATTATTTGAGTTCAAATCATTATTTAATTCTATCTTAAACTGATTATTTTAAATTCAAATTAAATTCAATCTTATTTTTATTTTTATTTAATTTGATTTAAATATATCTCATATTACACTTATGTACATTAAATGAATATGAAGTCTGTCTCCTAATACGTGCTTATTTTTATCAATAAATATCATTTTTTTCTAATATAAATAAATACTATAATTTTTTTTAGTAAATTACCAAAAGGATATGGTCATATTGAGAAGTACACATGCATGGTTTTCTAAAAAATTGACAAAATCCTTGATGGGATGTAGGGACAAAATGGTCCACCATGTTCCCTTGACTTTTAACCGTGTACCTAACTAATCAGCTCAATCATGCAGCGGAGGTTGGTGGGGCGGCCAATGGCCATTTCTCGTTCGACTGTTCACTCCACGTATCACCCATTTGTGTGGCACGAATGTAATTTTAACCACAACGGCAGTCACTGTAGCAGTCTTTGAATAGAGGTGGACTTGAATGAAAAGACGTGAAAGTTGTTCTGTTGACTAGGAACAAAAAATTAAAATGTCTCCGTACTTTCCGTCTGTTTTATAATAAGGAGTCCTTATAACTTTGTTTCAAAGTAGAGTACCCCGAGCTTATAAAATTTTATTTTTAACCCCTTTTGAGTTTTCGTTGTGTTGTTGGTGGGAGTTGCAACGCTTTTGCATGAAAGAGGCCTGAGAGTAGGTGACAACTAACAACATTTGTTTGACGAATTACAATGTTACAATTCTAACTTTGATTTAATCATATGACCAAAATTGATTGTGACTCTTACCAAAAGAATTTTGAACATTAATTTCATTTAAAATCCAGACAGAGAGCCAATGATAAATATAGTTTATGTCATAATTAAAATCAATTTAAATTAAACCAAACTAATTTAAAGTTAAATTAAATAAAATGTTTCAAATTACAATTTAACCACTAAGTTAGATCAATCTGATTATCATGTTGACATTAACATGACTAAAATTTATTTAAAATTTTAATTATATCATACTGATTTTATTAATTCATCCAACATATCAAATTAATCGATTTACGAACTAATATTTTAATTAAATTAAAGTTTAATTTAAATATACAAAACATTAAAGTGGAGTAGGAGTTTGACAAGGACAAATCGAATGACCACGAAAAATCATATCACTTTTTTATTAAAGATATAAAAAAATTACAAGATTTAAATATGAAAACAACCAATAATTGTAAAGGAGAAGTTACTTCCTTGAAGCCTACATTGCATGCTTTTCTTTTGACATTTTTATAATATATAGTGAAACTTCCATGTTTCTAATGTGATAATACCATATGCTAAAATTTGTTGGTGGCTCCATAATGTTATGTTTTAAAGTTTACTTTTTCTATCATTACGTTTCATTTATGTTATTTTTTTCTTCATTGACTAGACCCATTCGGAGAAAAGATGGAATTCATACCCATATATTTAGTAATTAAAGAAAGCAAAAGTAATTTCCTTTTCTAGGACAATATACTTATCATACCTTTTAAAAGAATTCCAAAAAAAAATAAAAAAAGTTAAATATGATAAAATATAAATTAATAATATTTATTAAAAAAGTTAATTATTTATGTTTAAAGCTAATTCAAACCAAACTGATTCAAGTTTAATTGTCAATTCAATTCGATTAAGCCTAAAATGAGTAATTATGATTCGAATTCAAGTTTGACTAAAACTCCTTATAACTATTTGATTTAAATTATTCAGAACTGAATAAATTATATCATATTATATTATATTTTAATAATTAAGTTAAATCAATCTGATTGTTTTGTTGACGGTAATATAAATAAAATTATATTATATTTGATGATCCATATATCTCAATTAACTAATCTGTGAGGCTCAATTTAGGGGTAAAAACATTAGTAAGCAACAAGAAACAACAGGAGCAGCAAGTTTTGGTGAAAGTGAAGTAGTAATATCTTAATAGTTAAATAAATCACAATTAAGAGTAAGATTTAAATTAACTTCCTAAATAATCACAATATTAATGAAGATTATAGGGCAAGTCAATTGCTACTGTTTGCCAGATAAATTCAAACGGCCGCCTCTATGCGCATACCATTGGCCGCGTCCGTGCCCAAAATCGTCATCCCTAGCGTCACATGACGTGCCCACCAACCACCCAGTTTCGCCTGCATCATTTTTACAAAATTATCCTTAGTTTCCATTTCAAGACAAATAATTTATTAAATATTATTTTTAAGAGTTAGATAAAAAACAAACTGCATTATTTGAAGGGAAAATTTCAGTTAAAGTAATTGTTTTGTCATCAAGTAACAATACCATCAACGGTACAACAAACTTGTGTACGGGATGAAGTTAGACTTGAGTCATGCCTTTTTTGTAATTCGTGATATGATAGAAGGATAGAGTAGTTATTTCACAATTTCAAGTTCCACATAGCTTGGTACTTCTGATTTTCGTTTTAAAACGAGCCGAATACGGCGTTTACAAATTTAATTAGTTGGACTTTTTTAATATTTTTTTACCTGTTAACCCTGCAGAGGCTCGGAGCCGAACCTAAAACTTAACCGTTACCGGACCGCTGTACAAAAATTAGCAGCACAGCGGCGTTGCTTAGTTGGGGCCCATACTTTCGATCGTTTTTGTAGGTCCCACCATGAGCGGCTGTCGCGTGCCGCATAGGTCTTGCCTACGTGGCATTTTTCTGAAATACTGAGCTGTCACGTAACCAGAGATGGTGAGAACAAGCCCCGTGGTCCCCACGTAGTTCTCTCTTCTTAATTTTTTTAAATTAAAAAAAAGATATTTCTCTCTATAAATGCAACTCTATCTTTTCTTGCAAACAAGTACACAAAGAGCTGCCTCTATCAAGCCGTTGAGCCAATCTCTCTAAGTTTTTTCCTTCTCTCTTCGCTTTCTTTCCTGGAAAATCGTCTTCATTTTCTCGGAAAATATCAGATTTATTCAGCTTTTTTCCGATTTGTTTGAAGTTCAAACTCTCGAAGAATCCGTACCTTGTGAGGATATTTTCGTGATTCCACATGCTCGTTAAACCTGAGAAAGTTATCTAATAGATCTGTTGTTGTTAACGAGAGTTTGATTTCTAATTTAATTCTGATTTCAACCGTCGGATCTTTAACAGTATAGTGATATATATTTTTTCTTTTTGTCTAAAAGGATTTAATAAATCAGAACTGAATCATAAGAAACGTGTATTACTGATACACTGGACGGCTTTGTTGAAAAATGTCGTCGGCGACCTCGAGCTCTGTCGCTCAACTCCAAGCGAACTCCTGCGCGCTTCCTTCGCGGAGCAAAACTGTCATTGTCTCCCACTCTAACGTCAGTACTCTGTCACGAGGCAGAGCCAGGGCAGCAAGATGCTCGGCTTCGATAAAATCGACGATCGTGGAGAAGAAGTTCTTCGGAAATCGGTTACGCGCGTCCGGATCGGAGAGGATACATGTTTGGCAATCGGACGGTCCAGGAAAGTCGCCGAAGCTCCGAGTGATGGTCCGGTCTGCATTGTCGGGAGCACCAGAGAAGCCGCTTGGACTTTACGATCCGGCTTTTGATAAGGACTCGTGTGGGGTCGGGTTTGTCGCGGAATTGTCCGGTGAAAGCAGCCGTAAAACGGTGCGTTTTTGCATATATGAAAAAGCGCATGCATTTATTTGGTGAGCTTCGTGCTTAGTTTTGTGATTTTTTTTCTTGCATGCCATGCGTAGGTATCGGATGCTTTGGAGATGTTGATACGGATGACACATAGAGGTGCTTGTGGATGTGAAACGAACACTGGTGATGGAGCTGGAATTCTAGTGGCTCTTCCTCACGACTTCTATAAAGAGGTACTGCTGTTTAGGTCTATTTCATTTTGGTTATTATAAAATATGTCCACTCTCCTGTTAAGATTTACTGTTATGGAGGTTTGAAATGCTGATAATGATTGTTATTGAATTGTCTTATTTAAGGTTGCCAAGGATGTTGGGTTTGAGCTTCCGCCACCAGGTGAATATGCTGTTGGGATGTTCTTTTTGCCCCAATCGGAGAGCCGGAGGGAAGAAAGTAAAAATGTATTTACAAAGGTAACTTTTTTATGTTCCATGGCATTATTTGTCTTGTTGTAAGATTATTTAAATTGATTATTTATATTTCTGTTTTTTTTTTTTTGGGGAATTCATGAGAGTCTTTCGTAATGTGTATGAAGGTTGCTGAGTCTCTCGGACATACGGTCCTTGGGTGGCGATCAGTACCAACTGACAATTCTGGGTTGGGAAATTCTGCTCTGAACACCGAACCTGTGGTTGAACAAGTTTTCCTAACACCTACCCTCAGGTCAAAAGCTGATTTTGAGAAGCAGGTAGTAAACACTGAAGTTTAAAATTGATTTTGCTTTTTCCTGGAAGAGTTTAACAATATTTATATATAAAAAAAAGCTGATTAGGTTTTTAATATCACAAGAAAACTACAATTTTAAGCCGATGATAACACTTGAAAAACAGAGACAAGATCTCAAAGGAATTTGAATTATTTGAATGATGAATAATTTCGCTTGATTAATATTTGGATTCATCTTGTAGCATTCACTTACTAAAGTGCTTTATGTTTTACAGATGTACATACTAAGAAGGGTTGCAATGGTTGCAATAAGAGCTGCATTAAATCTTCAACACGGTGGTGTGAGGGACTTTTATATATGTTCTCTTTCCTCACGGTGTGTACTGCAGAAAGCTGTGTTTGTGTGGGGATTATTGCTATCTGAGTTTGATTAGATCTTGATATTGGTTTTTAATTTTTTTGTTTGTGCAGCACTATTGTTTACAAAGGTCAATTGAAGCCAATTCAATTGAAGGATTACTATTATGCAGATCTTGGCAATGAAAGGTTTACGAGCTACATGGCCCTGGTAAATAAATAATCCATTCACTTTACTTCTTTGCCACTAACTCAATACTTTAACAAACAGCATGGGAACCATCGGTAACTGAAGAGATGCAAGGTTGAGGAATGACTTCTGAGGCATTGAAGTTTGAATGATCTCTTAAGTTCTTCCACTCCCTTGATTACTGGATTGGATGCCTTGGGTGAGTTGGTAAGAAACCTCATTGCCGAGTGAATCAATGTTTGCAGAAACTTGCTGCAGTGCTCTCTATGACAGTTTTTTGAGGTTGAAACTGGAGGGTTTCTATGATTTTTATATTGGCACTGTAGTATGAAGTCTACTGAAGTGCCCAGGACAAATTTTCATCTCTGCAGTTTCAGATCTGTTTCCCATATTTGTGTGTTATTGCTGGACATTTGCAAATAATAATATTTGTTCTCTTTCTTTTTGATGCAGATACACTCACGGTTTTCTACAAATACATTTCCTAGTTGGGATCGTGCTCAACCTATGCGTGTTTTGGGCCACAATGGGGAAATTAATACACTACGAGGAAATGTGAACTGGTATTTACTGAAAACTAGTTGATGGTTGTATTGAAAGTGTCAACTTCTATGTGTATATAATTTTAGTCATAGTTGGGGAACAAACATTGATATAATTATAATTGAAAGGATTTTGGCTGATTTATCTTATCTGTAACACAGGATGAAGGCACGTGAAGGTCTATTGAAGTGTAAGGAGCTTGGTCTCTCAAGGAATGAGATGAAGAAGCTTTTGCCAATTGTGGATGCTAGTTCATCTGATTCAGGTGAATTTGAACTTGACAAGTTACTTATGATCATTCACACACCAATTCTTTGAATAATTAACAATGCGGAGGCTCTGTGTTTCCTTCTTCATATCTTTGTTTGATTTTTAATGTTTTTTAAAGGGCATTTGTCTGAAAATTATTTAAACCTTTCTTTAGGATCTTTTGATGGTGTCCTTGAACTTCTTGTTCGAGCTGGTAGAAGTCTTCCTGAAGCAATAATGATGATGATTCCTGAAGCATGGCAAAATGACAAGAACATGGATCCTGAGCGGAAAGCCTTGTATGAGTACTTCTCTGCTCTTATGGAGCCATGGGATGGGCCTGCTCTCATATCTTGTAATTTGTTTTTTCTTTCAAATTCTTCCTAGGATTTTTTTTTTCCTGCAGATATCAATTTTGGTCTTCTACTCATGCATGTGTCATTTGCAGTTACTGATGGCCGTTATCTTGGAGCTACACTAGATCGCAATGGACTGCGTCCTGGTCGGTTTTACGTCACACACAGTGGACGTGTAATCATGGCTAGTGAAGTGGGTGTAGTGGACATCCCTCCCGAAGATGTGCTCAGGAAAGGAAGACTAAACCCCGGAATGATGCTTCTGGTGGATTTTGAGAAGCATGTTGTTGTGGATGACGATGCCTTGAAGCAACAATATTCAGTGGCACGACCTTATGGGGAGTGGCTGAAACGGCAAAAAATTGAACTGAAGGATATAGTTGGGTCTGTTCAAGAATCAGAAAAGGTTACTCCAGAAATATCCGGAGTTATGCCTGTAAGTTTTGCAATATTTTGAAGCATTTATATTTTTCTCAACTTAATGTATTGTTCTTATTACGGCTGATGCTCATTGTGGTATAATCTATACTGTAATGATAGGCATCTAATAATGATGAGAACATGGAATATATGGGCATTCGCGGGTTACTGGCTCCATTAAAAGCTTTTGGGTATGTTGATTTCTGTGTTGCACTTAATATAACTTATAAGTAAGTCCTTTCTTATATGGATTTTTATATAATATTCAAACTCTGGCTTTTGTGCAGTTACACTGTTGAAGCTTTGGAGATGTTATTGCTTCCCATGGCCAAAGATGGTACAGAAGCTCTTGGCTCAATGGGCAATGATGCACCCTTGGCTGTAATGTCTAACAGAGAAAAACTCACTTTTGAGTACTTCAAACAAATGTTTGCTCAGGTGACAAATCCTCCAATTGATCCTATTCGGGAAAAGATAGTTACTTCCATGGAATGCATGATTGGTCCAGAAGGTGATCTGACAGAAACAACAGAGGAACAATGTCATCGCCTTTCTCTGAAAGGTCCTCTATTGTCCATTGAAGAGATGGAAGCAATAAAAAAGATGAATTACAGAGGTTGGCGAAGTAAGGTTCTTGATATAACTTATTCTAAGAACCGTGGAAGGAAGGGGTTGGAGGAAACCTTGGATAGGATCTGTGCTGAGGCACGGGAAGCAATCAAGGAGGGTTATAAATTGTTAGTGCTTTCAGACAGAGGTATATCCTATTTTGCTCTAAGATCAGTAGTTTGCATACACAATAACGTTTCCTCCAGGCATTGTATTAATTTAGCTTTTCTTTTTGGAATTTGTAGCTTTCTCATCAAACCGTGTTGCTGTGAGTTCCCTTTTGGCTGTTGGCGCTGTCCATCATCACCTTGTTGAAAAGCTTGAGCGCACTCGGATAGGATTGATAGTTGAATCAGCCGAACCACGAGAGGTGCACCATTTTTGTACACTTGTTGGATTCGGTGCAGACGCTATTTGCCCATACTTGTCCGTAGAGGCAATTTGGAGATTGCAGGTCGATGGCAAGATCCCACCTAAATCTAATGGGGAGTTCCATTCGAAGGAGGAGCTGGTCAAGAAGTATTTCAAAGCAAGCAACTATGGAATGATGAAAGTTCTTGCCAAAATGGGGATATCAACTTTAGCCTCATATAAGGGTGCTCAGATTTTTGAAGCTCTAGGCCTTTCATCAGAAGTGATTGAGAAGTGCTTTGCCGGAACTCCAAGCAGGGTAGAGGGAGCAACATTTGAGATGCTTGCCAATGATGCACTTCACTTGCATGAATTGGCTTTTCCTACCCGAGTTTTCCCTCCTGGAAGTGCTGAAGCTGTAGCACTGCCCAATCCTGGGGATTATCATTGGAGGAAAAATGGTGAGATTCACTTGAATGATCCTCTTGCTATAGCAAAGCTGCAAGAAGCTGCCAGGGGTAACAGTGTTGCTGCCTATAAGGAATACTCCAAGCGCATTCAGGAGTTGAACAAAAACTGTAATTTACGTGGTTTGTTGAAGTTTAAGGAGGCTGAGGTGAAAGTTCCCCTGGAGGAAGTGGAGCCGGCAAGTGAGATTGTGAAACGGTTTTGTACTGGGGCAATGAGTTATGGATCAATATCATTGGAGGCACACACAACACTGGCTATTGCCATGAATAAAATTGGTGGGAAATCAAACACAGGTATGTTTTACAATATCTTGTCATGGTATTGCTTAATTTATAGTGGTTCCATTTAAATGTTTGGTAAAAGTTTGTTATAACTTTCATCAGAATCACCTTTCTTGCATGCTGAACTTAATTTATACTACATATCATGGCTTTACTATGTCAAAGCTTTGATTGGATTAAGAGTTCTGGTGTCTAGGCTTTACTTCGTTATGTTAATTTGACTGTTCTGTTTTCAGAGTTTTGTCTGTATTAAATCATGCTATAACATTTATTACTTTATGCTTTAGGTGAGGGAGGTGAGCAACCATCTCGTATGGAGCCTCTTCCTGATGGTTCAAGGAATCCAAAGAGGAGTGCAATCAAGCAAGTTGCAAGTGGGAGATTTGGAGTATCGAGTTATTACCTCACAAATGCCGTTGAACTACAAATAAAAATGGCACAGGTAGTTGCTTAATGATATAACCTTTGATGGTTAAGATTAGGCTATAGTTTTGTTGTTGATGTCAGATATTCCTAGTCAGCCCCCTGTATTCCTTTTGGAACAGAGGTTCCTCTTGTTTATGGTTTTATGTTCATGGCAGATGATGCTGTCTTTGCAAAAGCACCTAAACTCCCTGGGTGCTTTTGCATCTTTAATGATACCTACATTTTGATTTGGTGAGGTTAACTATGAACTGAATACTTTTATTATTTATGTAGTATTTTATTTTAACTATGCTCTGCATTGGTGAGCAGGGGGCCAAGCCTGGTGAAGGAGGTGAACTTCCTGGCCACAAGGTCATAGGAGACATTGCAATCACTAGAAATTCTACTGCTGGAGTTGGACTTATTAGTCCCCCGCCCCATCATGATATATATTCAATTGAAGACCTTGCTCAATTGATCCATGATCTTAAGGTATAGACAGATGCTGCTTTGTGTACTTTTACCTTTGGATTATATAGTTATATGTCTTGTTGTGGGTTCTGAAAGCTGTTCTTGCTTTCTCTCTGTGTTGTCTTGGTTATCATTCTTTTCATGAAGTGGAGAAGTGGGTTCTTGTTTATTATGTGATGTGAGTTTTACGTTTCAGTATTTCTGACATGGTTTTCCAGTCTACTTGACTTTGTTTCTTTTAATCTGCAGAATGCCAATCCAGGGGCTCGAATTAGTGTGAAGTTGGTATCTGAAGCTGGTGTTGGAGTAATTGCAAGCGGTGTTGTGAAGGGGCACGCTGATCACGTCTTGATCTCAGGTCATGATGGAGGTACAGGGGCTTCTCGATGGACTGGCATTAAAAATGCTGGCCTCCCATGGGAACTTGGTTTGGCTGAAACCCACCAAACTCTGGTTGCTAATGATCTCCGTGGCCGGACAGTTCTTCAAACAGATGGTCAACTAAAAACAGGAAGGGACGTGGCCATTGCTGCGCTTCTTGGGGCAGAAGAGTTTGGCTTCAGTACTGCACCTCTCATTACACTTGGCTGCATCATGATGCGGAAGTGCCACAAGAACACTTGTCCCGTTGGCATTGCTACTCAAGATCCTGTTCTACGAGAAAAGTTCGCTGGACAGCCTGAGCATGTTATTAATTTCTTCTTTATGCTTGCTGAGGAGGTGAGGGAGATTATGGCTAATCTTGGTTTCCGGACATTGAGTGAGATGGTTGGTCGCTCAGATATGCTTGAGGTTGACAAGGAAGTTACTAAGACTAATGAGAAGTTAGAGAATATTGATCTCTCCCTGTTACTTAGACCTGCTGCTGACATTAGGCCTGAAGCTGCCCAGTACTGCATCCAAAAGCAGGATCATGGATTGGAAATGGCTTTGGACCAAAAGCTCATTTCTTTGTCCAAGGCTGCTTTAGAGAAAGGCCTTGCTGTGTACCTTGAATCACCAATCTGCAATGTGAACCGTGCTGTCGGAACAATGCTTAGCCATGAAGTGACTAAGCGTTACCACTTGGCAGGGCTTCCTGCAGATACCATTCACGTCAAACTTAATGGAAGTGCTGGTCAGAGTCTTGGGCTTTCCTTTGCCCAGGCATCTTGTTGGAAATTGAAGGTGACAGCAATGACTATGTTGGTAAAGGATTGTCTGGTGGCAAGATTGTAGTCTATCCACCAAAGGGAAGTCGTTTTGATCCGAAAGAAAATATTGTGATTGGAAATGTGGCTCTTTATGGTGCCATTTGTGGGGAGGCATATTTCAATGGAATGGCTGCTGAAAGATTCTGTGTCCGTAATTCAGGAGCAAAAGCTGTTGTAGAAGGTGTTGGTGATCATGGATGTGAATATATGACTGGTGGGACAGTTGTTGTGCTTGGAAAAACTGGAAGGAATTTTGCGGCTGGTATGAGTGGGGGTATTGCTTATGTTCTTGATGTGGATGGCAAATTTCATTCTAGATGCAATCTTGAGCTGGTAGATCTTGATAAGGTTGAAGAGGAAGAGGACATTATGACTTTGAGAATGATGATACAACAACATCAACGATACACAAACAGCCAGTTGGCCAAAGAAGTTCTTGCTAACTTTGAGAATCTTTTGCCTAAATTTATAAAGGTCTTCCCTAGGGATTATAAACGAGTTCTTGCAAACATGAAAGAAGAAGCCGCCTCAAAAGAGGCAATGGAGCGTGCTGACAAAGAAGTTGAGGAACAAGATGAGGCAGAATTAATGGAAAAGGATGCTTTTGAAGAACTCAAGAAGTTGGCTGCTGCATCTTTGAATGAGAAATCCAGTGAGGTAAATCTTATTTAATCAGTTTTCCTTTAAACATTCCCACATCACTTTACCACTTTGGAATTTGACCATCTCACTGTATATCTCCCTCTTTGTTATCACAACACTAGTGATCTATATGAATTACCCTCCATCTAAACTTGGTCCCTCTTTCCTCCAATCTTTTTTTCTGGTGGTTAGGTTTTGATGTTCACTTATTTACATAGTTAATTTATTATTTAAACTACATATTTTATAGCAGTAGCCTCTGTTATGCTAATCATTGTGGCTTAGATCTTTTAGAAGTTGGTATTTTTGTTTTTGTAACGAATTAACATTAAAAATAACAAACTTAATGTGTTCTGATGCTGTCTGCTCTTCCTTGATTGTTAGGAGTATTGATATATTCATTGCACTTGCTTACTGTTGTCTTGTACTGTCTAATCTGTTTGTACTTTGTGCGAATGTTGAATTTCATAGATGGTTGATCAAGCTGAAGAAACCAAAAGGCCTAGTCGGGTTGCTGATGCTGTTAAACACAGAGGTTTTGTTGCTTATGAGCGTGAGGGCGTTCAATACAGAGATCCTAATGTTCGGATGAACGATTGGAAGGAAGTTATGGAGGAATCAACGCCTGGCCCACTTTTAAAGACTCAATCTGCCCGTTGTATGGATTGTGGCACCCCTTTCTGCCACCAGGTACGATTTAGAATAGTTTTACTAGTTCTTTGAATTTGAAAGTTCACCTTAACTAAAGTTCCACTTTCAAAAATGTAGGAGCACTCTGGTTGTCCTCTTGGAAATAAAATACCCGAATTCAATGAGTTAGTGTACCAAAATAGGTGGCGTGAAGCACTAGATCGACTCCTTGAGACAAATAACTTCCCAGAGTTCACTGGCAGAGTATGTCCCGCTCCTTGTGAAGGTTCTTGTGTTCTTGGCATCATTGAAAATCCTGTATCCATAAAAAATATTGAGTGCACCATCATAGACAAGGCGTTTGAGGAGGGTTGGATGGTGCCACGACCTCCCCTGAGGAGAACTGGGTATGCCTTTCTTTTTCTCTATATATTAAAAATATTTTCTTTTCTTTAGTGTTGCTAACAATTTTCTGGAGCATCGAAATATAGTAAACTGACCATATTATGTAGAATTTTACCAAATAAAATATCTCAACTGTGTATGTTCAATGTTGTGCATCTATTGAGCGGTTAGTATCATGTTTTTAATTACAGGAGAAGGGTAGCTATCATTGGAAGTGGACCATCTGGCTTGGCTGCTGCTGATCAGCTTAACAGAATGGGTCATTTGGTAACTGTCTATGAGCGTGCAGATCGAATTGGAGGGCTTATGATGTATGGAGTTCCCAACATGAAGACTGACAAAGTGGATGTAGTACAGCGGCGGGTTAACCTCATGGCTAAAGAAGGTGTAAACTTTGTCGTCAATGCTAATGTTGGTGTTGATCCTTTGTTTTCTCTTGATCGATTACGAGAGGAGAATGATGTCATTGTTTTGGCAGTAGGTGCCACAAAACCTAGGTAGGAACTATCATTTATTGTTCATAATTTCTTGAACTTGATATCAAACTTCTGCTGTTATGCCTTTGCTTTGTTAGTTTTTAATATCAGAACATGACTGCCCAATCTTATCACATCAAATAAAAACATGCAAACATGTCTAAACCTCAGGGTTTTACTTGATGCAGGGACCTTCCGGTACCTGGACGGGAATTTTCAGGCATCCATTTTGCCATGGAGTTCCTTCATAAAAACACTAAGAGCTTGCTTGACAGTAATCTTCAGGATGGAAACTACATCTCTGCTAAGGGCAAGAAAGTAGTCGTCATTGGTGGAGGTGACACTGGTACAGACTGCATAGGGACATCAATCCGACATGGTTGCAGTAGCATTGTTAATCTTGAGCTTCTACCTCAGCCACCTAAAACTAGGGCTCCAGGAAACCCTTGGCCCCAGGTATGTGTTTTCCTGCAGTCTCCTATCTTGTGCAGATATACGCCAGATATGGACTCTAATTTATTCCATGATTTGGTTATTGTCCTTGATGGTGTCTTGCCCCTTCTGAGTCACTGCTTGTGCATATTTTCTAGCTTACATACATAGAAGTCGCAATAAAGTGTGATTTGATGTGGAATAAATTCTGATTAGGCAAATTAATTGAAAGGCAAGATCAAATAAATTGACATTGCATCCATGTCTTTAGGTGTCTTGTGTTATTTATTTCTTTCTGTTTTTCTTTTGCAGTGGCCCAGAATCTTCCGTGTAGATTATGGGCACCAGGAAGTTGCGGCAAAGTTTGGCAAAGACCCAAGGTCATATCAGGTATTGACTAAGCGGTTTGTGGGAGATGAAAATGGTGTTGTGAAAGGACTTGAGGTGGTTCGCGTCCAATGGGAGAAGGATGCTAGTGGGAAGTTCCAGTTTAAGGAGGTTGAAGGCTCTGAAGAAATTATTGAAGCTGATCTGGTTTTATTAGCCATGGGATTCCTTGGTCCCGAGCAGGTCAGCATTTTATATCCCTTACCCTTTATAATTACTCTACAACAAGCCCATAATTGAATTTCATACCAATTGATGTTCTTTTTTTTTTTTGTTTCCAGACTCTGGCAGAGAAGCTAGGACTGGAGCAAGACAATCGATCAAACTTCAAGGCAGAGTACGGCCGCTTTGCAACTAATGTAGAAGGGATTTTTGCAGCTGGGGATTGCAGGCGAGGCCAGTCCCTTGTGGTGTGGGCAATCTCAGAGGGTCGCCAAGCTGCTGCACAAGTGGATAAATACCTCACAAGAGAAGACTCCAAATCTGGCAGCCAGGAAAATGGACTTGATAATGAGAGGCAAAAGGACTTCACCAAGAGGCAACAAGACAAACACACAGTTATGACCTAGTGGATTCTTTTCTTCTTCATACAGTGCCCAAAAGCTGTACAACTGATACACAGTATAAACAACTGGTTCCAAATCAAATCCTCGGAACAACCGATGAAAGAATGATGTACATAGTGAATAACCAGCTCAGGATAAATCTAATCTCTTGGGCTAGGGGGAAGGGTTGAACAGAATTCTTGGGAGTAGCTTCAAGGAGGTGGTAAATTAGGGATAGTGGTGTTCATTATCTACAGCATGTTTATAGTGTTTCTGTTGCAGCTCTTTGTTTGGGTATTGTGATGACGGGTTGGTTATGAAGGAACAATGTACAGTTTTGTCTCTTAATTATTTGCTTGGGATAGAAACTATATGTTTATATTTATGGTTGTTTATTAATAAGGTTGCCAAATATTTTTAAATCTTTTTTTTTCTTTTCCTGTGAAAGGAAGAAGATTAGCAATTGAAAACAACATGAATGTTTTGAAAGAAAAGACCTGCATAAATTTTCCCAGGAAAATGACAATTTTTCAGAGAGAGGGTAATAAAGTTTGGACCTTAGCGGTTTTATAATATAAACATGGTTTCCTAGCGCAAGGTACTCGCTGATTTATTTACGGCGAGAAAGTGACAGAAAATGCGGAATGATTGAGGGAATGTGCGAGCACGTGTCATATTTAATCAATTGTTCCACGTGGCAGAAAATGTGACGATGATGTCATTGTGGCTATAGAGATATCTAAACGCTATTTTCTTCAGCCGCCGCAAATTAACTAACCAGCAAAATGATTTTAAATTAAAATAAATTTAATAATTGAAACATCACGTGGGCTTATTTTATTAATACGTATAATATTAACTAAATTCGTATCATTACTTTTTCCTTTTGGAAAGGGTGAAATATATGCTTTCACATAAGTGCACGTGCCATTATATGTGTTGGCAGAACCGAGATTTGAGTTGGCGAAATATAGGTGTTGGCGGATCTGGGTAACCTCTACGAAGGGGTGGATATAAGTTTAATTAAGTTTTAACACTTTCTTATTTGAATTTAATATGAGTTTAGTTGAAATTTATCAAATTATTGACAATTTAAGTTTATTCAAATAAAAAATGATTAGATTTAATTTTCGATTTAAATTCAAAACTCAAATTAGTGGTTTAAATTAATAGTTAATTTTGTTCGAATCAATAATTTGAACACGTGATTTATTAATAAAATAATATCGTTTAATCCAAATATTAGATAAAACTATCAATTCAAGTCATAAATTGGAGCTAAATTCAATCACGAATTCAATTGAATCAAGTACATATTCAAACCACATATTTAAACCATAAATTTGAGTTGAATTCAAGCCTAATCGAATTGAACATCTTCTAGCTCAGATTTTGCTTGGTATAAAAAATGAGTCAAAAATTTCAATTCAAATTTAAATTAAACAAATTTAAACCAAATTGAACTGATTTTTACGACTAAATTAGCTCGATTTGAATCCAATCATACTTTTGATTTCGTCATTATTTATCCATCAAATAGGGAAAACTTAAAAAATAAAAATCACCAATCCTTGAATAAAAGAAAGAGTTTACAGGGAAAAATATGGTAACATAAGTAATTTATAAAAATCACTCATCCTTAAATAAAAATATATATATAAAAGAAAGAATATAGTAATACAAATAATTTTTGTACATGAAAAAACCTTTCCAATGTAAAGAGAGCAAAAAAAGGAAAAAAGGGTCTAAAAATCAACTAAAATATATTATAACTGAAAGTCTTTACATTAATAGTTATAATCCATGAAAAACTATTTTACATAAATTTAGAGTTCAAGTATAATTCTAATATAAGTCAAATATATAATTATTTATAATTAAATTGATTAAATTTATCAAATAGAGTCATTCCTCAAGTCTTAGTCATTAAATCAAAACTTAATCATCCAAAATTGATACTATTTGTTGTTAAAAATGTGGAGAAAACATTTTTTGCAATGAAAATTGTGAAAAATCAACTATAAAATCAAATGGGCAATCAATATTGAATAATTGTCTTATTATGTATATTTAAAGCCCGAAAGACTATTTTCCATTTAAGTTTTAATGCCAATACAAGTATACACCTATGAGGTTTGAAAAATTCAAGGTTTTACTCATGCTCTAACTTCAGTTAAAATTTTCTGTTAGAAACAAGAATAAAATTGTTATTTTATCAATAATATTAAAAAAATATAAATTCTATTAAGTTTTACCCTCTAGATTTTAAAAACTAATAACTTCACTCTTATTTGAAGTTTTTTAACTTTGAAAAGTAATATCCCCCCAACCAAAAAATAAACTTAAGGTTAATTTTCTTACCCTCTTCGTCCATTGCCGATGATGCTTGAACCCACACACCGACCACCATCTCTTCGATGCGAGGAAGAGTATTTGGAATTGACAAAGATGTTGTCTTTCTCGATTTCAGACGAATCAACAAAGTGAGAAGGCTTTATCGCTTCGTTTGAATTAACGCTTCTTCGTTGCGTTGGACAGGGTGAGAGATAGTGGCTAGTGTATTATCAGGAAAAAAGCAACATCGTTGATGGTTGGAGAGGTAAGAAATAACCCTCGGTTTTGGGGATGAATATTACTTTTCATAATTAGAAAACTTTAGGTAGGGAAAAATTATTAGTTTTTAAAACTTTGGTAGGAAAACTTAATGAAATTTATATATTTTTTAATATTATTAATAAAAAAATGATTTTACCTTTACCTCAAATATAAAATTTTAACAGAAGTTAGCGTATTGATGAAATTTTAGATTTTTCAAATTTCATAAGTATGTATTTATTTTAACATTAAAATTTGGGTGGAAAATAGTTCTTTGACCTATTTAGAGAGACAAATTTGATTTGTAGTGGACTCAGGAGAAGTTAAGAGTGATAAATTGATTTCCTGAGTTTGAAAAATTAATAGTTTAAATATATTGAGTATATCAATATAACCCCTAAAGTTTTACATGACACTTACTAAATTTAATTATTAAACATGAACCCTTATAATTTATTTTTGTTCAATCTTAACCCATAAATTTTATCAAAATAATTATATTGTTCTATTTGCCATAAAATACGAGAACAAAAAAAAAAAAATATGACTTTAAAATAGAGAGAAAAATGGTTGCTTTGTTTGGCACCAAGTAAATGATAACCACAAAAACCCAAGAAACTAACAGTGAATTCAACCATCAAATTAATTGTTTCGATTCAATGTCCTAAATTTCCAACCATCAAATTAAGATGCTTATAATCAACCTACCTATAATAATGGGTTGAATGAAAATGACGTTTCAAATAAACGGTTGACAATTGTGGATAAACATTTGGAAATTTAGGAAAGATGATTGAACTTTTGAGTAAGATAAAACTATTTTAATATTTCTCAATTTGGAAAAAAAATATGAAAATTTTATTAAATATCAATTTTGTCCCTTAAAAAAAAAATTAACTATCAAAAACCGTTAACAATTAGTTTAAAGAAATTGGGGGAACACTAAATAAAAATGAGGTTAATACCAAGATATTAATTGATAATATAGTTTAAAATAATAATATCCAATAAGCTAGTGTGTGTCTTTTTTAGGTCCCACACGAATGGCTCCATCCCTAATTTCTTCTTTTAATATTAAAAAAGACAAAGATTTTACTTCTCCGTGTCTTGTCGCGGTTTGCCTGTTGCCACCTAAGCAAATGTGTAAAAGTGGAAATAATATATAATTTAAATTAAATTTTTTATTGAATTATTATTATTATTAATTTATTAAACAATGTCTATCTATAGTATAATTGATTTGATTTAGTCTCAACGTTCAAGTTAAGTTATCTTACCAGTCAAGTCACAAGATCTGGAAATCCAGGGATGAAGAGGCTGTCCACGTCGGAGAGTTATGAGCAATATTTTTAAATTTAGAATGATAATCAAATCACTTATCTCACTAATTTATTGAATAATTAATTAATTTAATTTATAATTAAATTATTATATATATTTTAAATAATATTAAATATTTATTATATTTTTTTAATATAAAACATAATTTTAAATATATTAATCAAGTTTAATTAAATTTTAAATAAATTAATATTTTATACATAAATTAAACTAAATTATAAAATTAAATTAAATTATAAATTAATTCATAATTTAATCAAAGAAATTAACTATTTCGGTTTAATTTACAAAACACAGGTGATGAGCACCTTCTTCGTCCCCAAGTAGAGAAAGTCATAGAGAAAAAGAGGTCTATTTCCCTTCAAATTCGGGCTATGAATCTTGCATCTTTTGATTTCTATTTGTGTAAACAAGGATTATAATGGTCCAATTCCATTTCCAATCATCTATTAAAAATTAAAATTTTGTGTTTTGTATCAATTATTTTTAAAAAAATAAAAAATTAATTCATACATTATTATTTTTAAAAAATATCATTCTTAAAAATTTTAAATTTTTTATATATATTTTTATTTTTTTAAAACAATATATCAATTTATATCGATAATATATATAATATAATTGATATGTTTATTATATTATACTAATTTAATAAACTTTATTATATGTATTATTTTTTATTTATTTCATAAATGATGTATTATATATAATGTCTCTGAAACCAATGAACATAGTATGAATGTCTCTGAAACCAAGTTCGAAGAGATAGTTTTGACCAAATGGACCTATTAATATTTTTAATTTAGTCTCTTTTGGCATGACATGATTGTGCATTTCACATTAAGCAATTTGACACAAATTAGGGTTCAACATCTTATTTATTATTTTACTTAGTTATATTAATTAAAAATAAAAAATAAGAATTACTTTAATAATTATTTAATATTAAAAGTGGGATTGATAATTAACGTAATTTTTATCGCATTCATCACATTATCATTGATATTAAAATATTTATTTTGTTCATACTTTTAAAAAAAGTAAAAAAATTTAGTAGGAAAATGCATATTTCCATAGTGTGGGAAGGTGTATAGTTTTGGCAAGCTCTAGTAAATAACAAAAAGTTCATGAAAGAAACAAATGTGCGATGTCTACAAATATTCAAGAGAAAAAATGATGTTAGCGACGGGTGGCCAGGATCACATGGCTGTTTTGATACTCTTCCATCATGTCTATGTATGAATGGTTCGTTTTAGTGTAAGGCTTAGCTTTCAATCCAATATATGTTGACAAACTCAACTCTTGATTATAGTTTTCAAGAAGTTGTTTGAATAATAATAAAAAAATTTATATATAAAAGCGCATAGATTCAAATCTCTTTTGATAATATTTTAAAATTTAATTTTGAAAGAATGATTTAGTTCAAATGAAAATTTTTTATTAAAAAATATCTTATTTATATAATTAGAATTTTATTTGTTTAATATGCTTAATTTAATTTTAAAAAAGAAAAAACGAATTTTTTCTTTGTTCAAATGATTTTTTTTTGTTTATGTAAGTCGAATCGAAAGTCAAATAATAATATTAGATATTTGGACCTTTTTACCCCTGTTTTTCATTGGTTTCTTTGTTCTACAGTTAATTTCTAAAAATGAATTTGCACAGTTTCCAAATTGATCGGTTATTATATATTATTTAAATGGAGCGTTTGGTTCGGATAATGTTTTATTACCAAAATAAAAAAATTATTTTAAAGATAGATTATTTAAAAGATTACTAGGTATAAATGATTACTATATTCGATAAAATTTGATAAGTATAAATAATTATTGTGTTTGGTTAAAGGTAATAAAAGATTACTAATAAATTATTTTACTTAAATGTCTTTGAATATAATTATTTTTAAATATTTTTTATATTATTTGTTATATTAATTAAAAATAAATTTATTTTTGTCTCAAAAAATTAATAAATAATAATATAATTATAATAAAATCAAGATTACCTTGGTAATATTTAAATACCTAAAGTGAAAGTGATAATCAGATTACCATCTATATTACCTGTTACGTCAGTATTGATAATATAAAATTATTGTAATATTTTATTACTGATAAATTAAATAAAAAAATAAAAAATAAATTATCAAAGTAATCTTTAAAACCCATAACTAAACGCCCCGAATTGTAATCCTGGCCATGCTGTGGGAAGTAAATAATTTCAAAACAATTCTGACGTCAAAAATATATAAGCGGACAAAAAGTGCTCCCACAACATGTTACGATGACTTTCCTTAAAAAGTAGGGTCCACGTATGGGAAATAAATAATTTACTTATATATTTTTGACGTCAGAATTGTTTGAACTATATTCCTGTAGTAGGGTTTGGTGGACGACACGTTTTAAATATTATTTTGATGATTTATATTTTATTATTTATAATTGATAAGAGATTATTATAATTTTTTATTATTAATAGTGATATACTAATGATATTATTAATAATGTTAAAATTTTAAAATTACAAAAATAATTGAGATGTTACTATTAAAATTAATGTGAATGATTTTTTACTATTACATTAGAAAGACCAAACTAATATATAATAAATTACAATAAAATTATATATATTTATTTTTGGTATATAATTTGTGCACATAGATGAGGTGTTATCATGTGATTGGATGTTTTTTTATCATATGATGACCCATATTTTAAAATCCCCTAATTACATGATGACATATCACTGTATACATGAATTGTGTACCAAAAATAGGTATACATAACATTACTCAATAAATTATTACTCTTGAGGGATGCATAATGGCCATATAATACATGCTTTACACAGAAGATCGGGGCGAGTCAGTTCATCTCATTTCTTCGATCAAGCAGAGAAAGTTGCGGAGACCAAGATCGAAACAGTCAGTCAGTATCTTTCAGCTCCTTGTCTGCTTCATCTTTGCATCATTACTCATGTAAGTTACCGTTGTTGTGTAGATATGCTGTGTTGATGGACTTTTGATTTTGCAAATGAATTTTTTGAGAATAAAATTTACTCTTTAAAAGTTTTGATATGTCATGTATGATTGAGCTGTTGTTTGTTTTTAGCTTCGTTATTGGTATCTTTTGAATGTGTGCTTTTGAACAAATACGTACATGGATTTTCTTTTACCTAATTATGGCTTATTTGTGTATTAGGACTTTGATCTCAGAGGTAGAGATGACTGAATCAATTTCCTGGAGACAATTAGGACGAAGAAATGGTTTCTCGCGAAATTTCACAGGTGTTCAACGTACAACTTCCCAAAATTTGATCAAGAGAGTGGTTCACCATCTGAAGAAATTCCTAGACTCACGGGAATCTATATTTTACTGGACTTTAACTGTCCTCTGTATGTTTTCAACTTGGTGTGATTCCTTCTTTCTCTACAGTTTCAAGGTCAATGATCTTAAAAATTGTCTTGAACTCGAAGGCCATGCAGCGATTGCAGCCACTGTTTGCCGCACCGTTTTTGATCTCTTGATTATTCTTCCTTGTATACACGAAAGAAGAAATGAAGGAGACACTGTGATTAAAAGGCAAAAATGGCTGTATTTCTCTGTTGATGTCATCCTCAGCAATTTCCCACTACCGCAGCTGGTAAGAACCATCTTTTCTAACTAACTAATATTCATGTTTATTTATATTTTATGTATCTATGTGTTGTAACTTTGATTGAATAACTCAGCACTTTATATGGCTCTTCAGGTGGTGATTTCAAATATGATTGTCAGGAAGGGAAGTTGTGCGCCCTTTAATGTATTAAGGATGTTAAAATATGTTGTTATTTTCCAGTACCTACCCAGGTTCTTAAGAATTTATAGGTTTTATAGACAAGCTGAAACTGCTGAAGGAATCCTGACTCAAAATATTTGGATAAATGCTTCATGTTGTTTCCTAATTTACCCGCTTGATGGTCATGTAAGTTATACCTAACCTTTCCTACAGGTTTCTTTTTCCGCCTGTCGTCTCGCTTTTCGTTTCTAAAAATTTAATCAAGGTTTGCACATGATATGTCTGTATTTAACAACTTTTTTTCTTAAATAATGACTTTTTATACAATCAAAGATTCGTCTAATATTGTTTTGGCTTGCTCTTTATATTTAGAAGTATCATAGTCGTTGCCTGCTAAAATTTTTAATTTGCGGTTAACCTGTTTTTTTAGGCAATTGGAGCCTTGTGCTATCAATTGGCTATTGAAAGATTAACTCAATGTTGGCGTATAGCTGGAACCGATAGCATTTGCACGATGAAAGTAAATACAACTGTTTTTGAATTTGGGATGTTTCAAGAGGTCATTCTCTCTGGTGTTTTGAAGAAAGATTTAATGGCAAAGTTCATGTTTTGTTTTAACTGGGGCTTGCAGACTATAAGGTTTGTGTATACAATTCATTTGCTGTTTGATCTGCTAGTGGTGGGTTTTAGGGAATGAAGTCTGAGCATAATAATTAGATTGTTCAATAATTGTATAATGGGAAAACGTACTTCCAGTCTCACCAATTTGTTTGATTTGGGTTTTTAAATTAATTCAATGCAGATCCTTGGGTGGAAATTTCAATACAAGTACAGATTTTTGGGAAAACTTATTCGCAGTTTTCATTAATCTGTTTTGCGTCATATTCATCACTGTACTTGTGGTGGGAAAATTGCAGGTTAATATTTTTCAGTGCCTTGTCTCTTAACTTATTTTGGCATATACATAAGCAGACGCATTGAATTTAATTTCTTCTGTGAAACAGATCCTTCTGCTTTCTAAGTACAGGAGATTAGAGGACACGAGATTGAAGGTCCAAGAGATAATTCGATCCAAGACCTTTAAACTGCTCTCCACAAATCAGCAAGAACAAATTAAGAGTCATTTGCAGTATGCATGGCAGGAAACTGGAGTTGTTGGTGGACAACATTTCCTTGATACTCTTCCTGAAGGCCTCCAGGAAGATGTATTGAGAGAGCTTTGCTTAGAAATGCTCAAAAAAGTGAGTTTCTTATCCTGCTATTGCCTCAAAGTATACATAACATAACGCTTTGAGTTCTTAGAATATTGAATTTTTTAATTCATTTTTCTTGGTTTTGTTGCAGGTGTATGTGTTTAAAAGATTCGAAGAACAAATTTTAAAAGAAATTTGTCACAATCTTAAGCCAGTGTTGTATGCAAAAGGACGATGTATTGTTAGAAAAGACGAGAGAATCAAGGCGATGCTATTCATCATACACGGCACAGTAATATCTACCATGACTGCAAATGATAGTTACTCTTATGGTGATGGTGAATTTTGGGGTGAAGAAATTGCAATATCTAGTTTGCATCCTCATCGGAATTGGAAACCCATGTCAATTGGAATAGCTAGAGCTGCTACTCAAGTTCAAGGTTTTGCCCTAGAGTTGGATGACCTGAACAAGGCTTTAGAAAAAATCAAGAGGTTGCCTAACGTTTACTCACTGCAGTGGAAAACTAAGAATGCTCGTATTATACAAATAGCTTGGCACTGTTATAAGAAGAAAAAGCTTCAAAAGAACTTCTGAGATGGAAGAAAATTGTTCCCAATCCTCTAAGTCAAAGCTGTATGTACATGGTTTTTGTACCGTGGCCGTAGGAACAGATTGCTTTTCACATTTATGTATTTATATATGTAATATAATTTACATATTTATATTTAGTTGTAATTATCCCTTCCTGACTATGAGATGTCTATTTTACCGTGACTGATTGACTTTTATTATCATCAGTTTTTAGTATCATTAATTTTTAGTTTGTTTTTATAATTACAAATCTTGTGCATTGCACCATCAATTTTTAGTATATTTGTATAGATATACACCAGATATGGACTCTAATTTATTCCATGAATTTGGTTGTTGTCCTTGATGGTAATGTGTGGAACTCTCTTCATGATCTCCTCTTTCCCTTCACCTCTCTATCTGTGGATCTTCAGCAGAATAACTGATACAAGGGACACTGAAATTTTTGCTATAAAATGGTCCACTTATACAATTATATCGCACTTTATTAAGTATAAATGTTCTTACTACTTTATTTATTGAAATATCTAAATTACACTTATTTTTAATCTTATAAACGCAAAAAAGAAAATAAATATATGATAGATTCATATTTATAATTTTATGTAAAATATAATTTACTATTGATTAATAATATGATTTCATATTATTATATTATTTAATATTATTATAATATAATTAAACGATTAATAATTAAAACTAGTAATAAGTTGATAAAAATTCAGATTTGAATAAAAAACAGCAAAAATATTGCTTGGCGGGTTGTCAAGGCTTTGCATTCCTGCCAAGCGTTGGCGTTCATGTCAAGGTTTAGCGTGAACGCCAACCTGATCTTCACATTAATAGGTAATTAGTTTTATATCTTTACCTTTATACTTTGCATCCCCGATGTCTCCTCTTTCTGAGCATTCGATGTTTCCTCTTTACGATTGTGCGGCGTCTCCCCTTTCTCGTTGTTGTCATTGACGAAGACGCCACACAGCGTCAAAAGATGTACGACCGAAAGGAGGGGCCGTCGGAAAAGGAGAGTAGGTGCTTGGAGATCATCGGTCGTCATCGAAAAAATTGGATTTGAAAGTTTGGAAACCCTAGGGGAAAAATGTAGTTTTTGAAAATTTGGGTTGAAGAGAAATTGTTAGTTTTTAGAGTTAGGAAAAATGATATAACTAATGGACTCAGTTAATTTGAACGGTTTATGGGTGGGTAAATCAAATTTTTAAAGTTAACAGAGAAAATTTTGAAAAAAAAAAAGGGGAAATTGAAATTTTTACCTTTTTTTTTTTACCGTGTATACATATATATCACTTATTTTAAAGTTTAAATAAAACTACCACAACAGCATAACATTTTTCTAAAATACCCTTATTGATATAACTCATGCAGAAAGAGAGAATATCATCTCTCTTTTTTTCTTCAGCCTTCCAGTGAGGAAGAAATTTCTGCAGTATGAAAAAAAAAATTCTTTAACAAAGAAAATATGTGATTGAACAATAAAATTTATATGTTGTGTGTTTTATTTATGAATAATTAAAAATCAAATAATGTATGATAGATTCATGTTCATGAGTTCATGTGAAATTTAATTTTATTATGATTTTATGTTGTTAAATTATTTAATATTGTTATTTAATATTGTTTTTATTGTTTAAAATTGTTATAATATTATATTAATGGTTATAAAATACAAAATTTTAAATCTAAAATATTTTCAGACAAAGAACAGGTTGGCGCAACACCCATTGACTTATGTTTTTTTTTAAATTTAGTTCACTCCCATTGAATTTGAAGATTTCTGGATTTTTTTTTCATACAATAGGTCTACTGCATTTAAAGATTTCTGAATTCCCTTTAATAAAAATAATATTTTAACTTATATAGGCCCACCCCAGGAAAAAGAATCAAAAAATTTATGGCGCTTTAAGAAGGGTTGGGTATTTGATAAAACGGTTGGCGTTGGGCCCATGCTAACCCTTTTTAATTCCACATCAACGTTTTTTTAAATTTTTCTGTAACTCCTTTTTTTTTAGTTAAATTTTATCAAAAAAATTTTTTTTACTTATTATAGTACAATTCTAAAGTTGTAGAAAAAAAGATAAAAGATCTCTTTGTATGAGTCTTCATTTAAAAGTTGAGAAAGAAGAGAGAATAAAGAATATTTATATTGGTCATCTAAAAATAGGTATTTTAGGGAAATAGATTACTGTTGTTGTATATTTGTTTAAGTTTTAAAATAAATAACATATATGTATACACGGATTAAAATAAGAGTAAAAATTTTAATTTCCTAAAAAAATATACTTTGAGTGGGAAATAGTCCTTTGGCCAAAATTAAATTTAAAAAATTATAATTCAGTAGGAGCAGTACTATGTGTATCCATTTTTGATACACAATTCATATACATAATGATGTGTCATCATATAATGAGGTGAATTTAAAACATGTGTCATCATATGATAAAGAAATATTCAATCACATGATAATATCTCATTTGTGTATATAAATTATATATCAAAAATAGATACACATAATTTTATTGATTCAGTAGAGCGGTGTACATATTTTTGCCGATCAACCCTATTAATAACTTATAATGACACGACTTTAATAACCTTGAGTCTTATCCCGAGCCCTATACTTTCGCCGGATTGACCTTACTTGATATGTCTCAACCCAAACGAACACATTCGGCCGCACCAAGATCTGCTCTGTATAGCCTGTTCCGACTTCGGAGCTACTGACACTTCTAGTGTAATAAATGTAATTTAGAATTTAAATTTAATAATTAATTAAATAAAATAATTAATCCAACAATCAGTTCAATCAGTGTAACCGTCGAAGTTTCTTGTTCCTTACGCTAAATTAAACGAAAAAATAATTTGATACTGGAAGATTTTTTAATTGGTCAATGGAGGGTCGCTTCCATCCGATTTGTTAGAAAAGTGTCATTCTCACGTAAGATTTCTACCTTGATCTTCCATACTATAAATAATATATTTTATTAATTCTTTTGCATTGAAATTTCAAAATATATTAATTTTTTATTTTTATTGATAATTGTACTAAATCTTCTAGACTCAATGGTCTCCTTTTTAATCTATTTATTCGTTAAATTAGTTTTAATATCACATAAATACTATGTGAGAATTTTTTTATATATAATTTAATTATATAGAAAATATATTATTATGTAATTAAATATTATTTTATTTATATATATATAATTTTATTGTTTTTTAATAAAAATTAATTGTAAAATCAAATAGATAATCAATTGTTGAATGATTAACGTTATATATATATGTTGAGGGGGATATATTTGATTTGTGACAAATTTAAATTTTTCTAAATTTAAAAAATCATTAATTTAAATATATAAAATATATCAATAATAAGATTATTTATATAAATAATGATATATTATTATGTGATTAGATATTATTTTATTTTTAATTATTAATTATTCAATCATATAATACTACGTAACTATTTGTACCCAAAATTATATATAAAAATTATTCATATAATACTATTCATATATTAATATAGCTTCGAAAATTTTTATTGACTCTTTCTATATTTTATTATTGTTTATTTGAATCTTATATTTTACTTTCGTTTAATCTTCAACCCATAAATTTTTATCGAGGTAATTACTTTGTTCTATTTGCTATAAAATCCATAAACAAGGCTATGCCAACAAAAATATCCCTACTTGATAACCATCTCCACCACCCTCCACAGCTACTTCTCCATTGATAGTAAGCACGGATGTTTTCAAACTCAAATAAAACTAATCAAATCATGTATTTAAATTATAAATTTGAATTGAACTAAGTTATGAATTAGAACTATTGATTCGAGTTAAAAAATTGAATCAAATTTAAACTGATTATTTTTTATCCGAATTAGACTATTTCCAATTCGAGTTAAAAGATATTTAGACTTGATTTGATTTATATCTATTATTATATCTCTCCTACAACTACTTCTCCATTGATTGTAAGCGTTGATGTTTTGAAACTTGGATAAAACTTATCGATTTGATTGGGAATCAAGGGACATATAGTTTTTAAATATAAAAAATATATTAATATAATTTTTAAAATTTTACGCAAATAGTTTATAAATTTAATTACCTTATATTTTAATTTTATGATACTATTTTCAATAAAATAGTATTATATGAATAATTTTTATGCACAAATAAAATATATATATATATATATATATATATATATATATATATATATATATATATATATATATATATATATATATATATATATATGATTAAATACTTGAAAATTAAAAATAAAAAAATTCAATCACATAATAATATATCTTATTTGTATACAAAAATTATATACATAATGTTATTATTTTCAATAACACAACCAAGCAATGTTTTCGTAATATAGAAAAACTATGAAGATAATTATAGAAGTGAAAGCAACCTATAATTTTAAGGTTAAAATTTTAATTAAATTATTATTTTTTTAATAATAACATGGGCCACCTTAATGACTATATTTATAGTATAAATGGTTTGATTTAGTGTCAGCGTTGGAGTTAAGCAATGTTGCCAAATTCAACTCACAACTTCCAGAATTTAGAGATGAAGATGCTGTCTACATCAGGAAGTTGCACTTTCTTAGTCCCCAAGTAGAGGCAGTTCTAGAGAAAAAGTGATCTATTTCGCTAAAAGCTCCGGTTACGTCTCTTGTACACTAACTTCTATTTTTTTATTAATATGTTATTATTTTAAAAAACATTATATATTTTTAAAATTTTAAAATTTATTATATAAATCTTTAATATATATTTATTTTTCTTAAAAATTGTATTAATTTATATCAATAATATATATTATTGACATTAGAACTAATTTTAATAATAAAAAAAAACCTTCTTATTAAAAATTAAAATTCAAATAACATATGTGAAAGGAGACACTCTTATGAAAAAAAAATTGAATTAATTAATTTGGAATCGAATAACTACTATACAAATAAAACCCTTGATGAACCCGATGCAATAGTTATGGGTTTGATGATTGTTCCAAGATTTATTAGGGTCGATTTTTTGATTATTAAATATATATATATATATATATATATATATATATATATATATATATATCATATTATCTAATAAATTTATTATATCGTAATAACTTGATATATTTTGTATTTATTTATATTATATTATATTGTGAAATCCATATAAAATACAATAGGATGGAGGGAAACGAAGACCTGCATAAAATGTTCCGGGAAAATTACAATTTTTCTGAAAGAGGGTAATAAAGCTTGTGCCTTTAGCAGGTTTAACAATTAGTACCCGCCTTTTTTATAGCAAGAAAGTGACAGGAAGGACGGAGGGAGTGTGACGAGCACGTGCCATATTCGATCAAATATTCCCACGTGGCGGAACCTGTGACGATGATGTTATTCTGTCTATAGATCTAACGGCTATTTCTTCAGCCGCCACGAAGATTAAATTACCCACCAAAATTTCTGTGGAATGATTTTCAGTTAAAATAAATCACTTTTATTTTATTAATACGTATGATATAACTCAATTCTTTCCCTTTTTGGAAAGGTTAAAAAGAAAATGAATTTGTTCTTTCTTATGTTTTGAAAGTTACTGCCCGAACATTATTAATAGGCCAGGGGATTATTTCTCATCCAAGTTTAGATGTATTTTTAAAGTTTTATCTGTAGAATTTCAAAAACTAATAATCTTATCTATTTGTTTAAAATCTTTATTAAAGTTAAGGAGAAAACCATTATTTAACAAAAAATTAAAAAACTAAAGTTTTATTACTTTTACCTTCCTCAGATTAAAAATTTCATAGTTCTTTCTCTACTCAAAGTTTAAAAAATTAATATTTTCTTTATAGGGTTTATAAATCATTATCAGAGACAGTCGTCTTTAACCATTTTGGCTCTCCCTTTAGGTTTAATTCTCTCTGTTGATTACATCTCAAATATTGATGAAACCTATTTCTTTTGACAAAGATAAAATTGTCTTCATCTATATATTAATAGCTACATTCTCAATGCAAACCTGGATAATGTTTGCCCAAACCACGTGAAAAAAAAAAAAAAACTATTTGTCTTACCATTCTTAATTTTTAACTCTTAATGTCCTTACAAATCTCCACGGCTAATGTCTACTATATTACAGTTGGATTTAACTTGTCAGGAATTCTGTTCAAAACCTTCAAGCAAGTAAACTTGTGATTTTGAATATCATTACCAACACATTATTTCTTATCTTTTTCTTAGTGTACACATGAATGTTCTTATAGAGCTGAAATTAGGCTCGAAAACAAAGTAATCTATTGCATTCAGAATGAAATGAGGTAACTATATATACCACCATCTTAGGATGCGGCCAAGCCAACACCAACAGGGTAGAAATGATGCTTGGGAATTATACTTAATAATTAATTAGTTAAATTTATTTTAATTATTATTTCTAATATTTATTTGCACAGTAATCCAGTCTGCCACCAGTTCAACCGGTCTACAGTCAAAATTTCTTGTTCCAAACCTTCAATTGGAGGAAATTGAATCAAAGTTGGGAGGCTTGATTTCGGCCGGCCAATGCATCTCACATCTATTAATAAAAAATTTGTACGAGAAGTAAATATTTAAGTAATTAAATTCCAAGTTTTATCCTTATCCTTCAACAGTGCTAATTTACCATGACCAATTAGGGTTCGACACTTGTTTGTGGTGGTGTAATCAATGAGGTAAATAACTTTTTATTTTAATTAACCAATTTTCAACGTGACTATTATTAAAAATATAACCCTTAGAAATTTTATATTGGCCATTCATTTTAGGGAGAAGGACTATTTCCCACCCATCTTTTGATGCGTTCTCACATTGCCACCAACGGCAGATGAAAATCCAGTTTTCCCACCCATGAGCTATTAAAATGGATGATATCTGTTTGCATAAGGGTAAAATGTCCATTTTACCCTTGTTAGATGAAATAACAAAAGTACCCCTCAATTTAATTTCTCAAAATTGATGTGAGGGTTTTACCATTCACCCCTCTTAGGTTTTAGAAACTAACATTTTCACCTTACCTAAAGTTTTTAAACTTTAAAAACTAACATTTTCACCCCCAAACCTAGGGTTTCCATATTTTTCAAAATACAGTCGCCCCCCATAACTTTCAAAACTAGCATTTCACCCCCATTCTTCAACTTCATCTCCCGACGTCTTCTCCGGTGTCGTCACTGACCTCCTCCTTTTCTTGGTGCGACGGCGGTGGTGCGACGAAGAGACGAAAATCTCTTCGTCGCACGATGCGACGAAGAAACCTCTCTTCGTCGCTCGTCGTCCAGATCTGGGAGATCGGTTTCAAACTTCGATCGTCGTCCAGATCTGGGCGATCGCTCGATGAAGGTCTCTCTTCTTCTCTCTTCGTGGCTCGTAGCATCTGGAAGACGCGACGACGAAGGATGACTTCGTCTATTCTTCCAGATCTGGACGACGCTTCGTCGTCCAGATCTGGGCGACGAAGGGTCGTCCTTCGTCGTCCTTTGTAGTCAGAGATAGGAGATCAGTCGAATGCGTCGGCTGTTGATGGTGGTCGGAGAAGGAGCAAACCCCAGGGGTGAAATCTAAACTTTTCAAACTTTGAGGATGGGTTAGTTATTAGTTTTTAAAATCTGGAGGGGGGAAACGGTAAGATTTAAAAGTTTTAAGGTTTTAAATAGCAAATGACGATTTTGCCCCTGTCCCTAACTGAAAAATTGGACGGCAGTTTGGTCACGGATGAGAAAACTAGATTTTCATCTGCCATTGGTGGCAATGTGAGAACGCATCAAAAGATGGGTGGGAAATAGTCCTTCTCCCTTCATTTTATTATTTTGTTTATGTTGAAAAAAATTTTTCTAAAATTTTTTGTTCTTCGCATGGTACTTGAAGTCAGAGTAGACAGCATTATATTTCTCTCCACGCACCATTAATTATGTCAGCATATAACGGTTTTGATTTTATATTAAATTAGTATTATATCAAAATTTTTTAAATTGAACTTAATTTTTAAATATTTAAATTATTTGATCTAATTAAATTATTCAAAATTATTTATTATTTTTATTTTTAAAATATTTTTATTTTTAAAATATTTTTATTATTTTAATTTCTTTATTAAATTATCTTAATCTATTATTAATTAGTATATAATATAATATTTTATTTTATTTACAAATAGTTTAAAAACATTTAAAATATATTAATAATTTAATTAATTAAATCATATTCTTATTATTTAATAATAAAATAATACATTTAAATAAATAAAAAATAATATGAATAATTACAATTATCCAAATACACAATTATATAAATTTATAAAAAATTTAATATTTTTTATAATATATCTCTAATAAATTTTATTAAAATAAGATTTTTTAAAATATTTAAATTGATTCAAATCATATCAAATTATTTTTATGTGAATTTTAATATTATCTGATAAATCGTATCTTATTGACTCTTTTCATATTGTATTATATGGAATTTGTAGGTTAGGTTGAGAATTACCAACTTGACTGTCAATGTCTATCTATAGGAAAGAATGTGGTTAGATTTTGCTTCTGCCTTCAACGTAATCTCTGTTGCCACAGTTCGATTCACAAGTTTTATAATCTACAGATGAAGAAGCCGTCCAGCTAGAAAACGACGTAAGATTTAGCATGACCTAAACTATAATTATTCAGCCATAATCCGCATGACTCATGCAAGCACTGAATAAATTTTTTAAGGGTATTGAAGTTCTCGGAAACCTCTCCTGAGTACAATTATATTGTATGTTTTTTGGAGAGAAAAATAGGGTTTTGAACTTCATCAAAGATCTTTTTATGTCCATGCTGATTTTGTTCATCAGATCATAACTTAAATCCTAAACCTTAAACCTTTTTTTTATAGGTTATAGTCAGAAAGTTGCTTCTTCTCTGGATTTATATCCAAGTTGTTATTCATGTTTGAATTTACGTAAGTCGATAGTCAAATAATAATTTTTCACAAGATATTTAGACAATTTTACCCCTGTATTTCATTGGTTTCTTCATTTTACACATTAATTTCTAAAAAAGACAATTGCAATAATTGTTTGATTCGACATCTTGGGAGCGAAAAGTCGGCGTTTTGTTGGATGATTTCCACCACGCTGGGTCAATGTCTATATAATCTATATAAACACTCAGCGATTCAGCAACTTTAAGAATTTTCAGTCCATTTTTCTCTTCAAGCAGAGTAAGTTGCAGAGACGAAAGTCGAAACAGTCAGTCAGTATCTTGCAGCTTCTTGTCTGCTTGATCCTTGCTTTTTTATTCATGAAAGTTCTTGCTGGTTGTATAGATATGTCATGTTGATGAACTTTTGTTTTGATTTTGCAAATTTTTGGAGAATAAATTTTCCTCTTTAAAAGTTTGTGCTTGCACTTGCTGATTGAGCTGTTGTTAGTTATTAGCTTCATTATTAGTACCTTTGTTGTCTGTATCGTATATATTGAACGTGTGCTTTCGAAAAAATACATGCATGAATTTTCTTTAAACTATTTATGATTTGTTTGATTATCAGGGCTTTGAATTCAGAGGTGGAGATGAGTAAATCAATTTCCGGGAATCCCTCGGGAAATTTCACAAGTGGTCAACGTAGAACTTCCCAAAACTTGACCAAAAGAGTGCCTCACCAATCGAAGAAATTCCTCGACTCACGGGAATCTTCATTTTACTGGATTTTAACTGTCCTCTGTATGATTTCAACATGGTCAGATTCCTTCTTTCTGTACAGTTTCAAGGTCAACGGTCTCAAAAATTGCCTTGAACTCGAAAGCCATGCAGCTATTGCAGCCATCGTTTGCCGCACTGTTTTTGATTTCTTGATTATTTTACCTTGTATAAATGAAAGAGGAAAGGAAGGAGACACTGTGATTAGAAGGCAAAAATCGCTGTATTTCTGGCTTGATGTCATCCTCAGTAATTTCCCACTACCACAGCTGGTAATTAAGAACAATCTTTAATTTCTAACTAATATTCATGTTTTTTTTTAAAAAATATTTTATGTATTTATACGTTATAACTTTGATTGAATAACTTAACTGTAGTTGATACATATCACTTGTAGACTCTGAACTTGTTATATATCCTCTCCTTGATCAGGTTGTGATTTCAATTATGATTGGCAGGATGAGAAGTTCCACACCCTTTTATGCATTACGGATGTTGAAATATGTTATTATTTTCCAGTACTTACCTAGGGTTTTAAGAATTTATAGGTTTTATAGACAGGCTGAGAGCACTGAAGGCATCCTTACTCAACATATATGGGTAAATGTTTCATGTTGTTTCCTAATTTACCCGCTCGATGGTCAAGTAAGTTATAATTATCCTTTCCTACAAATTTCTTTTTCCACCTGTTGTCTCGAATCTTGTTTCTAAATGTTTAACCTAGGTTTGAATGATGAACTCGGCTTATGTTTTCTGTATATTTAACAACTTTTTTCTAAAACTTGTTTTGGGTTTGTTGTTCACATTCAAAAGCGTGTTACATGTGAACTTTAACGAAGTGCATGAGGCTTGACATATATTTAGAAGTATCATATGTAGTTTCCTGCTAAATTTTTTATGATTGCACATACAATTAGTTATATGTGAACCATGTCAATATGTTTACCCGTCTTTTTAGATACTTGGAGGCTTGTGCTATCTATTGGCTATTAATAGATTAACTGAATGTTGGCGTATAGCTGGAAACACTATCGTTTGCACGATGATAGTAGATACAACCGTTTTTGATTTTGTAATGCTTCAAAAGGTCATTCTCGCTGGTGTTTTGGAGAAAGATTTAATGACAAGGTTCATGTTTTGTTTTAACTGGGGGTTGCAAACTATAAGGTTTGTGTATATAATTCATATGTACTTTGATTTTCTAGTGGTGGATTTTGGGGAATTGAAATTGAGTATAATAATTATTACACTGTTCAATAATTATGGATCTATCAAAACATGGAAATTTCCATATTGAGTGCAGCCTTTTTGGGAAACTAAATTGCAGTCTCATCAGTTTGTTTTCTTTGGGTTTTTCAATTCATTCAAATGCAGATCCTTGGGTGGAAACTTCAATACAAGCACAGATGTTTGGGAAAATTTATTTGCAGTTTTCATATATCTGTTTGTGATATTCATCAATGTACTTGTGTTGGGAAATGTGCAGGTTAATATTTTTCTATGTCTTGTCTCTTAACTTATTTTGTCATATGATTAAGATCGATGGCGCATTGAATTTAATTTCTTTTGTGAAACAGATCCTTTTGCTATCTGAGTCGAAGAGAAAAGTGGACATGAGAGTGAGGGTCCAAGAGATAGTTCGATCCAAGACCTTTAAAATGCTCTCCACAAATCGGCAAGAACAAATTAAGAGTCATTTGCAGTATGTATGGCAAGAAACTGGAGTTGTTGATGGGCAACATTTCCTCGATATCCTTCCTTCAGGCCTCCAAGAAGAGGTATTGAGAGAACTCTGCTTGGAAATGCTCAAGAAAGTGAGTTTCTTATCCTGCTATTGCCTGAAAGTGAAAAGTAGTAACATAATATAACATTTCGAGTTATTAGAATACTGAATCTTTCTAATTTATTTTTCTTGGTTTTGTTGCAGGTGTATGTGTTTAAAAGAAGATTCGATGAAAAAATTTTAGAAGAAATGTATTCCTATCTTAAACCAAAGTTTTACGCAGAAAGACATAGTATTGTTAGGAAAGACGATAGAATTAAGGAGATGCTCTTCATCAAACATGGCACAATACTATCCACCATGACTGCAAATGATAGTTCCTCTGAGGGTGAGGAATACCGTGATGGTGAATTTTGGGGTGAAGAAATTGCAATATCTTGTTTGCATCCTCATTGGAATTTGGAACCCATGTCAAAAGTAAATGTTATAGCTGCTACTAAAGTTCAAGCCTTTGCTCTAAAGTTAGATGATATCAAGAAGGCTTTAGAAAAAATCAGTAAGTTGCCTAACCGTTACTCAGAGCAGTGGAGAACTAAAAATGCTCGTATTATACAAAAAGCTTGGCGCACTTGTAAGAAGAAAAAGAAATGCTCCATCCTGGTACATTGAATTAATTATCCATCACCGTCTGTCATTTGAATCTTGTAAAACAAATGGGCTCCAATCACTAACATTAAATTTTTGTCATTTAACTAGTTTGATTATAGAATCCCAAAAGCCGGACTGGAAAGCTGCAGTGTGGGTGCAGCAGCCATGGACAGCCCCTTGCAAATGAACGGGCTCCCACTCAGCGTATACGCACCGGAAACAGTCGGCTGCGTGGTGTTGGACAGGGAGGGACAATGCGCTGCAGCCACTTCAACAGGGGGGCTGATGAATAAAATGAGTAGGAGAATTGGCAACTCATCGCTTATCGGTGCGGCGGCGTGTGCAGTGTCTTGCACTGGAGAAGGGGAGGCCATTATACGTGGGACTATGGCTGTGATGGAATATGAGGGTCTGAAGCTGCAAGAGGCGGTGGATCTTTTTATAAAAGAAAGGCTTGATGATGGACAGGCTGGGCTGATTGCGGAGTCTAAGAAAGGTGAGGTTGCATGTGGGTTCATTTCCTCGTAGCATTGTTTGGAAAAAGCTTTGCGTAGGTTGACATTCAGTATTCACGCCGATTCGTTTAAAGACAAGATAGAAGAGTCCATACAGCCCATGATGCTTCACATGCTCAGAGATATACTTCTGCATTCGAATGATTGTTATGGGATCTGATGGGTTGGCTTGACCAATAGCCTGTCTCAGTAATGGCTAAAACCCGTTTTATATTAGCTTAAACAGCATTCAATAAGGTTCAATAACTCTGATTGGATTTGTGTTTTAAAGGTTTTTTACTTACCATTTGGTTTTTGGATAGAATTATAGCCTCTAATTATACTGCTATTTGAAATTTGAACTTAGATAAGGTTATTTTCGTTTTTTATTAGAAGGCCAAAACACACGCCCCCCACACACCACCCCCCCCTTACTCATCATATATGGGTAAATGCTTCATGTTGTTTCCTAATTTACCCGCTTGATGGTCATGTAAGTTATACTTAATCTTTTCCACCTGTTATCTCGCATTTGGTTTCTAAGTATTTAACCTAGGTTTGAATGATGAACTTGGCTTATGGTATGTCTGTATCTAACAATTTTTTTTCCCCTAAAATAGTGACTTTTTTATACAATCAAAGTTCCCTCTTATATTGTTTTAGGCTTGTTCTTCACATTCAAAAGCATGTTACATGTGAACTTTAGCAGAGTGAATGAAGCTGGACAGTTGACATATATATAGAAGTATCATGGCAGTTTCCTCCTAAATTTTATAACATTACATTTACAATTAATCATTGCACATACAATTAGTTATATGTCAACTGTATGCATATACTTTTAAATAGCAGTTTACCTGTCTTTTTAGGTACTTGGACTTGATTCAATGTTGGCATATAGCTGGAACCACTATCATTTGCACTATGGTAGTAGATGCAACAGTTTTTGATTTTGGAATGTTTCAAGAGGTCATTCTCTCTGGTGTTTTGAAAAAAGATTTAATGGCAAAGTTCATGTTTTGTTATAACTGGGGCTTGCAGACTATAAGGTTTGTGTACATAATTCATGTCTACTTTGATTTTCTAGTGGTTGAGTTTTGGGGATTGAAATTGAGTATAATAATTAGACTGTTCAAAAACATGGAAATTTCCATATTGAGTGCGCCTTTTTTTTTTTTTTTTTTTTTTTGCAGTCTCATCAATTTGTTTGGTTTGGGTTTTTCAATTAATTCAATGCAGATCCTTGGGTGGAAACTTCAACACAAGTACAGATGTTTGGGAAAACTTATTTGTAGTTTTCATTAATCTGTTTTGCGTGATATTCATCACTGTACTCATGCTGGGAAAATTGCAGGTTAATATTTTTCAATGCCTTGTCTCTTAACTTATTTTGTCATATGCTTAAGATTGATGACGCATTGAATTTTATTTCTTTTGTGAAACAGATCCTTTTGCTTTCTAAGTACAGGAGATTAGTGGACATGAGATTGAAGGTCCAAGAGATAGTTCGATCCAAGACTTTTAAAATGCTCTCCACAAATCGGCGAGAACAAATTAAGAGTCATTTGCAGTATGTATGGCAAGAAACTGGAGTTGTTGATGGACAACATTTTCTTGATATTCTTCCTTCAGGCCTCCAAGAAGATGTATTGAGAGAACTTTGCTTAGAAATGCTTAAGAAAGTGAGTTTCTTACCCTGCTATCGCCTAAAAGTTAAAAGTAGTAACATAACACTTTGAATTCTTGTAATATCGACTCTTGCTAATTCATTTTTCTTGATTTTGTTGCAGGTGTATGTGTTTAAAAGATTCGATGAACAAATTTTAAAAGAAATTTGTGACCATCTTAAGCCAGTGTTGTATGCAAAAGGACATTGTATTGTTAGAAAAGACGAGAGAATCAAGGCAATGTTCTTCATCATAGGCGGCACAGTACTATTTACTGTGACTGCGAGGGATAGTTACTTTGGGGCTGAGGAATACCGTGATGGTGAATTCTGGGGTGAAGAAATTGCAATATCTTGTTTGCATCCTCAATGGAATTGGGAACCCATGTCGAATGGAAAAGTTAGGGCAGCTACTGAAGTTCAAGCTTTTGCCCTAGAGTTGGATGACCTGAACAAGGCTTTAGAAAAAATTAAGAAGTTGCCCAACCTTTACTCGCTGCAGTGGAAAACTAAAAATGCTCGTATTATACAAATATCTTGGCACCGTTATAAGAAGAAGAAAAAGGAGCTTCAAATTACCCTTAATGTGGAAGAAAATTCTTTACAATTCTCAAAGTCAAAACCCAAACTGCTCTTGGAGCAATTGGTCTAGACAAGATAGGAGAGTCCATACAATCTATGATGCTTCATGCGCACAGAAATATATACACATAAAAATCAATTTTTCAAAATTTGGATCGGATCAAACCAATTGGATCGATTAATAACCAATCTCATGTCAATCCAACAAATAGTTAAAGAAAAATAGTGTTGCCTTTTCCAACCTTACATAGATTATAAACTATCATTCTCATTCGGAGGAAGAAGCATAAGTTAAAGTTTAAACTCATTTTGGTATAGTTCATCAGTCGCTTCATGGGATCATATAGGATTTGTATTCTGTATTTATCCTACTTGTCATTTGGTTTTTGGATTGGGCTTTTCGATGTATGTTTGTATTTATAATTTTATATTTTATTGATATTTGAATTTTCATATTGTGTAAATTTATTTAGAATATATGGAAAACTCGAGGGGGGTATAAGTAATTCAACTCGCTATGCGATTCATTTTGGCCAAAAGACTGGTTCGTAAGTCAAAGCCTGCAAAAAAAAAAAAATAATAATAATCAAAACTACCGACCTAAAATCGGCATTATCTTTCAAGGAAGTTGGTGAGCTGAATTCCCGAAAACATAATCGTTCTTCTTCTGCGTTTTTGGTGATGTAAGTTCGCTTCTGTTTTTCTGTGAAATTATTCTTAAAATTATTCTAATTTATGTGTGGAACAATTTTCTCTTGGCCAAAAGTTATGCACCGAGCAAAACCCAAAAAAAAAAAAAAAATCAATTCAATTACCTTGGGTATAGGTATTTTATTAGTCATGTTTTTTTTCAGGTCTCAGGACTTGAAATCAGAGGAAGGTAATCATAGGTCATTTTATGAAGAAGCTAAAGGAAGTATACCTTCTGAGGAAGTAGGAGAGACACTCTTTGGGAAGTTCCAAAGAGGTGCACAATCTGATGTTGGTTTTAAACAGTTTAAAAGCCGAATTAAATTTAAGGTTTTGAGGTTTTTAAGGGAAACGGTTTACCCATCAATAAAGCCCTTGGAAAACTGGATTTGTATTATATTTGATATGGCTGCGATCCCGTTGGATTTTTTGTTTCTCTACGTTCTTGTGGTTGATCATGATAACAAGTGTCTGGCATTTGACGTGAAATTGGGTATTTGGATTACTGTTCTCCAGCTCCTTTGGTATCTCTTTTACACCATCATTATAACTTTCATACAACATCCACACGGAAGAGTTGACTTCTCCATGTGGGGAGCTTCATACCTTGACCTGCCCATTCCGCTTCCACTGGTAAGGCACACTGACTCTTTGAACAGTCGTTTTTAAACAAATGGATGGAATGAATTGATCAAAGAATATTTCATGTTTGACGAATCACACATACAAGATACTGATGATATGATTCCCAAGTTTTGTTTCAACTTTTATTCTGAAGTGGTGTTGCTATTCATGGTTAATATATCTTTCACCATTTAGTGTTATTCAAATGCTTTATAATGCAAGTTGTCTTATAATTATTATTAATCCATTTGTTTTATATCATTCTAAGACTTCTTATATATATAATTATCCCTTATAAACTAAAAAATTTAATGTGCTCTGTCCAGCTGGTAGTCAGGACTTTAATGACAGACCTGGATTTTTGGTATTTGATGAAGCTGGTGAAAGTCTTTGTGTTTCTGCGATGCCTGATAAGGGCAGTCAGAATCTATACAAAAGCTACATTGACGTTGGTCAAACTTTCAGAAGCTACATTGCACAAAGCTATATCCATTATTCTTCTTTACATTTACATGCTTGCTGCTCATGTAAGTTGAATAAATGTTTATTTGTTGATTTATCTGGTCAATTATTATCTTTTCGTACATTGACTTAAAATGCTTTACCAACTTCTTAATCTGGGAAAAGCTTAGTTTACTGTTTTTCAGTATTTGACTAGTTTTTTTGTGAAGTGATTTCTGTGTGTTTAAATGCTTTACCCAGGTCTTAGTGGTGGTACATAATTCTTTTTTTTTTTTTTTGGAAGTTGTGGTTTGTGCTACAACTGAACATTCTCCTTAAATTGCTTCGGAAATTTGATCTGAAAGCATTTAAACATATTTAATCAACTTAGGTTAACAGCATGATTGAATCAAACGCAAATGCTTACTCAGATATACGTACACTTATGTTAGCTTGCTTATTCACGTATACATACACTCACACATATACATATATCCTCTGTTCATATCTGTTTGATCAAATACAATTGCTGGTGAGTTTAGGTATATGGAGCCTTATGGTATTTAATGGCCATCGAAAGAGAAACTGAATGCTGGAAGAAAGCCTGCAGAAATCATACTGAATGCAGTGATGAGTCTTTCTACTGCAGTGGCAAATTAAGAGACTACTCATTTCTGGATGGAACTTGCCCAACGAAAACACTATATAATACAATCTATGATTTTGGAATTTTTCATGATGCTCTTCAGTCTGGTATAGTTGAAGCGACTAATTTTCCACAGAAGTTTTTACATTGTTTTCTATGGGGCCTGCGAAATCTCAGGTTTGTGCATACTAGATTCTTTTCTTGTTGGTAGTACCATAATATGAGAATGTGGTCAGTGTATGAGGTCTATTGTATCAGCATATTTAGCTGTTACAGTGCATATAAACACCATTTGGCAATTCTCAGTGCACTGTCCAGGTGACTCAAACCTTGTTTTGTACTAATTTGAGGATATGGTCTGTGTATGAGTTCCATTGTATTAGCACATTCAGCTGTTACAGTACGTATAAACACTGTTTGGCAATTCTCAGCGCACTGCTCAGGTGAGACTTATATTAATGCTTACAGTGCACTGCCCTGGTGACCAACCTTCTTCCTGTTTACACTTAAGATTATTGCAATGAGAGAATGAAAATTTAAAAATTGGTCATTCAATTAGAGAAAAGGGAAAGATGTGAGAAAGAGAAAATGTAATAGATGTGATATTCTAGTCAATTGATTGGTACTCATTGATGTATAATTCTTATGACTGTGACTATTGTGAATGACTCTACTGACTTTTGGCTTCTCTGATGCATTAGCAAATCGAGGTCAATGACCTGTGGGCCTTTATGTATTTATCATGGTTCATATTTTATTTTGGGATGGTGAAACTTACAGTTTTTAACTCAGTTATTTTTAGTCTCTATATGAGTCCGGTTATCACTTTTTTAACATTTATGGAAATTTGGTATGTACCCTGTAAATATGTTAGCTTCACACATATGAATCTTAGGATTCTATGATTAATTTATGATATATTACAGTTGGATGTAATTTTTATTGCAGTTGGTTTGGTCAGAACCTTCATACAAGTACTGATGTCTGGGAAAACTTATTTGTTATTTTGATTACCATCACTAGCGCACTGTTGGTTGTCTTTTTCATAGGAAACTTTCAGGTTGCCTTCTTTTTTCCCTTTTTGGGTTGTTTCTTGTCTCCCAGTTATACATAAATGGTCAAGTTGAAGCACAAATTAACTTATTCGAATGCTTCTTCTGAAACAGTTATACTTGATGTTTGATATTGGGAGATCAAAGGACATGAGTCTTGAGACACTAAAGATGGGGGATTTGATGCTCTTACAAAAGCTCCCTAAGAATCTCCAACAACAGGTTAGGAAATATGAGCGATGCATATGGCGAAAGAACAAGGATGACGGTGTAGAATTTTTGTTTAGTAATCTTCCCAATGCTCTTTTACAGACCATTAATCGAGAGCTATGCTTGGAGCTACTCAAGAAAGTGAGTTCCTTTGTCTTTATATAATTGCTCACCTATTAGCCTGCGTGGAGTTAAAATCTTCTTCTCATTGGATTACTTTTTGTACCCATTTACGAAGTTAAAAGAAGAAGAAACAAGTGCCAATATTTAGGGAGGAAACTCAGATACAATTGCATTAATTTAAATATAATATCTAAATAAGATCCCATTGCACTTAATAATGGAAGAAAAGTTCAGATGACTTTGTAAATTGAACTAAATTCTTAAAATTTAACACATCAGACTGGAGGTGATTACCAGTTGTAATTGTCAGTCTTGAATTTCTTTTTATATCGCTGGATATTTGATATATTTTTATTATTGTTCTTGAATGTATGTCAAGGTACAAGAGTTTAAGATGTTAAATGAAGAAAGGTTGGAAGCATTGTGTGATAATGTAAAGCTAGTCTTCTACTCTCAGCACACTCACATTTTTCAAGAAGGACATCCGATTGATCAAATGTTGTTTGTGGTGTGTGGCAAAGTCTCTTCCTACACCTCTAAGGGTATAACTGGCTTTGCAAGCACCGATCATAGCAGAGATGATGATAATAACATAAGCAAAAAGGATCATCAGGTAGATTGTGACTTCTATGGAGAAGAACTTATCACATGGGCTCTAGATGGCCATTTATCAACAAGTATCCCCTTGTCAACAAGATCTGTTAAAGCGCTTACAAATGTTGAAGCCTTTGCTCTTATGGCCGATGACCTTAAAGATGTATTACTTCGTGATAGGTACCCGGAGAATGATTAGGCTTGCTCTGCCGGATGACTCTGTTTGCAGGAAGAACAACCTCTCTGAACTACTAGCAATTCACTTGCAGATGTTTGTAAAGATACTATAAAATATGTTTGTTGGAATTGAGTTCTGCTGAATGTAAATATGCAGTTTGCAACCACAATGTAACAGTAACTTCACTTGTATTAATATTACTTAAGAAATAAAGACACAGTTTTTACATCAACATTGTTCTCCAAATATTCGTAACAAACGGAACCTAAACTAAAGCCATCAACGGCAACATATAACCCTGGAAAATAACAACCAAAACACAGAAACCAGAACCACCCCAGAAATGAACTAAGCTCAGAAAACACTAAGCAATCTCCCTTCCAGCGTTCGAGGGGCTGATCTCTCCTCAATACTTCATTTTTTCTATTCTCTTCTCTGCCTCCCTGCTGCTCTCCAGGTCCCTTTTCTCCATTTCCTCACCATAACTGTCCTCCCAATCATGTGGTGCCAGCTCAGTTGAGCATATCCTTCTGGTCCCTTCCCTTGGTTGTATGCCCTGATATTCTTGTTGGTGGTCTGCTGATGGCATAATTTGTTGGGCTGCTGCTTGTATAATTTCTGGGAGAGTGCCATCTGTCATCACCACGGGCTGTCCACTTGTGTTAGCATTTTTTCTCCCCCTCTTCCTCTTCACGTACACCCAAGCTAACACTTGGGTATTGGTTCCTTAGAACTTACCCATACATTGACCCCCAAATATGTGTGTCACCTAATTCAGAGAAGCATGATGACAATTGGGGTGAGCCTTCTCATAATTCTAATGCAGGGAAGGAATAAAATATTCAGAACGCCAGAAAGAATCAGGATGAAATTAAGGAAGAAACACAGGTTAGTCTTTCTAACTTGTGCTACAGCCCTAGGGAAGCAAGGCAATGATGAATTATTTTATGTTTACACAATAGCAAAACAAAGTATTATAATTGGTTATTTCTCTACTCAAATTCACAAAAACTGGGCCTGCCCAGAGCTCAGTTCCCAAATAAATGAGGTGATGACCAGATGTTTTCATTAAAACTTGCATTAGATTGATCTCCTGATTTATGTGTATTATTGTGTACAATTAATAGTGTAGAGGAAATCATTAAAGGTGTGTGTTCGTCAAGGATTTGTGCCGTTGTAGAACATGTTCAAGAATGTCAGAGCTCAAGTATATGTAAAGAAAATAAGAAGAAACAAAAACATCAATCCAAATGAACACAATGTGCAAATGCTAAATAACTCTAGCAAAGGAAGTACAGGTGGCGAAGGTGAGGATTCAACAAGTGGCAGCACTTCAGAAATGATACAAATAGCAGACCCTGACAGAAAGCCTGCAGATGACAACAATTCAGAAATAACACAAGCTACAGTACATCAGCAAGAAAAGAGGGATATGCAGAATAAAAAGGGTACCACGGTTATATTGGCTGATGAGCTGGCAAATCAAGATTGGAGGGGCAGCAGTGGGGAGAAAGAAAAGATAAAGAGCCTGGAGAGTATGGAGAAGGCAGGGAAGTCATTGGAAGAAGGAGAAGATTAGGGAGAGAACCAGTCTCTTGAAAGCTGGAAATGGTTCTTGGCTATTCTTGTTGGTTTTAATTTTCCCTTAATGCTTTTGGTCTGTAAACAAAGATAGAAATGGTGCCAGTTATGAGTTAAGCTTTTGGCATAATCTCTCTTTTGTTCTGGATTTAGTATGATAAATGCCCAAGCTGGATGCTTCATCTTTATTTATACAATGTAATCAATCCAAATAGTATTATCTACAATATTGTTTCAAAGAGTGTTACATTTACAGTCGCCAATATCACAGAGATCTTAACAATTAAACAGTAGTCTTGTGAAGATCAGCAGCTGGGACAGGATTGAGCCATATAAACAGTGTCCACTGACTCCAAATTCCTATCAAAGAATAAGTAAAAGCTTGCAATAGTATTGGAAACAAAAAGATGCATAGCTTTACCTCATTTAAATGTTATTAGCAGTGTGCTATTATAGATTCCTTCACAATGTGTCCACAAAAGAACATAAACAGCAAGAAATCTTGAGAATCCCTCCCATCTCCAGCATCGGAAAAACTTGTTGATCTTCGTGCTTACAATTTCACTATTTTATATACGGACTGGTTTTCTAAGAGGAAGAAAGGAGAATCCAAGTTCATATCAAATATACTATTGAAAAATTATCTATTGCATTTAGATTTGAAAGAGGTTACCATTTTTCGCCAACAGGGTAGAAATGATGCAATTGAAATGATGAGGAGAAACATCAACAAATGGTTAAAGCCGTTTCAATGGTAACATTTAACTTCCACCAAATAAACTAGGCAATGCAAACTGGTATATTATAACAGGCCTTCTATTAGTTTTCGGATTACACAATCATACATTACATGCTTAGAATAGCCAATGAAAGAGGTTACTATTGGACTTTGATCTCTGATTTGAATTATTCTGATTTTGGGGTCTTTATAGATTGTCGAAAATCACTGTGAACACACTTTCATAAACCAACATTTTCAGGAAGACAAATGTAATATATAGGGATAGATCCAAGAATGAAATATAGATTAGTTAATATTAAAATAACTATAAAATGTAAGAAGATCAATGTAAAATAATAATGAAATATAAAGGGCGAATAAATTTGAAGTAGGGGTGAATCCAAACTAAATAGACTTAGTATTTTAAATGAGTCAAATTTGAGATAGAAAGTTCAAATTAAGTCAGTTCAATTTAAGTGAATTGTCAAAAAGTTACTTATAAATTCATCTTTCTTAACAATTTTTTCATCTTATACAACCACTTTTCTTCTTTGACAATTCTTTCTCTTCTTCATTTTCGACTATTTTTTTTCTTCTTTTTTGACACTTTCTAAAGGCTTCTTTGATAAACTCATTACCTCTTCACTCAAGTTGGAATTGTTTTATTCATACTAATTTTGAGCCAACCCTTGTTTGGCCTTAATTAGATTTTTAATCCACCTCTAACTTGAAGTATATTTTTATGAAAATTAAAAAAATTTCTATATTGTAAATCTTCCCCTTTATTTAAATTAGAATGTGAATAAATTCTTAAAATTTTATTTCGTGTGACAAACACAGGCACACAATATGGCTCTTGCCCTAGATACTACTAGGCAAAAATTTAATTATACATAAGAAAATAACCTCATTTCAAGGTATTCAGCAGACCTCGATATTATTTCTTATGTAGAATGAGTAGGTTAGAATCACTAAAATCTTGATGACAAAAGAAGGGCTCACTGAAAGAAACAGTAATTGAAGATACTAACTCACAGGAGTTTAGATTTCAATCTGATCTGATCTGGTTTGCTCACCATTGATAATATATATGCACTAATGTTTTGAAACTCGAATTAGATTGGTCGGTTTGATTGGGAACCAGGCGAGAGTTTGCAAATTTTTAAGCCACTTCTTGTTCTTTTTATTCCATTTTAAAAGAAATTTAAAAGCAAACATAGCTTAGAATTTATATTTTGAATATTTATTTATACAATAATCTAATCTAATGACTGGTTCAACTGGTCTAACAGTCAAAATTCCTTGTTCCTAACCTTCAATTGGAGGGGACAAAACAAAAGTCTATTAGTAGAAGAATTTTTAATTGAATCAATGGCGAGAGGCTTGGGGAAGACGATGAAATGTTCTAAAATTTTTTATACTTGGCGCGGATACATGATGTGAGAAATCTATAGTCTGAACAGGGAATGGGAGGGATAAAGACGCGTAAGCTGGAGCTTAGAAGGCGTCTATGGTTTGATTTTGTCTTTGAATTAATTAAATGTATATTTTAACTCACTCCTAATTTTATATTTATATTTTTCAATTTTCCCCACCTAATATATTTTAAGTAATTCTTTCTTTGATTCAAACGGGTTTAAATAATTAGTTTAGCTTTTACGACATTACGCACTATATTACATAATTTTAATGTTCCCACCATGTCTATGTTTTCCCCATCTAACGTTATATGTTTCTTCTACTTTATTAGTTTTATTTATATGTTTCGTATGTTTAGATTGTTTACAAGGCTGCATTAAATGAGGAAGGTTGTTTTCTTATTAGGATAAGCATTTATAGGAGGAGCAATGTTATGTGTACCCAATTTTGGTACACAATTCATATACACAATGATGTGTCATCATGCAATTAGGTGATTTTAAAATATGTGTCACCATATGATAAAAAAATATTCAATCACATGATGACACCTTATTTGTGTACACAAATTGTGTACCAAAATTGGATACACATAGTTTTATTGTTATAGGAGTAAGCAAAAAAATTATGGAGATAAGTATTTATCTGCATCAAAATAATTAGTTTTTTACTGCTAAAACCTCTAATGAATAACCGTTATAATAATGTATTGGTTTTAAGGAAAGGATCTAACAAATATATAATAGGTTATTGAATTTCATAAAAAATTCGATAAATCTTAAAACTCATGTTAATGTTATTTACTTAAATAATAACTTATAAGGATGCATTTGATTCAGGTACTCTTTTTATTATAAAAAAATAAAATATTAATATAAAATTATATTAACTTAAAGATTACTGGATATAAATTATTATTATGTTTGATAAAAATAATATGTATAAATAATTATTGTGTTCGGTTGGATGTAATAAAAAAATACTGAGGGAGCGTTTGGTTTGAAGAATTTATTATAAAATTTGAAGATTAACTTGAAGATTATTGGATATAAATTATTAACATATCTGATAAAATTTGGTAAAGATGAATATATATAAATAATTATTGTATTTGGTTAGAGGTAATAAAAAGAAGTAGTATATTATTTTACTTAAATACTATTATGTATAATTATTTTAAAATATTTTTTTATATTATTTGTTATATTATTGAAAGTGAGATTATTTTTGTATTAAAATAATTAATAAATAATGATATAATTATAATAAAATCAAAATTATCTGAGTAATTTTTTAATACTTAAGATTTAGATAATAATCAGATTACAATTTGTATTACTTACCACATCTCTATTGGTAATAAATGATTACCAGAATCTTTTATTATTTATAAATTAAATAAAATAATATAAATTATAAAAGATAGATTATCAATCCCTTCAACCAAATGCCCCCTAAGATATTATTTTCTTTAATTATCTTTGAATATAATTATTTTATAATATTATTATATGAATTAAAAATAAAGATATTTTAATATAAAAAAATTAATAAATAAAGATATAATTATAATAAAATAAAAATTATTATAAATGTTTTGAGTAATATTTGATTATCGGAAATAAAAAAAGATTGAATTTATTTTTATTTATTACTTAAATCGATTTGTAAATTGTGATTGTAGACCAAAATTATAATGAGCAGTAACCAACTCAGATCTTTCTCTATTGGCAAGTATTATTTTATGTCAATTTCCCTTCGAATTCAGTTTGAAGTGCCAGCATCTCGCTTCTCCTTTGGATTTTTATTCATCTAATGTGTTCATGGTTGTCCTTTTTGACTCTACGTGAATGGAAAGTCAAAATAATAATTCTTCATAAGATATTTGGGTACCTTCATTTGTACCCGTTTTTCATAGGCTTCTTCATTTTTCACATAAAAGAAAAAGCCCCAAATGATTCATGGATGTTTGATTCTTTATTACGTCAACAGGAGAACGAAAGTGACTTTTGAAGACTTCACTGGTCTGCAGAGTTTCCAAGTTGATTCTGGTCAAAATCAATAAATTATTGGGCAGATATCATTCTTCAGAAGTCCGCGTTCGTTGGATATTCTCCCCCACGCTGGGTGGATGTCTATATAATCTATATGTTGCAGCGTTTCAGCAACATTTTCAGTCCATTTTTCTTATCAAGTTGCAGAGACGAAGATTAAGACAGTCAGTCAGTATCTTGCAGGTTCTTTTCTGCTAGATCTTTGCATTATTATTCATGCAACTTCTTGCTGCTTGTGTAGATATGCCATGTTGATGAACACTTGATTTTGCAAATTTTTATGAGAATAAATTTTCCTCTTCACAAGTTTTGAGCTGTTGACATGTCATGTATGATTGAGCTGTTTTTGTAAGCTTCGTTTTTGGTACTTTGTTATCTACTGAATGTGTGCTTTTGAACAAATACGTACATGAATTTTCTTTTACCTGATTATGACTTGTTTGACTATTAGGGCTTTGAACTCAGGGGTAGAGATGAGTGAACCAATTTCCTTGAGAGGAAGAAATGGGTTCTTGGGAAATTTGACCGAAAGAGTGGTTCACCATATGAAGAAAGTCCTGGACTCACAGGAATCTCCATTTTACTGGATTTTAACTATCCTGTGTATGATTTCGACATGGTCAGATTCCTTCTTTCTGTACAGCTTCAAGATCGACAATCTTAAAAATTGTCTTGAACTCGAAAAACGTGCAGCAATTGAAGCCACTGTTTTCCGCAGTGTTTTTGATTTCTTGATTATTTTTCTTTGTGTACGCGAAAGAGGAAGGGAAGGAGACACTGTGCTTACAAGGCAAAAACCGCTGTATTTCTGGGTTGATGTCATCTTCAGTAATTTGCCACTACCACAGCTGGTAAGAACCATCTTTTCTAACTAATTAATATTCATGTTTATTGATATTTTATGTATTTATATGTTATAACTTTGATTGAATAACCCAGCATTATATATGGCTCTCCATGTTCATTCAAATTCATACCCAAATGTAGTTGATCTGAACTTGGTATATATAATCTTTTCAGGTGGTTTCGTTTATGATTGCCGGCATGAGAAGTTGGACACCCTTACATGCATTCCGGATCTTGAAATATGTTATTATTTTCCAGTACCTACCTAGGTTTTTAAGAATTTATAGGTTTTATAGACAAGCTGAAAGTGCTGAAGGCATCCTTACTCAAAATATATGGGTAAATGCTTCATGTTGTTTCCTAATTTACCCGCTTGATGGTCATGTAAGTTATACTTAACCTTTCCTCCAAATTTCTTTTTCTACTTGTTGTCTCGCATTTGGTCTCCAAATATTTAACTAAGGTTTGTATATGGAATGTCTGTATTAACAACTTTTTTTTTTTTTTTAAAACAATGACTTTTGATACAATCAAAGATTCGTCTGATATATTTTTAGGCTCGCTCTTGACATTCAAAAGCGCGTTACATGTGAACATCAACGGAGTGCATGAGGCTTGACTTACATTTAGAAGTATATTTGAACTGTGTGCATTTGTTTTAATTAGCGGTTTACCTGTCTTTTTAGATGCTTGGAGCCTTGTGCTATCTATTGGCTGTTGAAAGATTAATTCAATGTTGGCGTATAGCTGGAACCACTATCATTTGCTCTATGATAGTAGATGCAACAGTTTTTGATTTTGGAATGTTTCAAGAGGTCATTCTCTCTGGTGTTTTGGAGAAAGATTTAATGACAAAGTTTATGTTTTGTTTTCACTGGGGCTTGCAGACTATAAGGTTTGTGTATAAAATTCATGGAAATTTCCATATTAAGTGCAGCTTATTGGGAAAACTTATTTGCAGTCTCATCAATTTGTTTGGTTTGGGTTTTTCAATTAATTCAATGCAGATCCTTGGGTGGGAACTTCAATACAAGTACAGATGCTTGGGAAAACTTATTTGCAGTTTTCATTAATCTGTTTTGCGTCATATTCATCAATGTACTTGTGCTGGGAAAAGTGCAGGTTAATATTTTTCAATGCCTTGTCTCTTAATTTATTTTGGCATTTGCTCAAGGTGACGCATTGAATTTAATTTCTTTTGTACAACAGATCCTTTTGCTGTCTGAGTTCAAGAGATTAGTGGACTTGAGATTGAGGGTCCAAGAGATAGCTTGATTCAAGACTTTTAACATGCTCTCCACAAATCGACAAGAACAAATAAAGAGTCATTTGCAGTACGTATGCCAAGAAACGGGAGTTGTTGATGGACAACATTTCCTTGATATTCTTCCCTCAGGCCTCCGAGAAGATTTACTGAGAGAACTTCGCTTAGAAATGCTCAAGAAAGTGAGTTTCTTACCCCATAACACTTTTGAGTTCTTAGAATATTTAATCTTTCTAATTTATTTTTCTTGGTTTTGTTGCAGGTGAATGCGTTTGAAGGATTCGAAGAACAAATTTTAAAAGAAATGTGTGACCATCTTAAGCCAGTATTGTATGCAGAAGGAAGTTATATTGTTAGAAAAGACGAGAGAATCAAGGCGATGCTCTTCATCATACACGGCACAATACTATCTACCATGACTGAAGATGATAGTTCCTTTGTGGCTGAGGAATACAGTGATGGTGAATATTGGGGTGAAGAAATTGCAATATCTTGTTCGCATCCTCATTTGAATTGGGAACCCATGTCAAAAGGAAATGTTAGAGCTGCTACTAAAGTTCAAGCCTTTGCTCTAGAGTTGGATGACCTGAAGAAGGCTTTAGAAAAACATAAGTAAAAATGCTTGTATATTATACAAAAAGCTTGGCGCAGTTATAAGATCCTACCGTGGAAGGAAAGCTTTACGTAGGTTGACAGGCATCCCTCACTTATCATTTGGTTTTTGCATTTTGGATTTATTTTACTTATCATTTGGTTTTTGGATCGGGATTTTAGATTTATGTATTGTTATTTCAATTTTGGCTTTGGTAAAGTTGTATCCTTATTTGAATTTTGAATTCAGGTAAAGTTATTTTAAATTTTTATTAAAGATTTAAAATTTATCATTTTTTTAATGTATATAAATATCACTATTCTGATTGAACCGGTAATTTTGAGCTATCTACAAACTAAACATTTATCATAGCATATCAAGTCATCAATCAATTAAATGTGTTAAATTAAGAAAATAAGAGATAGTTTGGTAAACTTATACATCATTATTTCTTTTTTCTTGGTAAATATTTTCCCACACATTGATTGATTTGTGTTATGCATAGATTTATCTTTGCATTAACGAATCGTTGGTTAACCTTGATTTGTCATTGTCTAAGAGAGAGGGGAGTGTTAATATGAAAGTTAGTTGGTTTCAATTACCAGAGAAACAGTAAAAGAAAATTATAAATTTTTAAGATACATATTTATTTTTTAAACTTTAGATTGAAGAAAATTATTAGATTATTAAATTTAAGAGAAAACTATGATAAATTTTTTATTTTTTAAATTTTTTTAATAAATAATATTTTTATTTTTTATATTAAATAAATTTTTTGATAAAAATAAATCAATTGATAAATATTTAAATTTTAAAAAATTAACGTACAAAAAACTTTCAAGTTACACCGAACCTTGGGGTGGGAACAAGTCTTTTGGTCAATGGGATTTCCTTCTTTTGTAGTAAAAGGAAGTTTCGAGGAAGCTTGGAGTTATTCACAAACAATATCGACAAAATGGAATTACAGTAATGTAACTACTTCCTAGTAAACAATATTCAGGCAACGGTCTAAAAAGAATCTATATATACAAAGACTAAAGCAAGAAGATTAGTCATAAAGATTGGATTAAAATATAATTATTATAATAATTATGGATGGTTTACAGCCAAAAGTTATGAAGAAAAAAAAAAAAAGCTCAGTTTTGTGAGCCAACAACAGATCAAAGTTGAGGAGCTGGTTGTCTTCTCATCAACGGATCAATGCCGTCATGCACGACAATAAATCAGTTCTTGTATTAAAACTAAAGTAATAACTGAATATTTTGTGAAAGAAATAATAATTAATATTATAAAATTTTTATTATGAAGCATTTAGTTAACGGGTATAAGAAAAATTTTTATCAGAGAAATTATATTAAATAACCAAAATTAAAAGAGTTTAAGTGAAATTATCCAAAACAATCAAGTTTAAGCAAAAATATCGTTTTTTTGTGAAATAACTAAATTGTCCCTATATATAATCAAAAGAATTTTCTTATTTTTCACGATAATTTTTTACGGTATTACTATATAAATTCAAATAAAATTTTCGCTCCACAGTACATTGCTCCATTGTCATTCATAATTTTTATTAGTGTTATTAATGTGCAATGAATATAAAATACAAGTTTAATAATAAATTATGAATTATAATATATTTTGATGCCGCGTCGAAAAAATATTTTTTTAAATTTTTTATTCTTCGTTTCTTTGCATGCATGTAGATTTTTTCCGACGTTCACACGGTACGTAATTTATCCAAAAAGGGGAAATTATAAAAAATAGCCAAAATTTAGGGGGTCTAAGTAAAATTACCCAAAATATTTAGGTTTAAGCAAAAATACCCATGTTTTGTGAAATGACGAAACTGCCCCATATATAAACATAGCAAATTTCCTTACTTCCCACGGTCAGTTCACTGTGCAAATTCAAAATTTTCCACTTTCCCACGGTCATCCCACGGTCAACCAAATTTTCGCCGATTTTCTTGCTTTCCGGCAACCGAAAATGACAAAGAAGGTTAGTATATCTCCCGTAATCTTGTTTGAATCAAGTTATTTCACATATGATTAAGATTTGATTGAGATTTTGAGGTTTAAAATTTTAGGGTTTCGACTTGAACAATGTTTAAAATGTTTTGATTCTTGGTTGTTTTTGTTGAATTGATTGAGGAGTTTTGTGTTATACAACGTGTAGATTTGATTTATGTAGAAATTGGAGGCTAAAACAACCAAATTTTTGGCTGAAAATGGCTGCAAAGGAGCTGCAGTTTGACCGTGGGAACAGTGTTTCCCACGGTCAAACAATTTCTCCCACGGTCAACAGACATTGACCGTGGGTTAGGGGGGTAAAATAGATTTTTTAAAATATTAGGGAGCCAACAAAAATTTCTTAGAACACAGTGGGTTTTTCGGAAATTTGTCATATAACAGCAGACTTGTTACAATATAAAATATCCAAAAACCCCCCATATTTATCTAAATTTACATTTAACCCCCATAATGAGTGAGAGAGTTAAATAAATGAGGAGAAGGGTAATTTTGGTATTTTGGAAATAGTGATTTTGGGTATTTTTGCTTAATGGGAGGGTATTTTGGCTATTTTTTAAAATTTCCCTTTAAAAAGACTCATAGGTTGTTGGAAGTCAGTAAAAAATTAATCGTTTTGACGAAAAGGCTGGTTCAAGTCAACGCGTGCAAAATATTTTAATATTGCTACCGAACTTTTATGGATCTTTAAATCGCCTGGTGAACCGAATTTCAGAAATCATAAACCTTCGTCTTCTGCATTTTACGTTCGCTACTGTTTTTGCTGTAAAATTTTTCTTGAAATTATGCTAACAATTTTCTCTTGGCCAAAAGTTATGCACCAAATGAATTACCTTTGGTTTAGGTATTTTATTACTCATGTTTTTTCCAGGTCTCGGGACGTGAAATCAGAGGAAGGTAATCATAGGCGATTTCATGAAGAAGGTAAAGGAAGTGTAGCTTGTGAGGAAGTAAGAGAGACCCTCTTAGACAAGTTCCAAAGAGGTACACCATCTGATGTTGATTTTAAACAGTCTACAAGTACAATTAAAATTAAGCTTTCGACGCTTTTAATGGAAATGGCTTACCCATCATTAAAGCCCTTGGAAAACTGGATTTGTATTATATTTGATATGGCTTCCATCCCGTTGGATTTTTTGTTTCTCTACATTCTTGTGGTTGATCATGATAACAAGTGTCTGGCGTTTGACGTGAAATTTAGTATTTGGGCTACTCTTCTCCATCTCCTTTGGTATTTCTTTTACACCATCATTATAACTTTCATACAACATCCACACGGAAGAGTTGACGCCTTCATATGGGGAATAAAAACTGGGTTGTCTTCATACCTTGACCTGCCCGTTCCGCTTCCACTGGTAAGGCGGACTGACTCTTTGAACGATCGTTTTATTCTGAAGTGATGTTGCTATTCATGGTTTAACTAACGTATCTTTCACCATTTAGTGTTATTCAAATACTTCGTAATTCAAGTTGTCTTATAATTATTATTAATCCATTTGTTTTACATCATACTAAGACTTCTGCTATGTATAATTATCGCTTATAAACTCAAAAAATTTATTTGCTCTGTCCAGCTGGTGGTCTGGACCTTTGTAAAAGACCTGGAATTTTGGTATTTGATGAAGTTGGTGAAAGTTTTTGTGTTTCTACGATGCCTGGTAAGGGCTATCAGAATCTATACAAAGGCTAAAACGACTTTGGGCAAACTTTCAGAAGCTACATGGCACAAAGCTATATCCACTACTCTTTTATACATTTACATGCTTGCTGCTCATGTAAGTTGAACAACTGCTTATTCGTTGATTTATGTGATTACATATTTTCTTTTTTACTCTTCTTTTTGTGCATTGGATTAGAATGCTTTACTGAGTTCTTAGCTTGGCAGAGCTTAGTTTACTGTTTATTAATATTTGACTAATTTATCCTCTGTTCATATCTGTTTGATCAAATACAATTGCTGGTGATTATAGGTATTTGGAGCCTTATGGTATTTAATGGCCATCGAAAGAGAAACTGAATGCTGGAAGAATGCCTGCAGAAATCATACTGAATGCAGTAATGCGTCTTTCTACTGCAGTGGTAAATTAAGAGACTACAAATTTCTAGATGGAACCTGCCCAACCAAAAAACTAAATAATACCATCTATGATTTTGGAATTTTTCATGATGCTATTCAGTCCGGTGTTGTGGAAAGGACTAATATTCCACAGAAGTTTTTGCGTTGTTTTCTATGGGGCCTGCAAAATCTCAGGTTTGTGCATACTAGATCCTTTTCTTGTTGGTGGGAGCATAACTTGAGAATATGGTCAGTGTATGGAGGTCCATTGTGTTAGCGTATGTAGCTATTACAGTACATATAAACACCATTTGGCAATTCTCAGTGCACTGCCCAGATGACTCAAACCTTGTTTTGTACTAATTTGAGTATGTCGTCAGTGTATGAGGTCCATTGTAGTAGAGCATTTAGCTGTCACAGGTACATATAAACACCGTTTGGTAATTGTCAGTGCACTGCTCAGGTGAGACTGATATTAATGATTACAGAGCACTGCCTGGTGACCACCCTTTGTCCTGTTTACACTTAAGATGATTGCAATGAGAGAATGGAAATTTAAAAATTGGCCATTCAATTAGTAAAAAGGGAAAGAAGTGAGACATAGAAAATGTAATAGGTGTCACATTCTAGTCAATTGATTGGCACTTGTTGTGTGATTGTCATGACTGTGTGTCCATTGTGAATAACACTGCTAGACTTTTGGCTTCTCTGATACATTAGCAAATTGAGGTAAATGACTTGTGGAGCTTTATGCATTTATCATGGTTCATGTTTTATATTGGGATGGTGAAACTTAGTTTTTAACTCAGTTATTTTTAGTCTCTGTATGAGTCCGGTCATCTGTTTTCTAACATTTATAGACATTTTGGTTTGTACCCTGTACTTTATTAGTTTCACACATATGGATCTTAGGATTCTACGATTAATTTCTGATCTATTACAGTTGTATTTAATTTTTATTGCAGTTGGTTTGGTCAGAACCTTCATACAAGTACCAATGTCTGGGAAAACTTATTTGCTATTTTGATTACCATCACTAGTTCAGTGTTGGCTGTCTTTTTCATAGGGAACTTTCAGGTTGCCTTCTTTTCTGTTTCGATTTTTATAATTGTTTCTAGTCTTCAGGTTAAAAGTATATGGTTAAATTGAAGCACAAATTAACTTCTTTGAACACTTCTTCTGAAACAGTTATATTTAATGTCTACCGTTGGGAGATCGAAGGAGATGAGACTTGAGACACCAAAGATTGGGGATTTGATGCTCTTACAAAAGCTCCCTAAGAATCTCCAACAACAGGTTCGGAAATATCAGCGAAGCATATGGCGAAAAAATAAAGATGATGGCGTAGAATTTTTGTTGAGCAATCTCCCCAACACTCTTGTAAGGAACATTAATCGAGAGCTATGCTTGGAGCTACTCAAGAAAGTGAGTTCCTTTGTCTCTATATAATTGCTTAACTATACTTAGGATCCAATTGCACACTATCATAGAAGAAAAGTTTAGATGGCTTTGAAAATTGAACTACATTCTTAGAATTTAACACATCAGATTGGAGGTAATTACCAGATGTAATTGTCAATCTTGAATTTTTCCTCAAGTCACTGGATGTTTGATTTATTCACAGTATTGTTCTTGAATGTATGTGAAGGTACCAGAGTTTAAGATGTTAAATGAAGAAAGGTTGGAAGCACTGTGTGATAATGTAAAGCCAGTCTTCTACTCTCAGCACACTCACATTTTTCAAGAAGGATATCCGATTGGTCAAATGCTGTTTGTGGTGTGTGGCAAAGTCTCTTCCTACACCTCTAAGGGTATAACTGGCTTTGCAAGCACTGATCATAGCAGAGATGATGATAATCTCATAAGCAAAAAGGATGATCAGGCAGAATGTGACTTCTATGGAGAAGAACTCATTGCATGGGCTCTAGATGGCCATATATCAACAAGTATCCCCTTGTCAACAAGATCTCTGAAAGCACTAACAAATGTTGAAGCATTTGCTCTTATGGCCTATGACCTGAAAGATGTATTACTTAGGCATCGGGTCCCTAGATGAAGTTGAGGATGAAATAGAGGTTAGTCTTTCTAACTTTCTGTGCTACAGCCCTAGGGAAGCAAGGCAATGATGAGTTATTTTAAGTTATATACGATACAATTGCAAAACAAAGCATTATAATTAATTATTTCTCTACTCAATTTTACAGATATTAGGCGTGCTCAGGGATCAGTTTCCAAATAAATGAGGTGATGACCAGATGTTATCATTAAAACTTGACTTCGATTGATCTCCTGGGTTTATGTGTATTATTGTGAACTATAATTATTTGTATTTTAAAAGTGTTTATAATATTTTTTAAACTAATGATGTGTCAATTATATTTTTTTATAATTTTATTTTTTAAAAACTGTATCATATAATATAAAATAATACTCTATATATAATATATAAAATTAAATTTTTAATACACGATTGAACTATAATATTTTGTACAATTAATAGTATTGAGGAATTCATTGAAAGGGTGTGTTGGTAAAAAATATGTGCTGTTGTAGAACATGTCCAAAATCAGCCCTGGGCCTGTCCAAAATTCCTAATTCTTCTTCCCTTTCCCTCTGGTTAATCTTGGCAATCCATTTTATAATAAGATAGGAAATAAGAAAAAAGAAAATGGAAAAAAGAACTTAGTCGGCCGTGAACATGGTAAATTTTTTCTTTTTTCTTATATATAACAAAAAAAAAACTTAGTCGATTGTTTCTTCCCTTTCCCTTTCCTCAAAACATAATTTTTCAATATCTATTTTTCATAAGAAAAAAGTAAATTTTTTTAATAAATTTTTTAAAAGAAAAGAAAAAAGAAAAAAGAAAAAAAAGGGCTCATATCAAATAAATTTTTTAAATATTTTTTTGTTTATGATAATAATGGCTCATATCAAATCGACTAAGTTTGAGTACACTTCGAATTATTCTAAGGTCTAATACGGCCCGTTACAGAAATTGGTCATGCTTTCAATATGTTGCGCCAAAATAAAGGGCTTAAACTAGTTTTGGGTCGATCCAGACCCTTTAACATGTCTAATGTAACGGGTTGATAGAATCGTATGAATCCATCATTAAAAGAAGAAACGTCACCTTACTTAGATCGTACGAGCACTTAAAACACTTAACACGCAGTGTGCTCTTCCCCTCACCACGTGGATTCTGCAACTGGGTGACACGACGCCGTATTGAGTGGTAGTGGCGAAATTCCATTCCATTTCAATTCCGTTTCACGGCAGATCAAATTAGGGTTTTATTGTTATTAGTGTTCTTCTTCTTCAACAAGTTCCAGATCTCATCAGCTATGGCAAGAAACAATCTTGGCCGTTTATTCACGTCAATCTCACCCAAAGTTCCCTTTCCTTTCCCTCTGTCCGAGTCGTCAATCTGTTCAAACACGATGAGCCGACTCATCAGCTCGTCAACTCAACAGCCTCATCAACATCAGGAGAAAACCCCCAATAAAGAACAAGAAGAGACCCTCAAAACAAAATCTGAAAATCACCACGAACAAGATCAAGGAGAAGATGGAGGGGAAGACGACGATTTCGTGAATGAACAGACAGGAGAAGTCGGTGGGCCCAGAGGCCCTGAGCCAACCCGCTACGGTGACTGGGAACGCAAAGGTCGCTGTTACGACTTCTGATTTTACATCATTTTTATTTTACTTGAATAAACTTTGATTGGAGAATTACCCATTGAGGAATTCAATCTTTGATCAATTTTAGTATATTTTTTGTGGATCTTTATGATTATAACTACATATAATTGCTAAATTTATTGTCTTTTGATGATGAAATTCTGGTTTATTTACAATTTCGATAATGGAGAGAATTATACTTTGAAAGCAGAAAATGGAAATGGCTTACTGGGTTGGTGACCAAACAGATGTAATCTTTATTCACAGTCCTTTAAAAAAAAAAAAAAATTATGGGTGGTTTTGCAAAAGGATTAGCCGGAGTGTAATTCAAATCTAAAACAGTCAACTCGTGTTTGAGTTTGCTTCTATTGGTTGGTGAAAAGTGATGCAATAGAAGAAGACTATGAATAGTTGAAAAATATGAAGAATCATCAAGAAGAGAAGAAGAAACAAAATTTTTGCAAATGAAAGAGGAATTGTGAGAGAAGAAGGGCTCCTATGTGATGATACTAATGAACCCTCGAACTTGATTCGAAATGTTGAGTTAGTTCTCCTAGCTTAAACTCAAATTTTTCAAGCTTGAACGTAGATCCAAGCTTCTTCTCAACCATTTGCCATTGAAATATTATGTGAATATTGGTCCAAAGTTTCAAATTCATCCACCAACTATGAATTTGCACAAACCCAAGAGGTGATTTGAGGTTTATCCCAAAAATTAATTAGTATTGGGTCAAATTTGAGCCTAATTGGTTGGCCAAGAGGCAAACATCAAATCAAATATCTCTAGCAACCTAAATTGCCTTATAATTTGCACGATTCTTTCTAACCTAATCATCTAAGTGGAGCCCTATTTATGCTGAATTAGAATTGAAAATTATGGCTTATAATATAATCATTAATTAGGGGTACAATCGAATTGAACTAATTCAAACATATAATTGATTTGAGTTTGATTTAAATTTATAATATCTAACTCGAATTTAAATTGGTGTATAGTATTATTTGAAAGTTACCGATAATATAAACAATATCATCAGAAAAGTAAATAGAATTGTTAAGTCAAACTAGAGTTTCAACTCCAATTTGACTTATCCGAGCCTAATGATAGATTTGAGCTGAATTGACTCATATTGAATCACCCTTGACTGTAATATCATATATTATAACACCTTTATTATTGTTTCAATATCCATCCACAATCAAACCTCAAATATTCTCCCCACTAAAAATGGACATCCTCAAAATCTTCTTCGTCTCTTTCTTCTTCTTCCTCTCCTCAACCACTGCAGCCACCATACCCACCTGCAAAACCACCATCTGCCGCCGCTACGAGCCACTGATTCGGTTCCCATTTCGGATCATCAACCGGACGTCGCAACCGAAATCCTGCGGCTATCCGGGTTTCAATGTAAGCTGTGACACTGTAAACCAAACAATACTTGAGTTACCAAATTCAGGAAAATTCAGACTCCAAGCTATAGATTATTTCAAACAAGAACTACGGATTAATGATCCTAAAAACTGCCTGCCTCAACGTATTTTGTCCCTTAATCTCTCGGGATCACCCTTCACTGCCGCGTATAATCAGAAGTTCACCTTCTTTAATTGCTCTTTAAGCTATCTGGCGTATCGCTTGAACCCTATTGCCTGCATGAGCAACACAAACTACACCGTTTTTGCTTCGTCTTCTCAAATAGTTATCAACTCTCTGTCATCTTCACCGTCTTGCAAGATTGTTGCGGCGGTTGAAGTGCCGGTTGAGTGGCCGTTTTACGAGCAGATTGCGTCGTCGGACCTCAGTGATAATCTGAGGCTGAGCTGGAGTGAACCCAAGTGCGGGAAATGTGAGAGAAGAAGTGGACAGTGCGGATTCAAGAGCAATTCTACCATTGAAATCGGTTGCTCGTATTCATCTCAAGGAGGTAATTAACTTTAAATAATGTAAATGCAACTTCAAATTAATTTTCTCTTTACTATATAGTTTTCTTGTTGGTTTTATTTCAAATTATTAGTGTCAAAATAGGCTCAAAATGATCATATTCATAGGAAAAGAGTGAATTAGATTGAAGGTTTTGATAGTATTATTGTTACTTCAAAGGGATTTTGATAAGCAATGTGATTATTTTTATTATTATTTTTATTATGTAGATTAACTTACAATTTGTTTTCATGGTCTCTTCACACTCATATAAGTGTTTTAGAACCTAGATGGGATTAGTCAGTTTGAACGGAAACTAGTGACAAGCTTAATTTTTGTCATAATTAAAACCCATTTTAACTATTAGATTAGGTCGATTTGATATTAAATTAGTAAATCATATCAGACAACAATTTAACTGTCAAATCAAGTTAATCCAACTGTCATATTGACAACTACATAACTAAATATATTTTTAAATTTTAGTTATATTATACTAACATCACTAACATGTTTTATCGATTAGTTTATAACATTTATGTCATTTAATAGAAAAATTCATTCATTTGTTGAGCATAGGGTTTTTTTCGTTCTATTTCTAAAACAAAGAATAAAAATAATAAATATGTTTAGGATGTATTAGCGTCGGCAAATCCCTTAATTTGGTTGTTTATACATAGCAACTTATTTGTCATGACTTTGAGCAGCAAGTCTTGTGGTTTTGTATTGGCATAGCAAGGCAATTATTAAAGGTTAGAGTTTATAAACATAATCTAATCTCCTTTTAAGTGGGTTTAAATTTTTCTTATTTACAATTATAGCTTTTTGATTTCGTCGACTTCATTTTGTTAGGTCAAAAACAACTTCAAATAAAAAACTCATAAACGATTCTCTATAGACAAACGTATTTTAAATACTGACAATCCATCGTGAAATACATATAGAATTAATTTGTCTAATCGAAAATTAGTAATTAAGTCATTTCAAAGCAAAGCTAACACTCATTTTAACCATTTAACGAATTAACTTAAGATTAAATAGAATGAATTATTCAAGTCTGACTATCATGCTAATATTAGTATGATGTTAACATAAAGTTGAAAGTGGTTCTCTATAGTCAATCGTTTTTCAAATACTAAAAACTCCACTAAGATTATAAATTCATGAAAGTATTGTTTTAAAAATGAAACATATTGATCGAGAATCAATGGTTAATTCGATGCAAGCCAAGACAAAAGCTTGTGTTGCTCATGTTACCATGACATCATCATAAATTGATATTATCGATATAAAAGACTAATGTTACACATTTTTGGGTACATGCATCACTAGAAACATATATTATGCAACATTATTTAACAAAAATATTTAATCATATCATATTAATATTATTAATATATTAGACTCGTCAAACTGATTGACTTGTAAACAGATATTTTAAACGAATCAAGGTCCAATTTGGATCTAAAGACCTTGCATAAAAGTTTCTAAAAGTAATCCTTTTATTTGATAATTTACAGGACTTCCCAGGGGTGCTCGTTATGCAATGATGGTGGGAGCCGGAGTTCCTGCAATGTTATGCCTTTTGGGACTTTCCAGTGTGGTTTATAGGATGCTCAAGTTTGTAAACAGGAACTTGACTTTGCCGGAGCTCAATCCTTCAACTGCTCTACCGCCCACAGTTGTGAGGGGCCTCGATGGCCCAACAATCGACTCTTACCCCAAAGTTGTTCTTGGAGAGAGTCGGCGTCTGCCGAAGCCTGATGACAATGTTTGCTCAATCTGCCTCTCGGAATACAAGCCTAAAGAGACCCTCAAAACAATCCCTCACTGCCTGCATTGCTTCCATGCTGAATGCATTGATGAATGGCTTGTGTTGAATGCTTCTTGCCCAGTTTGTAGAAATGCACCTCATAGATTGCCACCGCCACTGTCTACCCCACCGCTGCCACCACCACAGCTACCATTGCCGGGAACAATGTAGCTTGAAATATCATGTGCATCCTAGATTACACATAATTCTTTGGGAATTGTTAGTTTTATATGGAAAGATATTCATCAATTTGTATATATAATTTTTCTCTTGAGCGTTGGTTGTTCTTTCTAACAATAATGTGTCCCAATTTGAAATACACCATCCAAATGATTTTTTTACAGGTTGGGTTTGAGCTAAGCCTAAGCATGGGCTGACTCATATAGTTTTATAAAAGCTAACTTGAATCTGAATTCGTTTGAGTTGACAAAAAAAATATTGTCATAAGATAATCAACGAATAAATAATACTATCAATAAGATAAATAGTATTATTAGGAAGATAAATAATATCATCAATAATATAAATAGTATTCTCAAAGAAAATTCGAGTCAAACTAAAGTTTTAGACTTGATTCAATTCAAATTAAATTAAACATTAAGCTAAATTAACTTGACTCAGATTCAACTTTAATCTTATAACAAAAGGTAGATAAATTTGAATTAAACCAAACTTGTATTAGTATTTGGCACAAGATTGATGTCTTGCCAGTTTCGACAAACAAGAGTTTGTCTTGCGGATCATTTTTCCGCTTCTTTCAACTATGTTGCCCCTTTCCATCGATTTGAATTCATCTTAGAATAGTTTAATAAAAAAATACTTATTTATATATAATTAAATCTAGTTATTTTTATTTAAGTGTAATATATATTTTTTATTTATTTTTTGTGGATAATGTAATATAATGATTACATATTATACCTATTTTTTATTTAAAAAATTTCTTACCATTTTTTTTGAGGTCTAAATAAAAAGCGGATATAAATATGAATGAAGCTAAGAGACACAACGGTTAGCCGTTGGAGGAAAGGATGATTACTCTCTCACTTCCCGCTCCCGCCAAAATCCCTCTGCCTTCTTGCAAACCCTCGAAGCCTTCTCGCCAAAACCTTCCATTATCATCATCATCATTAACACCGTTGATCAAACAACCCCACAACTTTGAACCTCTTAACAGCCGTCTGATACAGCACCTCAACGAGGGTCATCTTCAGAAAGCCATCTCTACTCTTGATCTCATGACCCAACACAACACCTACCTAGACCTCCTCACCTACTCTCTGCTTCTCAAATTATGTATCCGGTCACGTGCCTTTGACATCGGAAGATACGTGCACTCGCATTTGATGACTCACTCAAAACTGGAGCCCAACTCAGTAATTCTCAATTCTTTAATTAGCTTGTACTCTAAATGCGGCAACTTGAATGAAGCCAGTATGATATTCGAAACTATGGGGGAGAAACGAGACTTGGTTTCTTGGAGTTCAATGATTTCGTGTTTTGCGAATAATGGGAAGGAATTGGATGCAGTTACTATGTTTGTTGAAATGCTAGAACGGGGATTTTACCCTAATGAGTATTGCTTCACAGCTGTTGTTAGGGCCTGTTCGAACATGGAGAATTTTTCGATTGGGAAAATAGTATTTGGTTTTTTGTTAAAATGTGGGTATTTTGAGAGTGATGTGTGTGTTGGGTGTGCTTTGATTGACATGTTTGTGAAAGGTGGTGGAGATTTGGAGTCAGGTTTTAGGGTATTTGATAACATGCCTGAGAGAAATGTAGTTTCTTGGACTTTAATGATTACAAGATGTGTGAAATTGGGGTATGCGAGAGATGGGATTGGTTTGTTCCAGGATATGATTTTAAGTGGTTTTTTACCAGATAGGTTTACATTAAGTGCGGTTGTTTCAGGTTGTTCAGAGTTAGAGTTGTTGACTTTAGGACAGCAATTGCACTCCTGGGTTATAAGGGCAGGACTGGCATATGATGTATGTATTGGTTGCAGTATGGTAGACATGTATGCAAAATGCACAGAAGATGGCTCTATGGGTGATTCTAGGAAGGTTTTTGATCGGATGCTTGATCATAATGTTATGTCATGGACTGCAATTATTACAGGATATGTGCAGAGTGGAGGGTGTGACGAGGAAGCTATAAAACTGTTCTGTGACATGATACAGGGGGGACATGTTGCACCTAATCATTTCACATTGGCTAGTGTATTGAAAGCATGTGGAAATCTTTTGAATTCAGGTGTAGGTGAACAGGTTTACACCCATGCTGTGAAAAGGGGTCTTGCTTTAGATAATTGTGTAGGGAATTCCCTTATCAGCATGTATGCTCGATCTGGTATGATGGATGATGCTCGGAAGGCTTTTGATTCCTTATTTGAGAAGAATTTAGTTTCTTATAACACTATGGTTGAGGCTTATGCCAAAAATTTGAATTCAGAAGAGGCATTTGAAGTTTTCAATGAAATTGAAGATTCAGGAGTTGGGGTTAGTGCTCATACATTTGCTAGTCTCTTGAGTGGGGCATCATGTATTGGTGCAGCCAGTAAGGGTGAGCAAATTCATGCCAGAATAATAAAATCTGGCTTTGAGTCAAACCACCTCACTTGTAATGCTTTGATATCCATGTATTCTAGGTGTGGGAACATAGAAGCTGCTTTCCAAGTTTTTAAGGAGATGGATGATAGGAATGTCATATCTTGGACTTCAATGATTACAGCTTTTGCAAAACATGGATCTGCAGCCAGAGCTTTGGAAGTATTTCGAGAGATGCTTGAGGCTGGCATACGACCAAATGGGATTACCTATATTGCTGTTTTGTCAGCTTGTAGTCATGTGGGTTTAATTTCTGAGGGATGGAAACTATTCAGGTCAATGCATGAAGAACATGGGATTCTTCCACGAATGGAACATTATGCATGTATGGTTGATCTATTGGGCCGATCTGGATCGCTTATAGACGCCCTTGAGTTTATTAGATCAATGCCCTTCATGGCAGATGCTCTAGTATGGCGTACATTTCTTGGAGCTTGCCATGTTCATGGTGACACAGTGCTCGGGAAACATGCTGCTGAGATGATTCTTGAGCAGGATCCAAATGATCCAGCAGCATATATCCTATTGTCAAACTTGTATGCTTCTGCAGGTCAGTGGGATGATGTGGCAGACATAAGAAAGATCATGAAAGAGAGAAATTTGATTAAAGAAGCTGGTTGTAGCTGGATAGAGGTGGAAAATAAGGTACATAAGTTCCACGTTGGAGAAACATGTCATCCACAAGCACAGGAGATATATGCTGAACTGGACCAGTTGGCTTTAAAAATAAAGGAACTAGGCTATATCCCTAATACAAATTTTGTACTTCATGAATTAGAGGAGGAAAAGAAGGTTCAATATTTGTTTCAACATAGTGAGAAAATTGCTGTTGCATTTGGTCTTATTAGCACACCAAGATCAAAGCCCATCCGGGTTTTTAAGAATCTTCGTGTTTGCAGAGATTGCCATACCGCCATAAAATACATCTCAGCTGCGACTAGCAGGGAAATAGTGTTAAGGGATTCAAATCGTTTTCACCATATCAAGGATGGAGCATGCTCTTGTAACGATTACTGGTGATTTGCTGCGTTTCAAGTTCTAAAAATCATGATCCTGCTACAATTAATCATCAGCTAGCAAGTGTAATTTGTATACTCCCATTTTTCTTTTCACCTTTGCTTGTTCTGCTAATAGTAATATTTTTTCATAGAACTTACATAAGCATTCTTTTTTATAATTATTTATCATGATAGTATGATCATTCACTCCAATAATTTTGTCTTTTAACTCAATTTCCTGTACATTTTTTCTTGGGTTCCCTTTCTTTCTTCTTTTTGACAAGACTGTTCCCTGTGTCATGGAACGTAGCTTAAATTTCACAACATTTTAGTCATGGCAAGCTTTTGAACAGATCTTTATGTAACTGGCCACATTGATTCACTTGTATCTTGAAGGATAAGGACATTTCCAAGGAAGCCAATTACAGAGCTCCACTTAACTACTGTAAGAGCTTTTTTGTGTTGGCATTTGGAATAAGAAATATTGACTTAATATTTCATATGCAGTTTTGTTTGACTAAAACGCTTTGATTTGCCAGCCTTGGAAGAATAGTCGGTATTGCTTTGAAAATAGATTATTTTAAAAAATATTAATTATATATTATTATTATGTTTAGTATGATTCAATAAAAATGAGTATTTAAAAAAAGATTATTTTTATTTTTAAAATTTTAATAAATAAATTATATGTTATAATAAAATTGGCTCCTCTTTTTGGTGAATGCCTGCCATGAGAAAATGACCTCTATCCCCATGGGGGATGTCAGGAGACGACCTTTTTAAACGTGATTTATGTATTACATGATAGAGAAGTGTTTTAACTCATACATCAGATGGAAAAATGGTAATCACTCATACATATATTATTAAATATAATAATAATAGGCCAAAGGACTTATTTTCCCCCAACTTTAATTGCATTTTCAGATTCCTATTTATGAGGTTTGAAAAACTTAAAATCTCACTCATAATTAAATTATTATTAGAATTTTTTTTTAGTGATTGAGTTAAAATCATTATTTTACTAATAATATTAAAAAATATAAAATTTATTATATTTTCTCTTTAAGTTTTAAAAACTAATAATTTTACCCATGTCTAAAGTTTTTTAACTTTGAAAAGTCATATTTTTCTCTCAAAATTTTTTTCTCACCCTTTCAGTCACTATCTCTAGTGTGAACGATCTCCTCTCTCCATCCTAAACGGTTGGCCGACGCATAGAAAAACAATCTAAAATAGATTTCTTTATTAGTGATAAAAAGATTCGCTTCAAATTGCTTTCCATGTGTCGATTAGCCATTTAGGATGAAAAAAGGAAGTCGTTGATGTCGGAAATAGTGGTTGAAGGGAAGAAGAAAGAAACCCTAAGGTTTGAGGGGGGGGGGGGAGAATATGACTTTTTAAAGTTAGAAAATTTTAGGTATCAGTGAAATATCAGTTTTTAAAACTTAGAGAGAAAATATAATGAATTTTATATTTTTTTAATATTATTAGTAAAATAATGATTTTACTCCTATCTCTAATAAAAAATTTTACCCTTAGTTAATTTATAAATAAGATTTTAAGTTTTTCAAATTTTGTAGATGTAATTTTAAAAAGGTAACTAAACTTGAATGAAAACTAGCCCTTTAGCCATAATAATATATAGACTTTTCTAGTATGACATTGTTTCCAAATTAAGATAACAATATTTAAAAGTGTCGGTTATCATCTTTTTCAAAGAAATCTAATTTTTTTATTATTAAAAAAATTAAACTTTTAAATTTTATTATTAAAAGATTAATTTAAAAAAAAATTTATAATAAAAAATAATAATATTATATATACATAATTTTTATATATAATTTAAATATTTAAATAATATATTATTATATAATTAAATATTATTTTATTTTTAATTTAAATTTATTTTATAATATATTAATATATTATTTATATATCTAATTTATCCACATGCTGTCATTTCAAAATCTAAAATCTCCTGGATATTTAGCCCCGACCATAAGTGTTGCTATCCCAACTGCGGCCGACTCAAAAAACGTGACGCAAATGATGGACACGTGTAGTGCAAAATTGCAATAATGGACATTCCTGGTGAGAAAAAAACACAAAGTAAGCAAAATCGAAAACGGAAAGGGCCGTGAAACCGGGAAAGCAACATAACACCAAAGCACGAGGCACCACGTAATGGGTGTTCTGGATTCTCAACCGGGCCCACTCTCGGCGTACCGAATCACTTACTTCTACATCTAATTGCCACATGTCTCCCCGACAAAACACAACCGTCCACGTCTCCTCTGAAAATTCCTACCCCAGTGGCGTAGATAGGCCCATGTGGCAACCACTAGATGGACCACATTTAATCGACGGCTCTCATTCCATGCTTTTCACACTTCCTATTCCTATTTAAAGAAATTTTTCACTTTTATTTCATCTGTCATGCAATAATGGTTCAGATGAAGAAGGAGAAGAACTCGATGAAGCTGCTCCGACGAATGGACTCGGGTTCCGGTAGAACAGGCCGGAAGGTTGTTATGATGAAAGCGAGTAATGGTCGTCGGAAAAAATTACAAATTCGAGGGTTAAAGTTGAAGAATACTTGTCAAAGTACATGTGTCGGTGTCTCTAGTCATGGTGCTGTGAAGAAGAGAGAGCTACGACGAGAGGAAGAAGAAGAAACGGAGATGGCTTTGTCGTTGTCGTTATCGATATCTTCTGCTTCTGATCATTCGTCGGAAAACTACGACTTTTCAACAGGGTTCGACGAGAAGAGTTGTGGGAATGACGAGGAGAAGGAGAGTTTCACGTGCGTGTCACATGGGATGGTGTCTGTGATAGGGAGGAGAAGAGAGATGGAGGATAGGGTGAGAGTTGAGGAAGGGTTTATGGTGAAAGGAGGGGAAAAGTTCGACTTTTTCGCGGTGTACGACGGGCACGGCGGGTCCCGGGTGGCGGAGGCGTGTAAAGAGAGGCTGCATAGAGTGTTGGTGGAGACGGTAACAGAGAATCAAGAAAGTTTTTATAATGATGAGATTGTTTGGGAGACAGTGATGGAGAGTTGTTTTGAGAAAATGGATGAGGAGGTGAATAGAGGGAGGTTAGCAGAAGAGATGGTGGGGTCGACGGCGGTGGTGGCAGTGGTGGGTAAGGAGGAGTTGGTGGTGGCTAATTGTGGAGACTCAAGGGCTGTGCTCTATAGGGGTGGTGCTGTGGTGCCTCTTTCCGTTGATCACAAGGTATAAACCATTACTATAGTCTATATATTAAGTAGATTATATTCGAAGTGATAAATGTTCACAAAATTTAGGGCAATCAAGGAACCTGGACATGGGTAGAATAGAGATTCAATTCTTAGCCCAAAAAATAAAAAGAAAAATGGAAACATGATAAGAATTTTGGAAGAATTAAAAAAAAAAAAAAGAGAGAGAGAATCCAAACTTATATAAACTCGGACGTTTTTCTTGGCCATATAAGCTGATACTTACACACACATCAAAAGTGCATATTTTTTATATAAGATCTAAATCTCATACTTTATATTTGAAATTGTAACATATACCACTGCGTTTTGCAGCCTATGATGGTATGTTGTGCGCTAGCTTATCGCTAGTCTTCTATTTTCCAAAAGAGGATTCAAGTTTTTTACCTTACCTTTAAGATGGTAATATGTCGCTTCACTTTGCAACTCATGTGAGCTCTACCTTTAAGATTGCAATTTTCAATGAGAGATTTAACTCTCATACTTTACATTTGAAACATAACATACCACCACGCCTCACATCTCAAGTGGCACATCTGTTAAACGATAACTCAAGTGTCCTAACATGTCACTGCACTTTTTTCTGTAGACTTTTATCTCAATCAGATTACTCCACTTTTCTGCAGTCATATCAGAATCCTATAATATTTCATGCATGTCAATGATTTTATGTATCATTCAACTGCTTTATAAGTCAATATCTTTATGTTATGTGAAGTGAGGAACATTGGTTCTTCCACTTTAACGATAAGCTTTGAGCAACCATGATTTTAGGGTTTTCCGAAGCCTTTGCATCAGGAAAAAGCAATTTTCCTGTGGCACAACTCCAAAACCAAGAAAATAATAATTTCTTATGGGAGTGTCGATTTTAGATGAACTTGGTTGACTGGTTCAAATTCTTTATGGGAAGTTTAAAAACTTATCAGAAGAGGATGAAAGCCGAAGAGGGAGAAAGGACTGTTGACTTCTATGACAAATTTTATGCACAAAAGGTTATTTTAAAATCTTGTTAATTTGTAGTAGGATCATTTTGAAAAGTGAAATAGTTTGAAGGTTATATTTAATTTAATTTTCTGCATTTTATCAAGAATTTTTTTCCTTAAAACGGATGAAAAGTGTAAATTGAGCAATATTTATTCTAATAATTTATCATGGTATGATTCAGTCGTGTCAATTTAGTTACTTTGACCACATAGTTTTATTATATATAATTAGTGGGTAAAAAAATTGTTTTACCACTAATCCTCGTGGTAAAATGTTAAAATTATCATTGGATACATGTCTTAAATCGATCTATTGATAAAATGATTCTTTTTTCGAAGCCTGACAGACCTGATGAGTTTCAAAGAATTGAAGCTGCTGGGGGAAGAGTCATAAACTGGTATGGACCTCGTATACTCGGAGTTCTCGCCACTTCAAGATCCATTGGTACGTAAATGCAAAGCCTCTCTGCATAATTATTAGCATACATTAAGTTAATACGGAGAAAATAATCCTAAAGTTTCATACATTTATGCATGCAGGTGATCAATATCTGGAGCCATTCGTGATCTCGAAACCAGAAGTAACAGTGAGCCACCGAGCTGACAGCGACGAATTTCTAATTCTGGCCAGCGATGGGCTGTGGGATGTTGTTTCGAATGAAGTCGCATGCCAAGTAGTGAGAAGATGCTTCATTGGCCACGTCAAATGGGCGTCAGCCCGCAATGTCGGCATGGAAAACCGAGCAACTAGAGCCGCCACAGTGCTGGCGGATCTCGCCATGGCTCGCGGCAGCAGTGATAATATAAGTGTCATAGTTATTGAACTTAAAAAACCCACGTCCACCTTCGCCTGCAAATTCAAATTATAATTATGTCGCTTTAATCTTTTGAGCTAGCCCGGAGCCGGGTAATGTTGTTGACGATAATGATGACGGGGAGGAGGACTTGGATTGAATGTAGTTCAACCTTAAACTTATTTCGATAAAGGCAATTTCGGCCTCCTGCATAATTAGGCCTTCTAAACTTGGGCTTTCTTCTTTTTACTTGGAACAAACTGTTAGTGAAGGCACAAGTGCAATGATAGATATAATTCTTATTTGGGAAAAATAATAATAAAATTATCTGACTAAGTTGTAAAGTTTTAATTAAATGCTAAGGTTATGTGTTATTATATGATTAAGGTTATGTGTTATTATATGATTGGTTGATTTTAATTTATAAATAAAATAATATTTAATTATATAATAATATATTATTTAAATATTTAATTAGATATTTAAAATTGAATGAATAGTTTGGGAATTATATCCAAATTAAATAGATTAGACTTACAAAGGAATAATGGGTTCTTTACCTTATTTCAAAAGGGAGATGCAAAATTCATATTCTTTGTCATTCTTCCTCTCGATAAGATATGTGATTGACACAGAATTTTGGTAAATAAATAAATTATGTGATATGTTTACCAAAAGACTATTTCCCACCCAAGGTTTGCTGAACTAATGAAGTTTCACTTTTAAGTTTTAAAAAATTAAATTTATATCTGTCATTTATTTCCGTTAGTGAATTATGCTAAATGAAAGGGGAAGAAGACCGTTTTGCATTTATTTTTTATTCTAATTTTCCTTTTCAAAATAGGGTAGGTTTGTAGGTAAATTGTAATTTTTAAAAATATTAAATGTGTTAATACATTTGTTAAAAGGTTTTCGGAAATTCAAAAAAGTTTGGGTGTTTTTAAAATTTTTCAAACTTTAATATACCTCTCAGTAGTTTAAAAGATGATACTTCCTCCTGAAAGAATAAACAAAATGCAATGTTTTAAGGTTTTAAGTTTTGATATTTTTACAGGTGTAAGTGATAAATTTTTAAACTGGTAAAAATATATTGATAATTTAAACCGAGCAAACCACCCTTTTGAGGCAAAGATAACCACATTGAATAGGTTAAACTTTCGGTCTAATGACCAGTCTCACAATTATTAAACCATGTAAGTCTCGAGTTTAATTTTAAAAGATTGTTAAAAGAGATTTGAACTTATACTCTTTTATATATGAAGTATCAACTTTTATCACTCAAGTGTCCCTTTAAAGGCTATAAACCAACCATATTACCATATTGTTTTAATATACTTTTAGAAAGGAAGATGGTATAAAAATCTCGGAATTTTTTATTGTGTATTACAAATTAATTTTTCTTCATGTTATGTGCACCTATCAATTTAGGTATTCAAATAATATATATTCATTTGATTTGATGTTACTTTATTCTTAATTAAAATCACCTAATCAAATGATAATTCATTTCAATATTTAATTAAATGTATAAAACTAAATATACACAGTTTTATTATTTTTCTTCATTTTTTAAGGTGAAAAGGCCTCTTTGTATAGATTAATATGAAAGCTTATCAATATTCAAAATGATATTGCATTTTACATTGTCAATGCTAAAGTTCAATTTGAGTTGAAGTTTGAGCTCAAAAGTTCACTAAAGTTTTTCTTTTTCAATGATTTTTTTTCTTTTTCTTTTCTAATGATACATTGTCTTTTTGATTGTCAGCATTCATTATTCAACTTAGCTCAAACTCGATATTCAAGATTTGAATTTAAACTGCATTTAATTCAAATTAGACTCAATCAAATTCACCCATCACTGAAGTTATAAAATTGAAACACTTTTAATAATGATAATATTCTTGTACTCTGTTGTCAAACTTAATGACGTTGATTATATTCTTCTGGATTTAGGTCTAAGCAACCAAATGGCGAATTCCAGGACCCAGTTAGGTGACCAACCGAAGACAAGACGCCTCTCTCTCTTTTTTTTCTTTATTCTAAAGTTATGAAAAAACCATTATTAAGAACGTGGGAATTATGTAGGATGACATTGAAACTTTGACTGAGACCGCAAATTTCTAATATCCAAACTTATGATGTTGCAGAACTGGATAAAACCAAAGTCATGTCACCATCTTCAACCACCCCCACTATCTTCATTTCCACCATTATCATACGACAATAATGGCTCTTACTACTTACCGAACTTCTCCACAGTAGAAAGGTGATTCGAGTAAAAGATGATGACTTGATTCAACTAAGATTTGTCCGTTTAAAAAAAAAAAAAAATCAACAATGGCTCTTGCTACTGACTGAGCTAGCTTCTCCGTAGTTTCTTTAGTTTTATGTTCTTTCTTATGAATTCATATGGTTATCAATATTTTAATGTCATGTTAATAGTAGGATTTTATAAATTATACGCATCATCGAAGGAATAATTAACCAACCCTGAAAGGTAGTTTGAGTGGTATAAGTTTGAGATTCTCATGCAAGAGGTCTGAGGAGGATTCCTTATTACTTAAAAAAACAAAAGATTAATTAGGATTTAATCACGGTTGGATACGTATCAAATTAGTAATATCAAGCCTGAAACAAATATGTATGATGTATAATCATGTGATTTGATGATTTTGAATTAAAAATAAAGTAATATCTAATTATATGATGACATATAATTTATATACTTGATTTATATACTAAAAGTATATACATATAACATTGTTCAACATCATATTATAAACTTTTTTTATGATCTATTTGTAAATATTAAATTTAGGGTTGGATTTTATAAAGGTCGAGCATGAATAAAGTTCAATTTAAGAGTGACTTTAATTCAAAAGAGTTATTTTGAGATTGATTAAAAATTAATGAACTGAGACTCAAACTTGATTCAAAATGATAAATCAAACTCTAGTGGTTTGATCGTATTCGAATTTGAGTTTAGGTAGTTCAAATGGAGTCCAACTTCAATTGGATTGAATGTGAAATATTAATGATCACATGAGATTTGAACGTGTTATTTATGGTAATGAGCATATTTTCTCACTAAAAAATGAGGCAAAAGCTTGAGATATCAATTAAAATAGCCTCATATATATATATGGAGCTATTTTTTTTCTTATTATATATATAATAAAAAAATAAAATATTTAAAATATTTTTAGTCTTTTTACTCATACAATCAAAACTTACCCAGTTAAACTACTGAGTTGTTTGATATTCATAAGAAATTCATAAATAGTTTGATCTATTCATAAAGTTTAGAATTTAAATCAATGAGATATCATATCAAACAACAAAAACAGATTAAACAAAAAGTTGTTTAAAAATTCATAATAATCCTCACACATACAGAAAAAGGGAGTATTTTTTTTTAAATTCGTGCACACTTGGTTGGTTGGCCAACCCCAAATCTTTGAATCTTATTCTTTTAGAAATAAAATTAAATAAAAAAGTAACTATATTTATATAATTAAAAAAAATAGCTATACATGTATAAAAAACAAAAAAAAAAGTTATTTTAATTAATATCCCCCAAAAACTTTGTATATGCCAATTTATATTTAATTTCAATCACTCATTTTAAACTATACCAATCAAAATAATAAAAGTGAAAAAGCACTTAGAATAAAGTTGAAGTTATTCTATGTGCTGCCAATAACAATCATAAATTTAAACATAAAATAATGTGCTCTACTTTCATTATCTATCTAACCATCTATTTTTTATATGATCAACAAATCTCTCATCTAGTTTTTAAGAAGGGTTCTTATTTGGAATTTTTTTTTTTTTTATAAAGGTCAATTCAAATCAAATTAAACTTTATCAGTGACTAATTCGAACTCATTTCAAAGTTAGAATAACAAGTTTGAGATAGAGTTCGATTTGTTTGATTGATAAATAGTACCATCTAAAATAAATCACTAGAAAGAAAAAAAATTGTTAGTGAGACATCTATTTCGAATTGAAATTTCTTTAATTCGAATTTAATTAATTCTAATTGAATAGCAATCTAAGCTCGATCCAGTTTCGATTGCATCGACACCTACTTTCATCGAATGTTATAATGCATGAGAAGGCAAATATATATATATATATTACCAACAAAGAACCTCATTTGAGTTAAACTATTTTATTAAGGTTGAATTAATCATATTAAATAAATAAATATTAGGTCTAATAATTAATATCATAATTATTACATTAATTAAAATCAAATATTTTATCTTAGTGTGATGCTTAGGAATCTCAAACTTAAACATTTTCATTTAAAAATTTTAAGTCTTTTGCTCTCCCAACTACCTCTCTTGGAGAAAGGAAAATAGTATTGTTACTTAATTACGCAATAACTTAGTTTAATAGTTAGATGCTTACTTTGCTTAAAGTATTTTAATTTTATAATATGTATTTAAAAAACGTCATTCTATACTCCACTAGGTGAGATTTTTAGGTGATTCGATAATGATTTAAACACGTGGCACATTCTTATTAGTCGTCAATAAACTATTCATATGCTTTGAAATCTATAGTGATGGTGACTTTATATGCTCACATCACAAGATGAGGAAATAAATGGATAGATATTGATGACAAAGCCCACAAACCTCCAACATTTTCTTTTCTAAGGTCTAAATTCTCTTTAAAATAGCAACAAATTTTGTGCGTGGGCTCCTTGTGTCGTACTCCCATCAATATTATTACAATCAGATTAGAGATGGACCCAATAAAATGAGTGATTTGATTCAATCAGTAATGGGGTTGATTGATCAGTGATTAAAATGATTAGATGTTTAAAAATAATATTAAATTTTTTTATATAATTTATAATTAAATATAAATTTTAATTTATTCGACATTAAAATAAGCATAATTATATATATATATATATATATATATATATATATATATATATATATATATATTTATATATTCCACTAACAAATTTCTATCAATTCTATGCTAAAAAGTCTTTTGTTAGGGAATTTCATTAAAGTGTAGGAAGGGCATTTTGCATAAATTTTTTTATTTTTTTATTTTCCATTTTTACTTTAATTTTCCTTTTCTTCCTTATTCTTTTCACTTTCCTTTTTCCTCTTTATTTCTTTATTTTATCATTTCAAAATGATGTATGTTTAAAGATAAAATAAAATTTTTGAATATGTTAAAGACGTTAATGAAATTTTTAAAGGATTTTGAAAAGTCTAAAATTAATTGTTATGCTTGTGAAAATTTTAAAATATTAATATATCCCTTTGTCGTTTTAATGGTGACAATTATATCTTTAAACAACTGAATAAAATAAAATATTTTATAATTTATTAAAGTTTTAATATTTTTAAGGGTCTAAATAATAAATTTTTAAACTTGTAATGGTATATTAGTAATTTGACATTTATTAAATGTTAATAATAGCTTCATAATTAAAAAAAAAAAAGGGCAAATAAGTTTTTTTTATAATAACAATTAGAATTCACTAATGTAATAGCATGATAGGTAAAAATTTGATTTTTCAAAACTTAAAGGGTAAGATTTGTCATTTTATAGACCCTTAGGTGGAAAATAGTGATTTGACGTATAAATAATTACAAAACTGGTCCACATATAAAGTTTAAATTATGCGACTATAATTACTCAGTAAAAATTGAGGATATGATATTTGTAAAAATGACTAGCAACTAGTGGGCATACATCACACCAACCTCTAAGTTGAGATAAAATGCGAATAATACACAATCTCATCTTGAAATTGTGATAGGAAAACAATGGTTATACACAATCTGAGGTATTAAATAACTGTTTTCTATTGTATTTGAAACTATTTTCCATCGTTTTAGTAATTACAATCAAAGTGTATACATTCTTCGATCATATTGAGATCATAACAACACCCATCAAATCATGTAACTTCGTTCTTTACCTAACCAATCATACATATAATTCTAGCCTTCACTAGAATAAATTTAAGACAGTGAACAAGCTTACACATTTATTGGACATGATACAATAATATAAAATGAGTTTGAATATTAATTTGAATTAAAGTAATTTTACATATTAAAATTGTGGGTGTTATGTACAAATAATAGACATTTCATAATGTAATTAAGTAATTTAATTATTTATTTTATTCCTAATTCAAATCATCTAATTATATAATAATATATTAGTTTATTTATATTCATTAATATCCGTCAACAATTTATGAATTATACCCATATAGTTAAGATCTCTAATTAATTCATATTTTATCTTCATTTTTAACTTTAAGGACCCTAGTCTCTCAAATATTCTTTCACCCAAAAACTGATCAAAAATTTAGATAGAACATAAAATAAATCAACACAAAAATTTGGTTTTTAATGGATGGAAATTACTTATTAGTTATACAAGAGTATGATTTGAGTGTAGAAACTATTGATTTTGTTGGAAAATGATAGATTTTCCGCCAATAGGATGTTTGGGGTTTAGGATAAACTTTTCAAATTGTGATTAGTATATCCAAAGATTTTTAGTAAAAATTGATTGTTAGATAATTAAAATTTGTTTATTGTTAATTTATTGATTAATTGGTTGAGTGAAATGATGATTTTGACTTAAAATGAGAAGATTCTTCCGTTGTTGGGTATAAAAACCCTAGTAAACTTGATCTCATATACTTACTATTCATGACGACTATTCCCTATTTATCATATCTAGTCATCATTCATATGTTTTTGAAATCGAACATTTTTAGCAACATCCATATATAAAGTAAAATAAAATTTTGTATACAACTTTATATATAAAGAACGGTATATTATCATGTGACTGAGTATTATTTTATTGTATATAGAGTATTAGTTAATATTGATTAAATCTAAAAAATTAAATTATGTTGATTAATATTTTCTTATAAAATAGGCCTAATGACTTATTCCCACTTAAGGTTTGGTGCAGATATAAATTTTCATTCATGGGTTTCAAAAACTCAATATACTCACTAGGCATCAAACTTCTGTTAGGGTTAATGATAAAATTGTTATTTTATTTTTCATATTAAAAAAATATAATTTTATTTTATTTCTCCAAGTTTTGAAAAATAAAAATTTCATTCAAACCTTAATTTTGAAAAATGACTTTTCCTTCTTCGTATCTTTGAAGTTTTCTTCTCTTTGGTAACAACAATGACAATGACCATCTCTATCATTTCCCTCCCTTTGACCACCTCCCTCCTTAGCAAACGAAGTTGATGGAGATAAAAGAATTTTTCGATAAAGAGATGAAAACGATCATCGTTAGGGATATGGGAGAAAAACCCACTTTCAAAGTTGAGTCTAGAATAAAATTTTTTGTTTTCAAAATTTGAAAAGAGAAAATAAGAAAAAATTATATTTTTTTAATATAAAAGATAAAATAATAATTTTACCTTCAATCGTAACAAAAAAATATAATAAAAATTAAATAATAGGTGAATATTTAAAATTTTAAAATTTTATAGATAAAAGTTTGAATTTGCACTAAACTGTAGGAGGAATTAGTTTTGGCCTATAAAATGTACTAAATGACAATTCAGTTATATAATAAAGATTCCCACGTCCACGTGTAACATGAGTAAATACTAAATAGTAACGTAAAGACGAGTGAGGGTTTAATAGTCATTGCACAAAACAAATAATAAATAATAACTAAAAAATAGGATATATAAAAAAAGGAAGGTCTATAAATATGGGAAATTATGCGCCATTCCTGTGTACAAGTGAAAAAGGTAAAGCCTGCAAAAAGAAGAAAGACTCGTCGAGTCGACTCAAGACTTTCTTCGTTTTCTTGTTTTTGTTTCCCGCTCACTTTTCTTCTGTTTCTTTTTTTTTTTTTTTTCCTTTTTATATACGCATAGGCATAGTCTCTTTTTCCATTACTCTCACTGCCATTAACGCCAGGCAAGTCTCACTTCTCTCTCTTATTTATTTTCTAATCTCGATTCTTCGCTCTTTATTTTATTGACCGCCACGCCATTTCTGGTCTCGTTGTTTCGAGTTTGATTACTGATTGTTGTTGTGAAATGAATGCAGTGTCGTTTCTTTATATTACTCGCAGTTTGTGGATTTTTTTGTTTTAAATTTTGACTTGGTATTGTAAACCCTAGCTGGCTGTTTGGTTTTCCTGAAAAATTTGTGAGAGAAGAAATTTTTTGAACTTTCTTCTTTTGGTGTATTTATTTGGGAGAGAGAAGAGAATTGTTTAATTTGTGTTTTAATGGAGGGTTATTATTTTTTTTATTATCTGATGTTTCTCTGCAGCTAAACGGAATTTTTTAATTAATCTTTTCTTTTTCTGGCTTGACTTAAGCCGGCTGAATTTGGCTTGTGTTGATGTATTTTTTAATTTTTTTTGAAGAAGTCTTATATAGGGTTTTGCTGACTTTGATTATTTCCTATTTTTCTTCTTCTTTAGAAATAAAAAAAAAAAAATTAAATTCGCGTGTTGAGCGGAGCCAGAGGATTTGTTAAATTTGGGGTTAAATAAAGTAAAAAGATTTGGTCTGTATGAATAGGGCCTGAAGAAAGCTCTTTATAAATTTTCAGACTGAGGTGATTCTGTCATTTTTGAAATGTGGGTTTTCGTTTTCTTTCGTGTGGACAGTTGGGCATGTGTTTGTTATGGTTGATGCTGCGAAATGGATCTTGCTATCTATAGATAAATAAATGACAGCTTTAGTTTTGATTTTTCTCTTTATTATTGTTGTTGAAGGTTTTTATTTATTTCTTTAATCATTTCATGGTCACTATGAATGTATTATTTGATTTGTTTTTGTTTAAACCATGATGTAGTGAGGATCATATTGAATATATTATATGATTTGTTTTTCTTGAATTTTTTTGGTTATAGTAGTGTCAAAGCTTTTATTTTGTTTTCTTTTTAAAACTATTCCTTATGGATGGATGTATCTTAAAATATAGAGACTGGAGCTGGAGAAGAAAAAGATCATCTATGGAGGGCGACGCAGGAAAAGATTTGGGATGCCAGAAGACTATGGCTGGGAAGGCGAATGATGAAAATGGTTCTGCAGAGAATATCCCTTCTTGTTGCTTGAAAGCTAAGGCGTCAACCCCTGAGCTTGAGGCCAAATGCCACTCCACTGTTGTTTCTGGGTGGTTTACAGAAAGTCAGTCTCTCCCTGATCAGTATCTATAGTTTTATTCAGTGCCAATGTTTCATTTGATTTCTGTACTCTGTAGTAAAGCATACAAGTTAGTTGGTTGCTCTAAACAACTTTATGTTGTAGACCTTTATCTTTATCTTCTTTGCTTCAGATAAGGCTGGCAAAAGGGTTTTCTTCAACAACCCAATGTGGCCTGGTAGGTATACCTTCATGTGTTGATATAACTGTCAATCATCTAACTCCTTATGTCTTATAACTGTAACAATATAAAATCAATTTTCTACTGCATTCAGGTTCTTAACACATTTTTAAGTAATGGTAAACTCATATTTTCTATGAGCCTTTTGTACAGTATAATTATGATGAATTTGTCTCATCAAAGACAACCAATGGCATATTGAAACCCTTTTCACTACAAGGAATAAGAAATTTAGGTCTCATGCTTGTCTTTTGATAGTTCATAATGCTTATGTTTTCATTTGAAACTACATCAAACAATTGTAGTAAGCTTGTCTATTTATCTCAACTAATAAGATTTGATATATTTCTCAAAGTTGAAAAGCATCTTTATATTTATATATATAATTATAATTATTTTGTACACTTCTTATTGCACAATACCTATGGCTGATGCTGTATATTCGCATTTCTAGGAGAAGCACATTCTTTGGAAGTGAAAAATATTTTATTCAAGGAAAAGTCAGAATACCAAGAGGTCTTGGTTTTTCAGGTTTGGAGCTGTCTTACTTTAAGTTGTCAATATTGCCTTTCTATTTCTTCCCTCTCACGGCCACCCACCCACCCCCTGGGCTAAATTTATTTGTTTATTTGGTTTGCATGTGTGTCTATGTCTATATTATACTATATTATTATTGGTTGATTTTGAATCTGTAATCCACAGTCATCATCTTATGGAAAAGTGCTTGTTCTTGATGGAATCATTCAGCTGACCGAGAAAGATGAATGTGCCTACCAGGAGATGATAGCTCATCTTCCCCTTTGTTCTCTTCCATCTCCAAAAAATGTAATTTCCAAATAATTTATTGATTTGTCTTTTATCTTTGGCTCTTTTTTGTCTTGTGTGATGACAGCTTGATTTAATTTTTGTTTTATTTTATGCCTTGTATTCTAATACTGCTTGTACTAATTCCCGTTTACTTCTTGAAGCTATTTAAAATAATGGTCGTAAGCTTAATAACATAATTATTTTTTCTCATTTACCTCTTTTTCTGTTGGGTAATGTCGAGAAATTTAATAAAACTAGAGCAAAATTGATCTCACTATGATGACCAATTAAAGTCTTGTACCTTGTTAATTAGTCAAAATGTAAATTTAAATTTGGACCTGCCTTGTGAAACTTTAGGAGGAAATCTAGAAAGGGAAAGAAGAGTTCAGTAAGAGAATTTGAACGAATAGTTACCTGAGATCTATCTCTGAGACTCTTACCCACATGCGAAGTTTTAGTTCTGAAGCCATACTATTGAGTAAAGAATTTTGTCATCATGAGTACTTTCATTGATGGTTTAAGTGCCCTTCTTTCTAGCAAAATAAGAGCTGATGCATTGCAAGAAATTAGAGATGATGAACCTTTTGCTCTACTAAGATGCAATACGGACTGTGCGCCACTAACATTTTGGAACTACGCCAATTGGAATAATTTATGTAGCATTTGCCATGTATTTTTCTCTAAGATGTAATATAGGGAAGGTAGAATGGAATGGTTGAGTGTATTTTTCTACTCAATACATTTGCCATATAAACCTCCATGTTTAGCTGACACTTTAGCAATGCAAAATGCAGGTTCTAGTTGTTGGTGGTGGTGATGGTGGTGTTCTTAGGGAGATTTCTCGTCACAGTTCTGTCGAGCTTATCGATATATGTGAGATTGATCAGATGGTTATAGATGTAAGTCTTAATTTGATTTACCTTTTTCATGTAATTGGCTGTTGTTAGGTTTATTCTAATATTTTATCGTAATAATACTTTTTAATTCCAGGTTTCTAAGAAGTTTTTTCCAGAGTTGGCTGTTGGATTTGAGGACCCTCGTGTCCAAGTGCATATTGGTGATGGTATGAGCAAACAGTATTGTTTTCCTATATCTATATTTCTAAAATGTTTGCTTGTAAATTATTGTTAAATTGGTTCATTTCTCCTCTGCAATTAGCTAGTTGTTGATCTCATTTCCATTATCTTGACAGCTGCTGAATTTCTCCGAAATGTGCTTCCGGGGAAATATGATGCAATTATTGTCGATTCGTCAGATCCTGTAGGTATGATTGTTTTATCTCTGCATCACTGTGGTTCACTTATGCTTTTGAAGGTGTATGCTTCATTTACTAAGGTCCAGTGAATGGCATTTTATTCCAAGTGCAATAACAAATGTTGTTTTATATTTTACTTTCCTGAAATATGTGGTTGGGTAGGTTTTATTTAGTATTAATATAATGCTGAGAAAACTCTTTGTTCCACATAATATTGATCTGCAAGTTCTTGAGAAACAATGTTATTTCTATTTTTGCTTTTGTGATGCCATAATTTGAGTTTCCTGGAGTGCTGGTATCAGACTGAATAAACTAGGAATATCAAAGTCATAATATAGGAATGCTTTTCTGAAAACTTTTTCTATAAGGATTATTACTTGCTGTCACCTTACTTTTCCTGATTGTTTTAGGCCCTGCCCAAGAGCTCGTAGAGAAGCCATTTTTTGAGACAATTGCTAGAGCATTAAAGCCTGGTGGTGTCCTCTGTAATATGGCAGAAAGTATGTGGCTTCATACACACCTAATTGAAGATATGATCTCTATCTGCCGGGAAACATTCAAGGGTTCTGTCCATTATGCCTGGGCAAGTGTTCCAACTTACCCAAGGTAGTGGTTGGCCAAATTCTTCTGATTGCACCTGTTCCTTTCAATCTAGTAATCATTTTCTTTGATGAGTATGAGTTCTTTAGAAGCCTCTTTCTACAAGATTAGTATAAATCCTAATGATCTTGCAATGCAAACTCTTGGGTTGAGACCTTGAACTTCTTGTTTTTGCTAAATAATGCATGTATTTTTGGTGGATTTTTTGTGATTTATGCATAGTCTGTGAAATATTACTTTACTGAGGCTTTTTTTGTTACTTGATATGCAGTGGTGTGATTGGGTTTCTAGTATGCTCAACAGAGGGGCCTCCTATTGATTTCATCAACCCTATCAATCCTATTGAAAAGCTAGAAGGAGCTCCTAAACATAAAAGAGAACTTAGGTTCTATAACTCAGAGGTAAAGTCTCTGCATTTAAACTCTAGATTTAATAGATTTATTATGATTATTATTTTTTTGGTATTGCTTATGCTTAGATAAGCTCGCATAAGTGTAGTTGGCACATTAATGTTGAAGTAATACTCATTCATATTATTAGTAATTTGACTGTCTGCTTCTATCCATTCCTCTTAATATGAAACTGTGCTTTCTTCTTGCTTATTTGGTATGTGAAATTATCTTGAAATTTTGAGCATCCTGTCTTGTTTTGGGGATTAGTTGAACTATATGTACATTTTTGTATTAAAAATGTAAAAATCTGACCACCTCAACTCAATATGCTCACTCTTCTGTAATAGCAAATAATGTTTGTGCCATTTGATGCCAGATTCACTCTGCTGCGTTTGCTTTGCCATCATTTCTGAGGAGGGAGGTGAGTGTACTTCGTGATCCCCCAACTGCAACACAACAAATCCCCGTTTCTTAAGCAAGCTATAGCCGTGCTCTATTGAATTACTCTGATTAGTGAGACTCATTTACTAGCATTGGAGATAGTCTAATAGGGCAATTACCACATATGTAATGAAGATGAAGCATGCGATAACCACTGCCGCTTGAGGGTTTAGTGAGACAGGATTTAATTCTAAGCATGTATGATGTTCTAGTATGATAAGTAATAGATGGACTGTTATAATATACCAGTTTGCATTGGCTATTTTGTTTGGTGGATGTTAAATGTTACCATTGAAATGGTTTTAACCATTTGTTTATGATTTCAATTGCATAATTTTTACCCTGTTGGCTTGACTGCATCATCGAAATGCAGTAACTTTGTTTTCGAGGTAAATAGGAGTCTTAGCTCGTTTATCTTGAACCGATCTTAAATTGGATCTTGTTCGGGTTTGGAGCGGATCCAACCCTAATTGGAGATTTTGTATATTGCAAGTTTGACATTGAAAATCGCAAGGATTACTTCTAATCTAATGTATTAAATCTTGATTTAATGTTATTTTATTTTTGATTTAAACTTATTCAATCATATGATGGTATATTATTTGTGTATTTAAATTGTATAAGAAAAATATGTATGTATAATTCTACTGTATCTTGTAATGCAAAAGAATAATAAAAAAAATATATTGAGAGGAAGATTGAAGCTAAAACGACAAAGTTTGCTCTTTGTCACTCTCTAAATTACTTGCATTGTGTCATAGACTTGTGTGTCCTGAAGAGCCTCATGAACGATTCCGCAGGTATATAATTATTATTTTGCCCTTAAAGAAGAAAAATTCATCAATTCATTCATTACAATTTTTGCTAAACGTGATTGGGTAATAAAAGTTTATTTGTTGTCACCTTATTGAATATTTTGAATTAAAATAAAAATATATATTTATTGATGTTAAAAATTAGAAAAAAAAAAAAAAAAACCACCACTTTAGTGTAATTTGAGTGTAAAAATATTATGAGTTGAAAATTGAGAATAGTAAGAGAAGTAATTTTTTATGTGGTTGGGGCAAAAACTATCTGTGCCTATCACAGTTGTGTAGTTATTAATAATATGTATGTATGAAAATAATTACAAAAAAAATATTGTATATTACTAATAGTAAAATATCATCTAAACACATAATATCTAGCAAACGTATAGTGAGAAGAATGTATATTTCAACCCTTCCAAAAAGAAATTAAGTTAGAAAATAAATAGTTTAAATTTTATTAATATTATACTCGTTAATAAAATAGTTTTAATATTATGTGATTAAATAATAATAAAATTATATATATTTATTTTGTATATATAAATAAATATATATTTAATATAATTATTAAGTGGATTGATGATTTTAAATTAAAAATATTTAATTATATAATAATATATAATATATATAATATTATTTTATTAAATAATTTAATTTTTAATTTTATTTTATGAGTAATTTAATTTTAGTGGTAGCCGAAGAATTGGGAGTTAGATGTCTCTAGCCCGAGTAACATCATCGTCACAGATTCTGCCACGTGGAAAATTTGACTGAATATGGCATGTGCTCGTCACACTCCCTCTATCCTTTCACATTTTCTCTCTCTTTCTAGCAACAAAAACAGTAAGTACTCTGTTCTGGGAAACCATCCTTATATTGGAAAAACCTGCTAAAGGTACAAGCTTTATTACCCTCTCTAGGAAACATCGTAATTTTCCCGGAAAAATATATGTAGGTCTATTTTTCCTAAACGAACGAATGATTCATGTTGTTGGGTATCAAAAGTTTGAGTCTTTTAAAGGCCTTGTTTGCTTGGAAAGTGTGAAAAAGGAAAATGGAAAAAGAAAAGTTTTAATTTTTAAATAGATTTTTTTAGTTTTTAATATCATTTTTTTTCTTATTTGGTAAATTATTGGCTTATCAGTTTATTTTATTTTTATTGATTTTGCTGCTTCGTCTATTCAAACTTTTGAGCTTACAATTTATTGACGGGTCATTAATTGGTTTTCAGTATATGTTTGTTAATGTTGGTGAATAGATGGCACTTTGTTCGGTTTCCGCTGCTGTTACTTCCACTCAGAGGATCGCTTTAAACCATGTAAGTAGCCTTTTGCCCTATAAACATTATGCATTTGTAATATGCTGCTTTCATTATGCTTTTGTGTATCTTTTGTTGATAAATTTTGGATAAAATTGGATATGTTGTTAGATGTTGAATGCGGATGATTTCAAGGTGGATTTGTTGTTTCTTTCTGCAAAGCATCTATGAGGCTCTCTCTCTTTATTTTTTTTTTTCCATTTTTTTTATAACATCAGTTTAAATGTGGTAAATCTGCCATTTTTCAGGGTGATCATGTAGAGTTTGCATTATGCAACCCAAGGGAGAAGCTCTCACATTTGTCATGTAGACATCAAGTGAGACAGCCTGTTATTGTTGTTCGATTATTAGCAGTAAAGAGGAGGAAATCTGTGCCAAAGACCTTAGCTTTTTCTGTGCCAAATCATAATGATGAAGCTGAAAGAGAAACATCCCATGATTGCATTGATGATAGCCTGGTTTTGGAAACAGAAACATCTCTTGATTGCACTGGTGATGGCCTGGTTTTGTGTTCCAAGAATAATGAAAATTCTGAGCACAAAGATGTAGACGTCGTTGCCTCTGTTTCATCTTCAGAAGAAGACCTTTCACAGTGTTTGGAGGAAATGAGAAAGCTGGGAAGCCTTCATGAAAAACTAAAGGCTATTCGCTTACATGTATTAGCTTCTGAACAATGGAACTCTTCTCGACTCAAATTGTGTCACAGGTACGCATAATGTATTTATAAGGTTATTATGATAATATGTTCTATTGCAGAGCCTGGATTCTTGGTATATCTTAAGTGCTTGCATAGTGGGGACACTTTAATTGCTTGTCCTCCAATATTTGATTTCTGTATGTTATGAACCATCTGATGGATTTTAAAAGAATAAAATTCAATGATTCTTCAATGGCTATATTTAATTGTATATGCTGCTTTGTTCTTGTACCAATTCTTCACACATTTCTCATTCATTAAGCTCTGGTAATTTATGGAATAGTTATTCTGTTTCAATTACCAACTTCTGTTTATTTGGAAGTGATCTGGGTTACCATGGTATGATACATTCTGTATTTTAAACATTTTTTAATCTTTTTGTGTGTCCTACCAGACATTACTTGGAGAGTGCAACAAACTTAATTCATTATCTAGCTCTTAAAGGCCTTGACATTGAGCAGCTGAGGGAAGACCTTTCTTCTACTGGTATTTTGAATATGAAGACTATCAATTCATATGTTCTTGCAGGCCTAAATGTTGGAATCCAACTATTGGAGAATCAGAATTCTACTTCTCTGGATATACAAGAGAAAATTAGTGTGGGAAGTTGCACTCATGAAATATTGCACTGCCAACAAAATGAAAAGTTCACAGAAAGATCAATGAGGAAGAAACTTTTGTTCAATAAAGAGTTATTGTTGGGCTCACTTCGGGGTAACAAAACTATTCATGTTATGGTGACAATTGGTCAAGAAGCTACCGAGAGTGACACACTTATAAGCGACATTCTTAAGGGTGGGGCCTCCATTATTAGGATAAATTGTGCACATGGAAACCCTACTGTCTGGAGCGAGATAATCAGAAGAGTAAAAAGAACTTCTCAAATGTTGGAGTTGCCATGTCGAATTCTTATGGATTTAGCTGGTCCAAAAATCCGTACAGGGAGCTTGGAGCCTGGTCCATGTGTAATTAAAATATCCCCCAAGAAAAATGCAACTGGAAATGTGATATTGCCGGCTCAAGTTTGGCTTTCTTACAGAGGAACAGATCCTCCTTCTCACTTGTCTCCTGATGCAGCTCTATTCATAGATGATCAAGTATTTCTCAATGAGCTCAAGGTAGGTAATGCTTTGAAGTTTTATGATGCTAGAGGTAAACGAAGGATGTTCAAGATTACTAGACAGTTTCATGTTTTTTCGGGTATGGGGTTTGTGGCTGAATGTTCAGAGACTGCTTATGTTTTGTCTGGCACAAAATTGTGTGCTAAAGGAAAGAAAGGTAGGCTTTTAACTGGAGAGGTGGTGGATGTCCCTGCTAAACAGAAATTCATCAGACTGAGAGTTGGAGACTTGTTAATCATATCACATGATAATTCATTGGAACAGGAAGATTTTTCTGGTCCAACTACTGGTGCTCAGAGGATAACTTGTTCTTCTGGCTATCTATATGATTCGGTCAAACCTGGAGATCCCATAGCTTTTGATGATGGAAAGATTTGGGGTGTAATCCAGGGAGCAAGTAATTCAGAGATTGTTGTCTCTATCACTTGTGCTGGTCGTAGAGGTTCTAAACTTGGATCAGAAAAATCCATAAACATCCCAGAAAGCAATATTCGGTTTGAAGGTTTTACTACAAAGGATCTCATGGATCTTGAATTTGTTGCCTCTCATGCTGACATGGTGGGTATTTCTTTTGTTCAAGATATCTGTGATATTGTTGTGCTTAGGCAAGAATTGGAGAAACGGAAGCTTCATAACCTGGGTATTGTTTTGAAGATTGAGACAAAGAGTGGGTTTGAGAAATTGCCTCTTATGCTTTTGGAAGCTATGAAATCTTCAAATCCTCTAGGGGTTATGATTGCGAGAGGAGATCTTGCGGTGGAGTGTGGGTGGGAAAGGTTGGGTGATATACAAGAAGAAATACTGTCTATTTGTGGTGCTGCTCATCTACCAGTCATTTGGGCAACTCAGGTTCTGGAGTCACTTGTCAAGTCTGGTGTTCCTACTAGAGCTGAAATTACTGATGTTGTCCATGGAAGGAGGTAAGTATCACTTAGTTATCTACCCTGGCGTTTCATTATTGATTAGAGAAGTTCTATTGATAGAGGTTCATTTCCACTCTTCCTTGTGTATCCATGGCCTGATGACCACCATGTTAAGACCTATATAGCCAATTTTTAGGTATTTTCAGTAGGTACCTAAGACTATTAGTATTTACAATTGCTTATGCAAGTCAGTGAATTTAAAGAAGAATGGTGTTCTCCTTGGTCCGAAGACTTTACTAAAAAACACATTACCCTGATTCTCCTAGTCGTCTTGGTATAAATCTTAGGCTATCACAGTATTGAGACCTGTTTTGATCTGAGAGACTGCATAACTGTGAGATGGGAACCTGCAACTTTATTCTTATTTATTGCATTAAAGCCAGGTTAAAACATACTCTGTTAACAAGTACACTGACTTGTTTTGGATCTTTCATAGTTTGTCACTATCATAAAATCCTTGTCTTTAATTTTTCTAGCAAAATTTCTCCAACACAATCATATAGTTAAGGATTAGGTGGTGTCTGTTCATTTTTCAGGGCAAGCTGTGTAATGTTAAACAAAGGAAAATATGTTGTGGAAGCTGTTTCAACTTTGGATACCATCCTGCATGTAAACACTTCTCAGACAAAAGCAGACCTGAGGCCTCTTCTATTTTCAAGTCACTTTGCTCACTGAATAGTTTTCCTTGTATATATTCATCAATCTGTGATGAGCAAGCCATATCAGATTGAAATCTGAACTCCTGTAAGTTAGTATCTTCTATTACTGTTTCTTTCAATGAGCCCTTCTTTTGTCATCAAGATTTTAGTTATTCTTACCTACTCATTCTGCAACAAAACCTGGGATAAAATTGATATCAAGGTCTGCCCAATACCTTGAAATGAGGTTATTGTCTTATGTATGACTAAATATTTGCCTAAGAGTATAGGGGGCAAGAGCCATATTTTGTGCTTGTGCTTGACAGACAGAATAGGGCATGCTAATCACGTATAGACCAATATATATCTTCTTCCTTGTTGGCCCCAGGCGCAGATTCAATGTGAGTTAATAGTAACATATAAGTAAAGTGACAATGTATTGTCTCGATGAGATTTTTTGTGAAACCAACTGATGTATGTAATTTGGATTATTGCGCAAGTTAGACTATGATAATAAGATGAGAATCAAGACAGACCCTAATGTTTGTTACTGTGTGAAATGAATAATCAAGTGACGTAAAGAGACGAGACATAAGATTTTTAAAGTGGTTCAATTTGATCATTGAAATGTCTACATGCACAGTGTTATTATTTAGATAGTGTATATCCTATAGGAGGAGGAATACAATGAACTGAATGTATTTATGTTTCTAAATATTTGTCTATGTATGTTTTTAGTTCGTTTGTCTATATCTCTCTAAGCCTCCTTTGATAGTACATGTAAGGGGAATTTACAATCAAATTAGAAGAATTAGTGAATTCTTAATTTAAATATGATTTTAAGGATTTATTCATATTCTAATTTAAGTAAAGGAGAAGATTTACAATATAAGGAATTTTAAAATTTCATAAAAATGTACTTCAAATAAGGGGTGGCTTTGAGTCTAATTGAGTCTAAACAAGAGTTGGCTCGAACTCGATATGAATAAAAAAATTTTAGCTTGAGTGAGTAGGTAATGAGTTCACTGAAGAAGCTTTCGAAAAATGTTAGAAAAGAAGAAAAAAGGTAACCAAAGATGAAGAAGAGAAAATATTGTCAAAGAAGAGAAATCGCTATAAAAGATTAAAAATTGTTAAAAAAGATGAATTTATAGATGACTTTTTGATAATTCACGCAAATTGAGTCGGTTTGACTCAAACTTTCCAATTCAAGTTTAACTTATTTGAAAAACTAACTTTTCAATTTGAGTTTGACTCATTTGAAAAATTGAATTGACTCAGTTTAGATTCACCTTTACTTCAAATTTCTTCACCTCTTATATTTCATTATTATTTTACCTTGACTCTCTTTCTTTTTTTTTTTTTAAATTTTAATCTTAACTATCTATATTTTATTCTTGGCTCTATCCCTATATAATACATTTGTCTTCCTCAACATGTTAGTTTATGAAAGTGTGTTCATAGTGATTTTCGACAATCTATAAAACCCCAAAATCAGAATAAAACAAATTAGAGATCAAAGTCTAATGGTAACCTCTTTCATTGGCTATTCTAAGCATGTAATGTATGATGGTGTAATCCGAAAAGTAATGGATGGCCTGTTATAATATATCAGTTATGCATTTGTTAAATGTTCCCATGATTTCATGGTTCTGTATTGCAAAATAATGAAATTGTAAGCACCAAGATGTACAAGTTTTTCTAATGCTGGAGGTAGGGGAGGGATTCTCAAGATTTCTTGCTGTTTATGTTCTTTTGTAGATACATTGTGAAGGAATCTATAATAGAACACTGCTGATAACATTTAAATAAAGTAAAGCTATACATCTTTTGCTTTTCTAATACTATTGCAAGTTATTGCTTATTTTCGGACATGTTCTACAACAGCACAAATCCTTGATGAACACCACCTTTAATGAATTAATTGTACGTAATAATACATATAAACCAGGAGATCAGTCTAATGCAAGCTTTAATGATAACATCTGCCCATCACCTTATTTATTTGGGAACTGATCTCTGCCCTTGAGTAGAGAAATAACCAGTTATAATGCTTTGTTTTGCTGTTGGATAAACATACAAATAATTCATCATTGCCTTGCTTCCCAAGGGCTGTAGCACAGAAAGTTAGAAAGACAAACCTGTGTTTCTTCCTTAATTTCATCTAGGAACCATGTTTCAGTTCATAGGCCATAAGAGCAAATGCTTCAACATTTGTAAGTGATTTAACAGATCTTCTTGACAAGGGGATACTTGTTGATATATGGCCATCTAGAGCCCATGCGATAAGTTCTCCATAGAAATCACAATCTACCAGATCATCCTTTTTGCTTATGCTATTATCATCATCTCTGCTATGATCAGTGCTTGCAAAGCCAGTTATACCCTTAGAAGTGTAGGAAGAGACTTTGCCACACACCACAAACAGCATTTGACCGATCGGATATCCTTCTTGAAAAATTTGAGTGTACTGAGAATAGAAGACTGGCTTACATTATCACACAATGCTTCCAACCTTTCTTCATTTAACATCTTAAACTCTCGTACCTTCACATACATTCAAGAACAATAATGAGAATAAATCAAATATCTAGTGACTTAAGGTGAAATTCAAGATTGACAATTACATCTGGTAATTACCTCCAATCTGAACTTATAGTCTATTATTGTGAGCAATGGGATCTTATTTAGATATTAAATTTAAAATATTGCAGTTGTATCCGAGTTTCCCCCCTAAATAGGTACTTGTTTCTTTTTCTTTTAATTTCATAAATTGGTATAGAAAGTAATCCAATGACAAGCAGATTTGAACTCCAACCAGACAGATAGATGAGCAATTGTACAGAGACAAAGGAACTCACTTTCTTGAGTAGCTTCAAGTATAGCTCTCGATTAATGTTCCTTGCAAGAGTATTGGGGAGATGACTAAACAAAAATTCTACACCGTCATCTTTGTTCTTTCGCCATATGAATCGCTGATATTTCCTAGCCTGTTGTTGGAGATTTTTAGGAAGCTTTTGTAGGAGCATCAAATCCCCAATCTTTAGTGTTTCAAGTCTCATCTCCTTCACTCTCCCAACGTAAGACATCAAATATAATTGTTTCAGAAGAAGTGTCTAAAGAAGTTAATTTGTGCTTCAATTTAACCATATATTTTTAACCTGAAGACTAGAAACAATTATAAAAATAGAAAAAGAAAAGGCAACCTGAAACTTTTCCTATGAAAAAGATAGCCAACATTGAGCTAGTGATGGTAATCAAAATAACAAATAAGTTTTCCCTGACATTGGTACTTGTATGAAGGTTCTGACCAAAGCAACTGCAATAAAAATTAAATCCAACTGTAATATATCAGAAATTAATCATAGAATCTTAAGATCCATATGTGTGAAACTAATAAATTACAGGGCACAAACCAAATTTCTATAAATGTTAGAAAGCAGATGATCGGACTCAGAGACTAAAAATAACTGAGTTAAAAGCTGTAAGTTTCACCATCCCAATATAAAACATGAACCGTGATAAATACATAAAGCTCCACGAATCATTTACCTCAATTTGCTAATGTATCAGAAAAACCAAAAGTTAAGTAGTGTTATTGACAATGGTCGCACAGTCATGACAATCACACAAGTAGCGATCAATTGACTAGAATATGACACCTATTACATTTTCTCTTTCTCACTTCTTTCCCTTTTCTCTAATTGAATGACCAATTTTTAAATTTCCATTCTCTCATTGCAATCATCTTAAGTGTAAACAGGAAGAAGGTTGGTCACCAGGGCAGTGCACTGTAATCATTAATATCAGTCTCACCTGAGCAGTGCACTGAGAATTGCCAAACGGTGATTATAGGTACCTGTGACAGCTAAAATGTTCAAATACAATGGACCTCATACACTGACCACATACTAAAATTTGTACAAAACAAGGTTTGAGTCATCTGGGCAGTGCACTGAGAATTGCCAAATGATGTTTATATGTACTGTAACAGCTACATACGCTGATACAATGGACCTCGTATACTGACCATACTCTCAAATGATGCTCCCACCAACAAGAAAAGTATCTAGTATGCACAAACCTGAGATTTTGCAAGCCCCGTAGAAAACAATGCAAAAACTTCTGCGGAAAATTAGTCACTTCCACAACACCGGACTGAAGAGCATCAGGAAAAATTCCAAAATCATAGATTGTATGATTTAGTTTTTTCGTTGGGCAGGTTCCATCTGGAAATGTGTAGTCTCTTAATTTGCCACTGCAGTAGAAAGACTCATTACTGCATTCAGTATGATTTCTGCAGGCATTCTTCCAGCATTCAGTTTCTCTTTCGATGGCCATTAAGTACCATAAGGCTCCAAATACCTATAATCAGCAGCAATTGTATTTGATCAAACAGATATGAACAGAGGATAAATTAGTCAAATATTGATAAACAGTAAACCAAGCTCTGCCAATCTAAAGAACTCAGTAAAGCATTCTAATCCAATGTACAAAAGGAAGAGTAAAAATGTAAATATGTAACCACATAAATCAACGAATAAACAGTTATTCAACTTACATGAGCAGCAAGCATGTAAATGTATAGAAGAATAATGGATATAGCTTTGTGCCATATAGCTTCTGAAAGTTAGCCCAAAGTCGTTTTAGCTTTTGTGTAGATTCTGATAGACCTTACCAGGCATCGCAGAAACACAAAAACTTTCACTAACTTCATCAAATGCCAAAATTCCAGGTCTTTTATAAAAGTTCTGACCACCAGCAAATAAATTTTTTGAGTTTATAAGGGATAATTATACATAGCAGAAGTCTTAGTACGATGTTAGTTAAACCAAATGGATTAATAATAATTATAAGATAACTGGAATTATGAAGTATTTGAATAACACTAAATGGGGAAAGATATGTTAGTTAAACCATGAATAGCAACATCACTTCAGAATAAAACGATTGTTCAAAGAGTCAGTCCGCCTTACCAGTGGAAGCGGAAAGGGCAGGTCAAGGTATGAAGACAACCCAGTTAATTGAAAATGTTTTTTTAGGTTTGGTGCATAACTTTTGGCAAAGAGAAAATTTTTACAGAAAAAACAGTAGCGAACTTAAAACGCAGAAGAAGAACGTTTATGATTTCTGGAATTCGGTTCACCCCCTTCCTTCCACGATAATGGCGATTTAAAGATTTGCCGGCGTTCACTTAAGAACCGGTCATCTCGTTCCAACAACCTATTAGTCTTTTCAAAAAACATATAGTATAGTTATCTAAACTTTCAGAAGCAAAAATCATAACCTCCCATGTGAACGTCGGAAAAAGTGGGCTAATGTATAAGATTGTATCAGTTTTCTAGGCGGACGGCACCTTCGTCTGTAGACTATAAAATGCAATATAGATAGACATTTACGCTGCGAGGGGAGGAACAGTATCAGCGCTCACGCCAACTTGTGAAGAATAGCATCTACCTATTATCTTCTGCCACGTGTGATTTTGACCAAAAGTCGCTGATTCCGTGTCACTCAACTGTTTCTCTCCCATTCCCTGTTCAAATTTCTACATTTCAATATTTCTCATGCCAAGAATAACAAATTTTAGAAAATGTTTTTTTCAACACCTAATAATAAAAAATAATAAAATCTACAAGTAACGAATATATTTTCAAAAACTCTCGCCTTAGGTATCCATGCAAAGAAATGAAGAATAGAAAATTTTAAGAAATGTTTTTTCAACAATCTTTGGAAGTGTATACAAATCCTTCGATGTTGACTAATAGTACTATAATTTATAATTTATTATTAAATTTATAATTTATATTAATTACATATAAATCACACTAATAAAAATTATAAATGACACTGAAGCAAAGTGAGATCAAATATTCTATGTTCCGCTTCTAATTCTGAAAGAGATAATTTTTTGTCCCCAACTGATCCTTATTATAGAAATGATGAGCGTTTCCCATCCCTTATTTATGGGAATAAACCCCTTTCTGTCTTCGAACCGTGGGAAAAGATCTCTTCTTCATAGAAAGATCTCTTCCTCCTTATCCCTTGTTATAGAAATGATGAGGGTTTCCCATCTCTTATTTGTGGGAATAAACCTCTTTCTGTCTTGGAACTGTGGGAAAAGATCTTTTCTTCATACATGTTAACTAAATGCTTCATAATAAGATTTTTATAATATTACTTGCTACTTCTTTCATAAAATATTCAATTTGTTATTATAGGAAAAATCAAGCCAATTCTGTAAACTCAACATACTGTAAATTTGCATACCACAATTCGGTAATGTATTCAAAATGTGATCGAAAACATTCCAATTTAATGATTTCTACAACACAATTTGCTTGGGTACTATATTTGTGTTCTTGGGAGGTGTAGTATTTCTTTGGATTTCGTATTTGAGAGAAGACTGGTTATCTGGTTCTTTTTGCGTATGTTGGGAGAGGAGAAGGATAATGCCAAATTGCATAAACTTTTAACATTGATTGTTTTTGGGACATTTTATATATATCTAGCTACCTTTTTAACCAACTTCTCTAAAGTCCAACTTTCCAACCAACTGCCCATTGGAAGTTAATTCAAAAAAGGTTGGATTGACCCATCCTAAGTGAACCCAAACTCAATAGTTACTTTAGTTCAATTACTAAAGTTATCTTTTTTCTTTTTAATTAATTTCATTCACAAAACCTAAAAAAAATATAATAATCAATCATCTCTTATCATTAACTCTTCATGTTGATATCTTCATATTAATACAAAATAACATTTTAAAAACTATCTTGTAATAATCCGTTTCAAAACCAAAATTAATTGTAACAAGAGAAAAATAAAATGTTATGGTAACTAAAACATGTTAAGACAATATTTCACTCAAAATAAATAAATAAACTAGTAAGAAATCCAGTGTATATATAATAGACATTAAACATAAAAGAAATTACTTTATAGGTCTATTTTGTAACTCTCTAATGTTATCGGTGAAGTGAGTTATAATACTCATGTATCATTTGTTTTAGTTGCTTGTAGTCCATAAATCACGAGAGATTACAATTCTCCCTAAATTCTTATTTAACAATTTTATTATCTTACTCTTTTCAATATCATAGATTTTCATTATGTTATTTTTAATAGTGTTCCTAGAGACTATCTTGAGCAAGAGTTGAATGGTAATATAAAATCTCTTTAAATTCACAATGATCTATCATGTTTAAGTGATATTTATGCAAAATACTCATACTTACAAGGTCCTTTCTACCTCTCTCTTGCTCAAATTGACAAGTGGATAATGTTAATTTATTATTCTTTATATCATGATATTTTTTCTTCGAACAACTTTCTACCGAATTTCATCAATATTGTTATATTTTGAAGAGCTAGTTCTCCATACAAATTCTCAATATGATGTTAAACCCTATTTTTATGTTCATATGCATTAATAAGATTATGGTTTAGTTGTACTTTTCCCAGGATTTTATGAGATCTAGGAATCCAGACTAGGAAAGGCACACAACATCCAGCTAGACTTGCTTTTCACTAAAGTTTCAATTGAGCTTTAGGTTTCTTTAGTTTGGCATCCAAGTTCGTTCTTGTAGTATTAAGAGTTTCAAAAACCTACATAGAACAGATCTATATAAATCCCTTTCAATTCATCAAAGAAACCTCTAAAAATTCTTCACGACCATGGGGTTTTCCTTTTTGTTGTCTCAACCATATAAATACTTATCTTAATCAATTACAATTTCCCTTATTTAATGCAACTTTTTAAATGAAAGTAAATAAAATCAATATAGGAGACTAAAGCTATGAAATAGTAACAAAAATACCCGGCTGGAGGAAAACTACATTAATTAATACATGTGTAGTTTTATTTGCTCTGCTTATTTATTGTAGCATTTAAAGTTAGATGACAAAAACATACATACGGTGGGAACATTAGAATTATTTAATGTAACGTGTGAGGCCTTCAAGCTAAACTAATTATTTAGACCATTTCAATTCAGGGAATTATTATTTAAAATATATTAAGTGAGAAAATATGCAGAAGAAGAACGACAATGATTCCTGGAATTCGGTTCGCCAGCTTCCTTGAAAGAAAATGGCGATTTTAATATCCAGAAAAGGTCAGTGGTATTAATTATAATACAGCAAACTAAATTACTTATATACCATCATTACATTGATGTAATTAACTGAACATCCTACCATTTCAAACCTTTAGAAAACTGACGTTAATAAAAGGGCAAACATTGGGTCATTTATGACAGAAAAATATTACCTTACTAATTTACTTTTTATTATTTATATCATTTTATTTAGTTTATTGATAATAAAATAATTATTATTAATAATAATATGATAAGTAATATATTATCACTTTTATTTTAGGTATAAAAAGAATATTAAAATAATTTTAATTTTATTATAATTTTATTTTTACTACTAAAATATTTTTACTTTTAATTAATATAAATAGTAATATAAAATATGTTTTAAAATAATTATACCTAAGGATATTTAAGTAAAATAATATTTTAATATTATTTTATTATTATTAATCGATTACAATAATTATTTATACTTATCCATTTTTATCAAATATGGTTATAATTTATATTTAATAATCTTTAAAGTAATCTATATTTGTGGTAATTTTTCATATTTGATAATAAAATATTCTCTATACTAAACACGTCCTCAAGGGTAAAATATATTTCTCATAGTCAGGAAGGAAGGGGTAAATGGAGAAAAATTGAAGGCAAATGAAATATAGTTTTCTTAACTTGTATAATTTTTCATAATTACAACTAAATATATATTATCTATGTGGTAATTATCCTTTAGTATATTTCAAATTCATATAAGAGCAATATAATGTGTATATATATATATTTTATAAATAATTTAAATACATAGATAATATGTTATTATATAATTAAATGTTATTTTCATCTTTAATTTAAGATTATTTAATTATATGATGATACATCAATTGTGTTTATAAATTGTATATAAAAAAATATGAACGTGTAATTTTATTCGTATAATAAATTAATAATGATCAATATAATAAGAGATAATTAATGAGGATAGAATAGACATTTTAATATCTTAAACTTATTTCTGTTATCGTGAATTGTTTTTTTTTTTTTTTTCCTTCTAGATATGAGCACCATTTTGATTCCTCCCAATTAATCAAGGTAAAATTCTTATAAATTAATAGATTTTGAAACAAGAAAAAAGAAATAATGAAGTATAAATTTACCAAACTACCTCTTATTTTCTTAAATTTAACATATTTAATTTATTGCTTGCTTGATATGCTATGTAAAGGGTTAGTTTGTAAGTTAATTGGTTTGAAACTATTCGATTTGATCAAATTAGTGATATTTATATATGATATGAAAAATTTTAAATCTTTAATAAAAATTTAAAATAACTTTATCTGAATTCAAAATTAAAATAAGGATATAACTTTACAAAAGTCAAAATTGAGATAACAATGCATAGGTCTCAAATCCGGGTACCTATAAACCTATGCAAAGCTTTCCTTACACGTTAGGAGTTCTTTCAAAGCTCCTTTTTCTTCTTATAACAGTGCCAAGCTTTTTGTATAATACGAGCATTTTTACTTACCGGTGTTTTTCTAAAGCCTTCTTCAGGTCACCCAACTCTAGAGCAAAGGCTTGAACATTAGTAGCAGCTCTAACATTTCCATTTGATATGGGTTCCCAATTCAAATAAGGATGCAAACAAGATATTGCAATTTCTTCACCCCAATATTCACCATCACTGTATTCCTGAGCCACAGGGGAACTATCTTTTTCAGTCATGGTAGATTGTACTGTGCCGTGTATGATGAAGAGCATCGCCTTGATTCTCTCGTCTTTTCTAGCAATACAATATCCTTCTGCATAAAACACTGACTTAAGATGGCCACACATTTCTTTCAAAATTTGTTCATCCAATCTTTTGAACACATGCACCTGAAGCAAAACCAAGAAAAATGAATTAGAAAGATTCAATATTACAAGAATTCAAAGTGTTTTGTTACTACTTTTAACTTTTAGGGTAAGAAACTCACTTTCTTGATCTTTTCTAAGCAAAGTTCTCTCAATACATCTTCTTGGAGGCCTGAAGGAAGAATATCAAGGAGACGTTGTCCCTCAACAGCTCCTGTTTCTTGCCATCCATATTGCAACTGACTCTTAATTTGTTCTTGCCGATTTGTGGAGAGCATTTTAAAGGTCTTGGATCGAACTAGCTCTTGGACCCTCAAATTCTTGTCCGCTAATTTCCTGTACTTAGAAAGCAGAAGGTGCTGTTTCACAAAAGGAAAAAAAAATTCAATGCGTCATCCTTCTTAAGCATATGACAAAATAAGTTAAGAGACAAGGCATTGAAAAATATTAACCTGCAATTTTCCCAGCACAAGTAAAGTGATGAACACCATGCAAAACAGATTAATGAAAACTACAAATAAGTTTTCCCAAACATCTGTACTTGTATTGAAGTTTCCACCCAAGGATCTGCATTGAATTATTTAAAAAACCAAAAGCAAACAAATTGATGAGCCTGAAAAAAAAAAGTCGCACTTAATATGGAAATTTTCATGTTTTGATAGATATATAATTGTTGAACAGTGTAATCATACTATACTGGGACTTTATTCCCCAAATGCCACCACTAGAAAATCAAAGTTCACATGAATTATATACACAAACCTTATAGTCTGCAAGCCCCAGTTAAAACAAAACATGAACTTTGTCATTAAATTTTTCTCCAAAACACCAGAGAGAATGACCTCTTGAAACATCCCAAAATCAAAAGTTGTTGCATTCATAGTGCAAATGATAGTGGTTCCAGCAATACGCCAGCATTGAGTTAATCTTTCAACAGCCAATAAATAGCACAAGGCTCCAAGTACCTGAAAAGACAGGTTAACCGCTAATTAAAACATATGCACACGGTTCACATATGACTAATTGTAAGTGCAATGATAAAAAAATTATCAGGAAACTACTAAGATACTTCTAAATATATGTCAAGCCTCATGCACTCCATTAAAGTTCACATGTAACACGCTTTTGAAGTGAAGAACAAGCCTAAAACAATATCAGACGAAACTTTGATGGTATCGAAAGTCTTCGTTTAAAAAAAGTTGTCAAATACAGACATAGCATTAGCCAAGTCATCATTCAAACCTTGGTTAAACATTTAGAAACCAAAAGCGAGACAACAGGTGGAAAAAGAAACTTGGAGGAAAGGTTAATTATCACTTACATGACCATCAAGCGGGTAAATGAGGAAACAACATGAAGCATGTACCCACAAATGTGGAGTAACGATGCTTTCGGAAGTTTCAGCTTGCCTATAAAACCTATAAATTCTTAAAAACCTAGGTGGGTACTGGGAAATGATAACGTATTTCAAGATCCGTAATGCGTGTAAGGGTGTCCAACTTGTCATACCGGCAATCATAATCGAAACCACCTGAAAAGATTATATATAACAAGTTCAGAGTCTACAACTGATATCAACTACAGTTGGGTATGAATTTGAATGAACATGGAGAGCCATATATAGTGTTGGGTTATTCAATCGAAGTTATAACATATAAATACATAAAATTTCAATAAACATGAATATAAGTAAGAAAGATGGCTCTTACCAGCTGTGGTAGTGGCAAATTGCTGAGGATTGCATCAACCCAGAAATACAGCCTTTTTTGCCTTTGAATCACAGTGTCTCCTTCCTTTCCTCTTTCGTGCATACAAGGAAAAATAATCAAGAGATCAAACACAGTGCGGCAAACAGTGGCTATAATTGCTGCATGGCTTTCCAGTTCAAGGCTGTTTTTAAGATCGTTGACCTTGAAACTGTACAGAAAGAAGGAATCTGAGCATGTCGAGATCATACCCAGGACAGTTAAAGTCCAGTAAAATAGAGATTCCCGTGAGTCCAGGGGTTTCTTCAGATGGTGAAACACTTTTTTGGTCAAATTTTGGGAAGTTCTACGTTGACCACTTGTAAAATTTTCCGATAACCCATTTCTTCCTCCTGATTGTCTCCGGGAAATTGATGTAGCCATCTGTACCTCTGAGTTCAAAGCCCTAATAATCATACAAGTCATAATTAGGTCGAAGAAAATTCTAGCACGTATCTGTTCAAAAGCACACATTCAATAGGTAACAAAGTTACCAATAACTAAGCTGATTTATAAAAACAGCTCAATCGTACATGACATATCAACAGCTCAAAACTTTTAAAGAGGAAAATCAAAAGTTGATCAACATAGCATGCCTACACAACCAGCAGTAACTTACATAAATGAAAATGCAAAGATCGAGCAGACAAAAAGCTGCAAGACACTGACTGACTGTTTTAATCTTCGTCTCTGCAACTTTCTCTGCTTGATGAGAGAAATGGATTGAAAATTCTTAAATTTGCTGATTCGCACAGAATTCCTTTGATAACATATATATAGAGGTTGGACATTCACCCAGCGCATTGGAGAGGCCAGCAGAACGCAAACATTTTTCAAGAAAGGATTGTGCCAATTATTTTCTGCCACGTGTTTATTTTGACCAGAAGTCGCTAACCAAGCGCAATGTCACCCACTTGGCTTTTCACACTTGGCCTCGATTTTCCTCTCCCTTTCTCTCAGTCACTGCATTTGTGCTTATCAACTCGTATATTTAAAATAAATATATACAATTTTATTAATTATTTAAATAAATAATTAAATATTTAAAATTAAATACAATGAGGGATGAGACTAGACGTTAGCCTTTTGGATTTTATTTTATACTATATTATCAATGATTAATTAGTCACTTTGTTTAAAATGCTGCCCCCAATTTCTATAAACTAATTTCTACAGGTTTTTGTTAGTTAAAAAAATTCTTAAAAGGTAAAAATATTTTCAATAAAATTTTATCTTATTTTCTAAATTAAAAAATGTAAGTATAACATAGTTAAAATAGTTCATCATCTATTCAAAAAGATTGATCGCTTTTCGTACACTTTCGTATGTTTATTCAAAATCATGGACTGTTTATTTAAAACATCATTTCCATATGATGTATGGTTATTGACAGAATTGAAATATTGGGGTGAGAGTGTAAGTTTCTCAAAATAACTAGAGAAAAAATATTTCTAACAATAATACTTCAAACGTTAAAAAAGATAAAATATGAGTATGTGGTTGTATAATTTTATATTAGAAATAAAATAATATCTATTCATATATGAGATGTTAACGTTTGTACCGATTATTCGATAAATAATATTACTCGTATTTGTTGAAGAAAATCTGAATTCTCTACTATTATTATTATCATTATTCAAGGGAGACATTTGTGCAAGAAACTCTTATTCTTTATACCAAGGTGGGTAGATTTATGAAAAAGAAATGAGATTATTTATCTTGTGAAATTTTGGTTGAGTTGACTTGGGATTTCGTGGCTATGATATGGTTGGCACCTAGCTAATAAATTAACTCTTTTACTCTCTATACGAAAGTCAAATTTTTACTGCGGTGGTGTTCATAACAAAGTCTTAATTGCTTCTAGAATAATTCCAAAATATGTTGCCACGTTGCATCATATCCAACCACCAAAAACAAAAAACAATAAAATAAAATGCAATAGCTTATCACATTGCTATAAGGCCTATTTTCATAATTTTAATGGATAATTATTTATATTTTTGTTAAAAATAAATAAATTTATGATTTTAATAAAAAAAAAATAGTTATAAGCAATGATGAAAGTTTTTTTATCATTATAACTTTTTAGCGATGAAAAATAGATTTTTAATAATGATTTTTTTTGGTTAAAATCAAAAAATTATTTAGTTTTAACACGAATATAAATAATTAGTTGATAAAATTATAAAAATAATATTTATAACTAATAAATATTTATCTACACATTATGTCTATAAAGAATAATTCCAAAATATGTTGCCACGTTGCATCATTTCCAACCACCAAAAACAAAAAAAAAATGCAATAGCTTATCATATTGTTATAAGGTCTACTTTCATAATTTTAATGAGTAATTATTTTCATTTTTATTAAAAATAAATAAATTTATAATTTTAATAAGGGAGAAATAGTTATAAGCGATGATGGAAGCTTTCCCATCATTATAATTTTTTAACGATAAAAAATAAATTTTTAATAATGATTTTTTTCTTATTAAAATCAAAAAATTATTTAGTTTTAATGTGAATATAAATAATTAATTATTAGTTATAAATATTTATCTACTTATTATTTTTCTCAATCTATTAACAATTTTTTTATAGTGAACTTTAATTATTATGGTTGAGATTTATCGCTAAGAATGGGTGAATTGAAAATTGACTTAAGCACCCCGGTCCCTAGATTATAGGAGGAAGATCTATCTTTTTCTGTGGAAGAAAATGCTTAGAACTTCCTAATCTTTTGTCAACTCTCACGTCAAGTATGTATGCAAAGAATAGAAGTGTTGAATTTGCAACAAATAGTATTAAACCAAACTTCAGAGGCGGCTGTTTGAATTAAATTTTTTGGTCAAGTGTATCAATGGAGAAGACTTTTCAATTCAAGTAAAAAATTAATATATTTTGACAAACTAAGGTCAAATTACCTCGTTGATGAACAAATGCCCCAACCCTAATTTGTCATGGTCAAATTGGCCCTGTTGAAGAGCTACAACTTGGAACTTGAATATCTCTTGTACAAATTTCCGGGAAAACAGTAAGGCCAAACGACTATTTCCCACCCAAGGTTTGATGTTTTCTCAAGTTTCCACCATTTAACTATGGAAACATCAAATACTCACCCATGACCGGTTAGATTTAACAAAACCCTAATCTCTAAAAATTTAATCTCATTTTTCCTCCTAAAAGTTTAAAAACTAACATTTTTTCCTTAAGCTAAGTTTGAAAAGATCGTATTTCCCCCCCTAGGGTTTATTTCCAAACCCTTTCACTTTCTCTGGTGCCATCGCCAGCCGTCTTCCCCTCTCGACAGTTTCTCTTCCACCGATGGCCCCCCTTAACTCCACCCCAATGCATCCGACGTAGAGAGAAGTCGTCTAGGAAGAGAAATCGTCTTCCTAGATGAAGACGACTCGTCTTCCCAGACAATGACGAGTCGTCTCATCTTCGTCTGGGAAGACAATCGTCTTCCCAAACGACGACCACTGGGAAGACGAAGTCGTCTTCCCCGACGAAGTTTTTCATCTGCCACGACTTCTCCGACTCTGATCGGACGTCCAAATGAGAGGAAAAAGATCGTCGGAAGGAGATGATGCTTCAGGAGAGAGAGGTCGTCGGCAATGTAGCCAGAGATTTCAAAACGAAACCCTAGGGTGAAACTGTGATTTTTTAAGACTTAGGCTGAAGAAAAATTTTAGTTTTTAAAGTTTAGGGGGGCAAAATTAGATTCTATTTTAGTTTATTTTTAATATTATAGAGAAAATGACGATTTTACCCTTACGACCGTTAAGGTTTTGTTAAATCTAACCTATCATGGGTGGGTGTTTGGTGTTTCTATAGTTAAAGGGTGGAAACTTGAGAAAATATCAAACCTTGGGTGAGAAATAGTCGTTTGGCCAAACAGTAAATGAAATTTTGTCAACCCTCCCTCCATTGATTCCAATCAATTCAAAATTCTTCCATCATCAAACTTTTTTTTTTTTTTTTGCCCAATTGAAGATTAGAAACAAGAAATTAAAAATAATATTTAAAACAATTTTGTCTAATTAATTATTAAATATAGATTCCAAACTACATTTACTTATTGAATTTGCAATTTTTTTTTTAATTTCCTTTCAAATGGATTTAAAAAAAAAAAAACAAGACAGTGCATATTTAAATGCAAGGATGTCTCTAAACTGGAAGTCCTACTTTGAGATTAGCTTGGATTAAATGATTTATTTTATTTTAATTAAAAATCATTCAGCAGAAATTTTGATGGGTAATTTAATTTTCGAGGCGGCTGAGGAATAGCGTTTAGATCTCTAGCCGGAATAACATCATCGTCACAGATTCTTCCACGTCGAAATATTGATTGAATATGGCACGTGCTCGTCACACTCCCTCTATCCTGCCACATTTTCTATCATTTTCTCGCGGTAAAATAAGCAAGTTCACTGCTCTTGAAATGAAAACTATTCTTATATTGTAAAAACTGCTAAAGGTACAAGCTTTATTACCCTCTATCAGAAAAATTGTAATTTTCCTGGAAAAAATTATGCGGACTATTCTTTCTAAACAAACAAACAAACGATTCATGTTGTTAAGTATCAAGAGTTAGTCTTTTAAGGCCTTGTTTGCTTGGAAAATGTGAAAAAGAAAAAAGAAAATGAAAAGTTTTAATTTTTAAATAGATTTTTTAGTTTTTAATTTCATTTTTTTCTGATCTGGTAATTGTTTGTCAATTAGGTTATTGGCTTATCATTTAAATTTTTTTTTTTTTTTTATGTTGATTTTCCGGCTTCTTCTATTCAATCTTTTGAGCCTGGAATGTTTTGATGATTATTGTTATTATGGGTGGTTTTCTGGGTCACTAATTGGTTATGTGTTTTTGTGTATAAGAATATATAGTTGAGATATTAAGTTGATATGATCAAATATTTTAATTGATATGTATTCAGATGGTTGATGTGGAGGGATATGGTCAAATATTCTACTTAATATGGGTTAATACAGTCAAATATTTTAGTTACTTGTGTGTCATAATTATCTCATTGTATATCGTTTTTTCCTTATTAGCGTGTATCTTGGTTGTGTATATTCTTGCACATTATTGGAATACATAGGAGTTATAAGTTTTATCCAATATCAATTTTTCTCCATGCTGGTGAATAGATGACACTGTGTGAGGTTTCAGCTGCTCTTGCTTCCACTCAAAGGATCACTTTAATCCAGGTAATTAGCCTTTTGCCCTGTAAACATTGTGCATTTGTAATATGATGCTTTCATTATGCTTTTCGTGTATCTTTTGTTGATAAATTTTGGAATAAAATTGTGATATGTTGTCAGATGTTGAATGCAAACGATTTCGCGGTGGATTTGTTGTTTGTTTCTGCTAAGCACCTATGAGGGTCATTTTCTTTTTTCACTTTTTTTTAACACTAGTCTAAATGTGGTAAATCTGCCATTTTTAAGGCTGATCATGTAGAGTTTGTATTGTCCATCCCAAGGGGGAAGCCCCCACACTTGTCATGTAGACATCAAGTGAGATAGCATGTTAATTTTGTTCAATTATTAGCAGTAAAGAGAAGGGAACTTGTGCTGAAGACCTTAGCTTTTTCTGTGCGAAATGATAATGGTGAAGCTGAAAGAGAAACATCCCATGATTGCATTGATGATAGCCTTGGTGATGACCTGGTTATGTGTTCCAGGAATAATGAAAATTCTGAGCACCACGATGCAGACATCGTTGCCTCTGTTTCATCTTCGAAAGAAGACCTTTCACAGTGATGGGAGGAATTGAGAAAGCCGGGAAGCTTTCTTGAAAAATGAAAGGCTATTCGCTTACATATATTAGCTTATGAACAATGGAACTCTTCTCAACTCAAATTGTATCATAGGTAAGCATAATTTATTCTGAAGGTTACTATAATATTATGTTCTATTGCAGAGCCTGGATTCCTGGTATATTTTAAGTGCTTGCAGAGTGGGGACACTATTATTGCTTGTCCTCCAATATTTAATCTCTCAGTATGTCAAGAACCATCTGATGGATTTTAAAAGAATAAAATTCAATGATTCTTCCATGGCCATATTTAATTGTATATGCTGCTTTGCTCTTGTACCAATTCTTTACACATCTCTCGTTCATTAAGCTCCAGTAATTTATGGAATAATAAATCTGTTTCAATTACCAAACTGTTGTTCATGTTCGAGGTAAATATATTTTAATCTTTTTGTGTGTCCTACCAGACAGTACTCGGAGAGTGCAACAAACTTAATTCATTATCTAGCTCTGTAAGGCCTTGACATTGAGCAGCTGATGGAAGACCTCTCTTCTAGTGGTCTTTTGAATTTGAAGACTATCAATTCATATGTGCTGAGCAGGCCTAAATGCTGGAATCCAGCTTTCGGAGAGCCGGAATTCTACTTCTCTGGATATAAAAGAGAACATTAGTTTGTAAAGTTGCACTCCTGAAATGTTGTACCAACAACAAAATGAAAAGTTCACAGGAAGATCAACGAGGAAGAAACTTTTGTTCAATAAAGAATTATTGCTGGGTTCACTTCGGGCTAACAGAACTATTCATGTATGGTGACAATAGGTCAAGAAGCTATTGAGAGTGACACACTTATAAGTGACATTCTCTAGGGTGGGGCCTCTGTTATTAGGATAAATTGTGCGCATGGAAACCCTAGTGTTCGGAACGAAATAATCAGAAGAGTAAAAAGAACATCTCAAATGTTGGAGTTGCCATGTTGAATTCTTATGGATTTAGCTAGATCAAAAATCCGAACAGGGAGCTTGGAGCCTGGTCCATGTGTAATTAAAATATCCCCCAAGAAAAATACAACTAGAAATGTGATATTGCCTGCTCAAGTTTGGCTTTCTTACAAAGAAGCAGGTCCTCCTCCTTCTCATTTGTCACCTGATGCTGCTCTATTCATAGGTGACAATATTTCTCAATGAGCTCAAGGTAGGTGATGCTAGAGGTAAACAAAGGATGCTCAATAGTACTGGACAGTTTCATGTTATTCCGGGCATGGGGTTTGTGGCTGAATGTTCAAAGACTACTTATGTTCTGTCTGGGACAAAATTGTGTAATAAAGGAAAAAAAGGTAGGTCCTTAAGTGGAAAGGTGGTGGATGTCCCTACCAAACAGAAATTCATCAGATTGAAAATTGGATACTTGCAAATCATGTCATGGGATATTTCATTGGAACAGGAAGATTTTTCTAGTTCAGGTAGTGGTGCTCATAGGATAACTTGTTCTTCTGGCTATCTGTTTGATTCAATTAAACCTGGATAGCCTATAGCTTTTGATGATGGAAAGATTTGGGGTGTAATCCAAAGAGCAAGTAATTCAGAGATTGTGGTCTTAGTCAATTGTGCTGATCTTAGAGGTTCTAAACTTGGATCAGAAAAATCTATAAACATCCTAAAAAACAATATTCGGTTTGAAGGTCTTACTACAAAGTATCTCATGGATCTTCAATTTATTGCCTCACATGCTGACATGGTGGATATTTCTTTTGTTCAACATGGTGGGAAAGGTTAGGTGATATACAAGAAGAAATACTGTCTATTTGTAGGGTTGCTCATGTACTGGTCATTTGGGCAACTCAGGTTCTGGAGTCACTTGTGAAGTCTGGTGTTCCTACCAGAGCTGAGATTACTGATGTTGTCAATGGAAAGAGGTAAGTACCACATAGTTATGTGCCCCCGCGTTTCATTTATTGATTAGACAATTCTATTAATGAAGGTTTATTTCCACTCTTCCTCGTGTGTCCATGGCCTGATGACCATGTTAAAACCTATATATCCAATTTTTAGATATTTTCAATAGGTGCCTAAGATTATTAGCATTTACTAATGTTTATGCAAGTTAGTGAATTTAATAAAAAATAGTGTCCTCCTTGGTCCCAAGATTTTACTAAATCAAACATTACCTTGATTCTCCTTAAATCTTAGGTTATTTCAGTACTGTTGAGACCTGTTATGATCTGAGAAACTACATAACTCTAAGATGAGAACCTGCAACTTTATTCTGATTAATTGCATTAAAGCCAGGTTAAAAATACTCCTTAAACATGTATACAGAATTGTTCAGGATCTTTCATAGTTAGCAGCTGTTTGGTTTGTCACTAGCATAAAATCTGCGTCCTTATTCTTCTAGCAAAATTTTGCCAATACAATAATATGGTTAAGGATTAACAGAAGTCTGTTTTTTTTTTTCTTTTCCAGAGCAAGCTGCCCAATGTTAAACAAAGGAAAATATGTGTGGAAGCTGTTTTGACTTTGGATACTGTAACATCCCTGGTCTAATAACCCGGTCCACTGTCAAAATATTGTCCACTTTGGGCACACAGTCCATCATGGGTTTGCTTCTAGGCTTTGCAACCCAAAACGCGTTTTAACAGTTAAAGAGCTCACAGACAATTTAACCAATCAAATTCTCCCACCACTAACCAATGGGGATACATAAACAGACCCAACATCTCTCCCATACTTTGTCGATGTGGGATTCGCCTAAGGGTATCACATATACCCCCCCTTACGGGACTCAGCGTCCTCGCTGAGGTCTGCCCTACCATCGTTCAAGAGGATACGCGGAGTTGCTCTGATACCATTTGTAACATCTCTAGTCCAATAACCCGACCCATTGTGAAGATATTATCCACTTTGGACACATAGTCCATCATGAGTTTGTTTCTGGGCTTTGCAACCCAAAACGTATCTTAACAGTTAAGGAGCTTGCAGGCTATTTAATCAATCAAATTCTCCCACCACTAACCAATGTGGGATACATAGACAAACCTAGCATCTATCCCGTGCTTTGTCGATGTGGGATTCGCCTAAGGGTATCACAGATACCATCCTGCACCTAAACACTTCTCGGGCAAAAGCAGACCTGAGGCCTCTTCTGCTTTCGAGCCACTTCTGTCACTGAAAAGTTTTCTCTTGTATATATACATCCTTTTGTGATGAGCAAACCAGATAAGATTTAGACAATTTACTAATGCGTCATAATGTGTAACACTAATATTTTATCTTCAATTTATAATTATCCAATTATCTAGTGACATATTATTATTACCACCCATTTATTACTCATTTTAAGTACACAGTTATTTAAGAGGTAATGTGTCTAATCATTTTGTGGTTTTTTTTTTTTAAATTTCATGCTCAACAATTTTCTGCATAGAAACATACGTTTATTAATGAAACAAATACTTGAGATAGGACAAAGGATATATTAGGTCAATCAAATGAGTCATTCGGCCCTGTTCATAAAAAATTTTAATACTGATCATACATATATATATATATATATATATATATATATATATATATATATATATATATATAGTTTTTATATGATAAACTCTATGATTATAATATGTGTTGAGTTTGGGATCCCCTTTTTTTTCGGTTTCTTTACAGTTTATATGATAAACTTATCCATACAACATTTCAGGCAAAGGTAAGAGCTTCTCGCCATAAAAATAATTCAGAACGATCACTTATAGGATGAACAACATGAAAGTCCAAGATCAGTGATTATTCTAAAGTAAAGTATGTTGCATGCTAGGTCGAAGGCTTGGACAAAGGTTAGAAACCAAACATTGGGAGAAGAAGAACCACTTTAATTTGATATGTTTTTTGCTTTTTGCAGGAACCCTTTAACTCAAAGATCAATAGAAATCATTTTTTAACTCAAAGCAGTTACCATGTTTTGCCTTTACTATTATCGTAGTTTTAGACATCGCAATTCCTGGTAGGGCTGAATCTGGCTCAGCCTCAGCTCAGTATTCGGCTTGAATTCACCTTAGTTTATGGTCATATATTCACCATTTACATTCTTGCTGACATTCTTGTATTATGTAGAATTTGTTAGAGCTTTTGAAATTGTGGCATCGACAATTTTGATGCTGCAGAGATGGCCAGTTAAAGCTAGAGTAAAAGCAAAGCAGGATTAGGCCTTGTTAAAGCGAAAAGCATGAATGTAGAATAACAAGAAAACATAATGTGTATCAGCGAAAGCCATAATTATTCCAAAAAAATAAAAGTAAAAAAACATTTTAAATCAAAATATGCCCCGGCAATGTTGAATCCAAGCGATGACGGCTTCCGACTCCATAGCTGTAAGCATTCAAAGATTTTCCCTGTTTCTGTTTTCAGAAAATAAGAAATTCAAAGTCTTTATATTTTCATGGGAGAGATTAGTTGAATGAACAAGATGCATGGTTTTCAAATATTTCATATCTTATACCGTGAACGGAAAAACCCGGTTAAATTGCACTTCTTGAGGAGTGATCTGGGCCTTATTTCTGGTGGTTTTGGCTTATTAATGGACACGTCTTTCAAGTCATAGGCTGTAATGGCGATGGATTCCACATGCCTCAGCGTTCGAATGGTTCTGGTTGAGATTGGGAGGATGGATGAGTTTGGTTGAGCTTGAATCCAGCTGACAAGTTCTTTGCCAATGATAGCGCCTTCCCTCAAACGAACATTTTCGCCATTGTTATCACCAATGTCGGCCCTGGAGGAGGTGTATGTCCATAGCTTTCCTCGCAGCACAAAGAGAATTTCACTGATGGGTTCCCCCTCCCGGATGACAAGAGTTCGGTCACCATAGAAAGCTGGCTTCATACGAGTACACAAGCTCTCCAACTTCGCATCTTCCCATTTTCCCAACTCTTCTACCTTGATATGCATGCATTCACGGACTATAGTAAGAATACAACCAACATGCATCCAATGCTTGTGGATTCAGATCAAAAGTTGATATATGTTGCCATAACATCCATGGAGTTACATCGATAATAAGATTTTCTACGTTTTATGACAATATGGGTTATAATGTAGGTGAACAGTTCAGTGTGGGTTCTATAACAATGCAGATTTAGGATGCACAACACATCAGGAATTCTTATAACCCTTTCGAACTATGCTATATTTTAGGGTTGGATTCCAGTTAAGCCAAGCTTGAGCTTCGGCTAGTGCAAATTTAGCTTGACTGAAAAAAAGTTGAGTTCAAACCTATACTTGATTTTGACAAGCTCCTCTTAAACCAATTTGAGTTCAGTTTGGCTTGGGGGGAGTTAAGTTCGAGTTTTGCTATAGTGTCAAGCCAAGTTTGACTAATTACTAAAGCCAAAATTAACTAAAATGATGTCTTTTAATATTTATTAGTCAAAATTATGTCATTTTAGTCAATTCAAATCAAATTTTTCTAGATTTGTGTTCTTACCTAAGCTCGAGCTCAACAATATAAAACCTTTATATCGAGCTCACCTAAGCCAAGCTTGTTTCAAACTCGTTCAAGTCAAGTTAGCAAATGAGTTCAAGTCAATTCGATTCGATTTATATTGTTTCATGTACGGATTAATATTACATAATGGAGCAAACAGTTGGAGACTACAGAAGTAAAGGTACTCACTTTCTTCAACTTTTTTAAGCGTTCTTCCATCTTCATGTTGTTGACGATATCCTCAGGTCTTTCACTTGCAGATTGCAGATAAGTCTGTTTTACAGGATCCATCATTCTTCTTAGAAAAAAATAATAAATTCAAATTTGCTTAATCTTAAGCATATTGAGATAGATAGAACATGTACCGACCTGCATATTTCCAATTAAAAACACAAACAGCAGGGTGGAATAGATGATTACAGAAATCACATATATATTTTCCAGGGGAAGGGTACTTGGTTGGAGATTTTGACCGAAACAACTGCAAGAAAAGAGTAAATAAATAATGTGTTCCACATATCAGTAAAGTTGAAAGATAGGCACAAACCTGAGAACTTGCAGACCCCATCGTAAACAGAACAAATATTTCTTCAGAAATGGCTTCATTTCCACAATTCTATATTGAAGAGCATCATTGAATATTCCAAAATCTGTGATATTTGCTGTTTTATGACAACTTAGCTTCTCTAAATTATGATTACCACAAACGAAAGTGCTAAATCTCAATGTATTCTCGGAAATATATTCGTCCCTCCAACAGAAAAGAATCCTGTCGATGGCAAAACAATACCAGATTGCTCCAAATACCTGAATTCAGAACCAGAAAGTCAGAATTAATTCATCTACAATAAATAAGGGTTGGGTGGCACAAGAGCCAGTTGCAACAACTAAATCCAAGAGTCCATTGGAATGACTGGTTGACCTTTAAGAGTTCACCGGACTAAACGTTAGGTCTAACCAGTGACCCGTTACAATAACTCCAGACCTGAGTCCGTATTAGTGACCGATTGACTTAGTTCAACTAGTTACTTCTTCAAATGGATGGAAAGTCACACCCCTTTTTAACTTTTTGGGATGGGAGAGGCTGAATAGCACCTATCGATTAGAATTGACTAACTGAATTTGAATTAAAACTTACATGACCTCCATGCAAGTAAAGGAAAAGATTGAACACAGCCTTTGCCCATTTGGCTTTGGCGATAAACCCAGTCTGCTTGGAGGCATTTCTGATAGTTATCGAGAGTCCGATAACTAGAAGCATATATCCGAAAAGAAACAAGTTCGTTGTAGCCAGAAAGATCTTGTCCGTTGCTCCCCTTGTCATATCCGGAAGTATAGTCTGCAAACAAGTTCAAACAATCAAAACATGAAAGAAATTACAGAGTAATAAGCAAAATGGTGAAAGATTTGAGCTTACCAACGTCATTAACAAGACGGGTACTTGAGTAAACGTGAAATGTTCAATCCCCTTCTCTTTCCTAATAGTCCCCAGGAAGATTTTGCGGATTACATTTGGAACATATAGCAGCATGTAAGTATTGAAACAGGCAACTACAGCAAAGGTGGCATACAATTCATTGTTGATTTCCAGGCAATTATGCTGGGAATCGATCGCATAAGCGTAGTAATGCAAAGGATGCACGAAGATGACGATCATATAAGCGGTGAGAAAAGCCCCGTATCCCCAAGGACTATCCAGGTCGAAAGGTTTTATTGCAGCTTTCAGATAATGACGCAGGTGTTGCCAAATTCCTCGAGGATCATCACCTGCAATTTTAATTTCTTCTTCTGTCTCACTGTCCTCAATACTCAAGGCCTGAAGCTGAGTCTCCGACCTGCACATTAATACAAAGTAGTTTTAAAACAACTGCACCCAAGACTTTCACTAACTTGCTAAAACTTACTTTGCAGACTCACTTACATGATGAAAAAGGCCAAAGTCTCTGAATTTCGATCTGCAAATTTGTCTGGAAAATAATGGTGGATTCTTCACCAATATTAATAACTAACCAGCTGGAAGGCATCAGATGCTAATAGTTGGCTTAATTTTTCCATCTGTATTATTCTTTTCTACTCCATAGAGTAAATGATAAAGTGATGATATAATAATTGGCCAGTGATGAGATTTCAGTGTTCCACGGCAAAAAAGAAGGTAATATTTAAGCAGGGGTAGGCCATATTGAGACAAAGATGACCGGAAGACAATTAGATATCATTTCTGGTACAGACCACGAGCATCATAAGAATTGGTAAATCTTTGATATGTCAATTTTCATATTGCAAGGTGCAGCCGTAGAAGAATATTAAATGAAAAAGATAAAGTAAAAGGCAAGAGATAAATACCTTCCCACGATATTGATTTTTTACTGCAATAAGCTTTGAGTTCATACAACTCAATTATGAAAGCGTTTTTGCATATACAAACTAATCTACGTAACTGTGTTTTTCTTTTTCTGTTACACAAGAACAGAACAACAATTTCATACAGCTAAAGACAGTTTACCTACTGTTCTTCAGCTTGGTGCATTAGCAGCAAATCTTGAGGCATAAATGGTGGCTCCTAAACTTGGTGAATTTCCAGTAGCCTTAGACAAGGCATCTTGCAAACGATTCTCTTCTTCACGTAAAGATTCTTCAACCTTCTTTTTACTATAGCGGAGCCAAGCTGCTTGTATGAAACAAGCTGCCCAAGTTTTCCACTGTTGTGAATAAAACCTAAAAGTATGTTGCAACTGCTTGCTGTGAAGCCGCCTGAATTGAGAGGCAACAAACTTCCAGTCATCGGCCGTTAAAGCAAAGGCTTCAGCTTCCGTAAGAGCTCTAACAGTTCTAGTTGAGATGGGGAGATTAGAAGAGGACTGAGGATCCAGAGCCCACGTGAGAAGTTCTTCATCACAGAAATCACCAGCCCCAAGATATCCAGAGTTAAAGAGACCAGTTCTTCCTCCATTGATAGTTATAGTCAATAGCTTGCCTCGCATGATGAAGAGCATTTCATCATCAGGGTCACCCTCTCGGACAATGTAGCTTTCGTCTGTATACAGCACTGGCTTGAGATGGTTGCACATTGCATCCAAAAGTTGTTAATCCATTTTTTCAAATTAAACACATACACCAGAGGAATCCAAGTTAAGAACGAGAGGGTAAATGGTGAAAAAAGACTTTAGAACAAAAGAGGAACTCACTCTCATGAGCAAATATTTCTGAATGAGTTCAAGGTAAGTGATGCTTTGAAGTTTTATGATGCTAGAGGTAAACAAAGGATGCCCAAGATTACTAGACAGTTTCATGTTTTTTCAGGTATGGGGTTTGTGGCTGAATATTCAGAGACTGCTTATGTTTTCTCTGAGAGCTGTTAACCGTTAAGGTTGTAGATGTACCTTCCACATAGAAATTCATCAAATTGAGAGTTGGAGACTTGCTAATCATATCACGCGATAATTCATTGGAACAAGAAGATTTTTCTCCTCCAACTAATGGCGCTCATAGGGTAACTTGTTTTTCTGGCTGTCTATTTGATTCAGTCAAACCTGGAGAGCCTATAGCTTTTGATGATGGAAAGATTTGGGGTGTAATCCAAGAAGCAAGAAATTTAGAGATTGTGGTTTCAATCAATCGTGTTTGTCTTAAAGGTTCTAAACTTGGATTAGAAAAATCTATAAATATCCCAGAAAGCAATATTCAGTTTAAAGGTCTTACTACAAAGGGTCTCATGAATCTTGAATTTTTTGCCTCTCATGCTGAGATGGTGGGTATTTCTTTTGTTTGAGATATCTATGATATGATATTGTTGTGCTTAGGCAAGAATTGTTAAAGTTAATGTAGAAATTAATTTATGTTGTTCCTATTATTTCCATTCTCTTGAATTAATTTAAATTACTTTGGTCAAAACTTGTTAAGTTAGTTGCTAGTGTTTTGGAATGTTAGTAGGGAATAAATAGTGAAAAAGTGGAACACTATTTTCGTATGTTAGTAGAACATAATTAGTGGGATAATGGGTTACTATTTTTCTGTATTTCAGTTATTATTTTTTGTATTTAAAATCTTTTTCATCTAATAAAATGTGGCAGTTCAACAGTAAATACTATTCTGCCTTCCTAGTGTTTAACAAAAATGTTGGGTGAGATTATGTGTTACAACTCCATCAGAATTAACATTTGTTATCAGAGCAAGGTTCAAGACCTTCGAAAACTTTCCAAATGGTAAACAATGTTAATGGAGTGAATATCTCACAGTCATCAATTCCAATTTTTCAGGCCAACAATTATACGGTCTGGAGTACGAAGATGAAAACTCTGTTTTTATCTCAAGACTTATGGGATTTGGTCAAAAATGGCTATAATGAAGATGGAGAAGGAGCTGATACTCACAAAGAGGTTTGAAAGAGAGATGCTAAGGACTTGTTTTTCATTCAGCAAGTTGTGGATGACACTATTTTTCCTCGTATTGCTACTGCAACAAGATCCTAAGGAGCATGGGATGCATTACAGAAAGGGTACCAAGGTACTGCCAAGGTAGTAACTATCAAACTCCAAACTCTTTGTTGAAAATTTGAGAGTTCATTCACGAAAGAGTCTGATGATTTGCATGATTACATTTCAAACATGATTAATGTTGTGAACCAAATTAGAAAATTGGGTGACAATTTGAATGAACAAAAGGTAATTGAAAGACTTATTAGAAGTCTGCCAAAAAAATATGAACACATTGTGGCTGCAATAGAAGAGTCAAAAGACTTGACTTAACTAACAGTCGATAAATTTCTCAGTTCTCTGTACTCTCATGAAGATAGGATGAAAAGATATGATGATGATGTTACTATTGAGCATACTTTTCACAGCCAGTTATAGGTCTCTTAAGATGACAAAGGTGTTGGTAATTCAAGTAACCAAGGGAACTTTTACAAAGGGCTTGTTGGAAATTTTTCACGAGGGAGACAAAGCAAGTTTGGTGCTCATTACGGGGAAGACAACTAATGTCTTAGAAATAATAATGGAGGTCAGAAAGATGGCTTGCAACAATGCTACTATTGTAAGAAGTATGGGCACATTAAGAGGTTCTGCAAACTTAAAGAGAAGTACGAAAATTTAGCTCAATAGAAAGAAGAGGATGAAACTGAAAGTGAGAGCCTCTTTGTTGCATGTTTTTCAACTAGAGAATGTCCTCCAGGAGTTTGTTAGATTGATAGTGAGTACAGCAATCACATGACAAGTGATTGGGAAATCTTCACTACTTTGGACAAGTCTATGACTAGCCAAATTACTTTGGGTGATGAAACAATTTGTGAAGCGCAACGAAAAGGTATTGTGAAGCTAAACTCCCTTGGCTTGAGCTATATAAAAAATGCCTTGTATGTTCCCAATTTGAATTCAAATTTATTAAATGTGGGTCAATTTTTGTCGGATGGTTATTCACTTGTCTTTGAAGATTCTACATGCTATGTGTTCAAAGATAAGACAAAAAATAATCTATTAGTTGAAGTACCCATGGCAAAAAAATAAAATTTTTCCTTACAATCTCATTGTTACCAATAATCATGCTTTGAAGGCAACATTGGCTGACGACAATTGGCTATGACATCATAGGTATGGACATTTAAATTTTAGGAGTTTTAAGTTAGTTATCTGAACAAAATTTGGTTGTTGGTTTTCCTATGATAAAACATATTGACAATGTTTGTGAAAGTTGTGTAGTTGGATAGCAACATCATGACTCTTTTCCGACAAGCAAAGCAAGAAGAGCTACAAGTCCTGCAGAGCTCATTCATGCAGATGTTTGTGGGCCTATGAAGATACCTTCCCTTAATAACAATAGGTATTTCATAGTTTTTGTTGATGATTTCAGTAAAATGACATGGGTATATTTTCTTAAGGAAAAGTCAAAAGCATTCCCTATCTTCAAAAGGTTTAAAGCACATACTGAGAAGCAAAGTGAGTAGACAATGAAAATTCTCAGAATAGATTATGGGGGACGATTTCTTTCCAAGGAGTTTGATACTTTTTGTGAAGAATCTGGTATTTAAAGACAACTGACAACCAGCTACACTCCACAACAAAATGGAGTGGCCGAGAGAAAGAATCAGAGTCTTGTGGAAATGGGAAAAAACATGTTGAAAGCCAAATCTCTTCCAAAACATTTTTGGGCTAAAACTGTCCTGTCCATACTGTTGCTTATATTATCAATCGATCTCCTACAATAGCATTAAATCAACAAACAACATTTGAAGCTTGGCATGGGTGGAAGCCTAAGGTAACTCATTTTAAGATTTTTGGCTGCACTGGATATGTACACATCCCATCTCAAAAGAGAGAAAAGTTAGATGATAATAGCATCAAATGCATATCTATTGGGTATAGCATTGAAACCTAGGGTTATCGTTTCTATATCCTTTCACTAACAAGTTGCTAATCAGTCGTGATGTTGTGTTTGATGAAAAAAATGCTTGGAATTGGAAGAGCATGTAGGCTGGTCCAACAAAAATTTCAGTTGCTGATGACTTTATTAATGCTACCATGAGTAAAGAAGATGATATTGGAGGTTTCAGTCCATCTACACCAGCTAGCAACCCTATTTCAACATCAAACCAAACCTTGCAATGCTCGTCCCCACCTAGAAAATGAAGATCCTTGCAAGAAATTTATACAAGCACAGAACAATGTCAATTTGCCCAAGGTGAGGAACCTACATGTTTTGAAGAAGCTATCAAATATGAAGAATGGTGCCTTGCAATGGATGAGGAAATTAAAGCCTTTGAAAAAAACAAAACATGGGAGTTGGTTGATCTATCGAGTGGGAAAGAGGTTGTCAAATTAAAATGGACCTATAAACTCAAATTTTTGGCTGATGGATCAATTCAAAAATACAAAGCAAGGTTGGTTGCATGAGGCTACATGCAATGTGAAGGCATAGACTTTAAAGAGACTTTCTCTCTTGTGGCAAGATTTGACACTATAAGAACTGTTTTAACTATTGTTGTTTATTATGGTTGGAAAATTTACCAGTTTGATGTAAAATCAGTCTTTTTGAATGGTGTTTTAGAAGAAGAAGTGTATATGTAATAGCCGAAAAGTTATGAGATTGTTGGATATGAAAATAAAGTGTATCGTTTGAAGAAAACACTCTATGGCCTAAAACAAGCTCCAAAAGCTTGGTAAGGAAGGATGACATTTCAACAAAAATGAATACTACAGAAGATCAAGTGAGCTAACCTTGTACAAGAAAACTAAAGGTACAAATGAAATTATAATTGCTTGTCTCTATGTTTATGATTTGATTTATACAAGCAATACTGATCATTTATTGAGTGAGTTTAGAAGTGTGATGGTAAATGAGTTTGCGATGACTGATTTAGGCATGATGAATTTCTTTCTGGGACTGGAAGTGAAGTAGTGTGATTTGAGAATTTTTGTGTCTCAAGAAAAATATGTCAATGATCATTTGAAAAAAAAAAAAATTACTTGGAAAATTGCAATCCTGTGAAAACTCCTATGTGCACTCACCAAAAATTCAGTTTCAATGATGGGGGAGAAAAAGTTGATGTGTAGTCTTATAGAAGCTTGATTGACAGTCTACTTTATCTCACAAATAGCAAACCAGATATTTTGCGAGCAACAAGTCTTCTATCCAGGTTTATGCAAAATCCAGGCAAACATCATTTAGGGGCTGTAAAGAGAATTTTAAGATACTTAAAAGGGAACTAGCTCATTTGGAATTTGGTATAAACATACTAACAATTTTAAGTTGATTGGCAGGTTTGATAAATGACCGAAAAAGCACAACAGGCTACGTTTTCAATTTGGGTACTAGAGCTATTTGTTGGAGCTCAAAGAAACAACCATCCATTGCCTTGTCATGTTCAGAAGCTGCATAGATGGCTGTTACTGCAGCGACATGTCAAGTAGTTTGGTCGTGAAGAATTTTAGATGATGTGAAGCAAACACAAGTTGAGGGAACTACCATTCATTGTGATAATCAATCAACAATTGGTATGACAAAAAATCCAATCCATCACAATCGAACAAGGCACATTGAGACACGTCATCACTTCATAAGGGAATTGGTCACAAAAGGAAGCATCAAAATAGAATACTGCAACACTAATGATCAGATAGCAGATCTGTTCACCAAGCCACTGCCATTGGAGAAATTCACATATTTAAGAGAGCAGTTAGGTGTTAAAGATTTCTACATTAAGGGGGAGTGTTAAAGTTAATGTAGAAATTAATTTATGTTGTTCCTATTATTTCCATTCTGTTGAATTTATTTAAATTGCTTTAGTCAAAATTTGTTGAGTTAGTTACTGGTTTTTTGGAATGTTAGTAGGGAATGAATGCTGAAAAAGTGGAACACTATTTTACAGTGTTGGTGGGATAGTGGAACACTATTTTCGTATGTTACTGCAACTTTGGATACCATCTTGCACGTAAACACTTCTCAGACAAAAGCAGACCTGAGGCCTCTTCTACATTAGAGCCACTTCTGTCGCTAAAAAGTTTCCCTTGTATATATTCATCCTTCTGTGATGAGCAAACCAGATAAGACTGAAATCTCAACTCCGGTAAATTAGTATCTTCTATTACTGTTTCTTTCCATGAGCCCTTCCTTTGTCAGAAAAAATTTAGTGATTCTAACTTATTCTGCAACAAAATCTGGTATAAGAATTTATATCAAAGTCTCCTCAATACCTTGAAATGAGGTGATTTTCTTATGTATAATTGAATTTTTGCCCAGTAGTATAGAGGGCAAGAGCCATATTGTATGCTTGTGCTTGTTGGACAAAATAGGGCACATTAATCACTTATAGACAAAATTATTGCGTTAATGAAATTTTTTGTCACCAACTGATTTACGCAATTCAGTGATTTACCACTTGATTTGATTTTTCCTTATATTTATTTAGCGGCTCCAATAATTAAGCAATGCAATGTTTAATATTTAAAACTTCTTTCTAATGAATCATTAGGTCCTGTTCATAAAAAATTTACCACTTTTAAAACTTTATATCCCACAACAAATTTTAACTTTTCTAAACATATAGACTCCCTCAGAAGAAATTATCCTTGAAAAAAAAAAAAAACTTCCTTAAAATATAGATTTCTTCTGGAAAGAAATAATTTCAAAAGCAATAAAAACAAGTGTAGGTTCATACACCAATGACATTTAATACTGGTCTAGCTGACTCTATATATATATATATATGTATTTATAGTTTCATTTTGAAACATAGTTCTTAATGATTTTTTTTTTCAAGAAATTATGAAATCCAAAATTATTTTTTATTTATATTTTCTTTAGGTTGCTAAGATTATTAATATATCAAGCCGTAAGAACTTTTTGCTATAAAAATAATTCAAAACAACATTCAACCTTCATTTACATGATAAATAATGTGAAAGTCGAAGATGAGTGATTATTATAAAGTAAAGTATGTTGCATGCTAAGTCGAAGGTCTGGACAAAGGGTAGAACCAAGCATAGGGAGAAGAGGAATTTCTTTAATTTGATACCTGTTTTGCTTTTTGTAAGAACCCTTTAACTCAAAGATTCATAGAAACCATTTTTTTACTCAATGCAGTTATCATGTTTTGCCTTTATTGTTATTGTAATTTTAGACATTGCAGTTGCTGGTAGCGTTGGATCTCACTCTGTCTCGGCTTGGTATTCGGCTCGAATTCACCCTGGTGTAGGGTTATGTATTCACTATTTACATAAGATGTAAGGACAATTATTCATAATCACGCCTCAAGCTTTTGCTTTCCTCGTGGAAGCATTCTTACTGACATTTTTATATTATTTGGAATTTTTTAGAGTTCTAGAAATTGTGGCATCGAGAATTTTCATGCTGCAGATGTGGCCAGTTAAAGCAAAGCAGGATTAGGTCTCATAAAAGCAAAAAGCATGAATGTAGAATAACAAGAAAACGTCATGTGTATCAGAGAAAGCCATAATTATACCAAAAAAAAAAAAGAGAGTTTAAATCAAAATATGCCGTGCAATGTCGAATCCAAGTGATGACGACTTCCCACTCCATAGCTGTAAGCGTTCAAAGCTTTTCCCTGAAACTGTTTTCAGAAAATAAGAAATTCAAAGTCAGCATATTTTCATGGGAGAGATTAGTTGAATGAACAGAATGCATGGTTTTCAAATATTTCATATCTCATACCATGAACGGAAACATCCGGATAAATTGCACTTCTTCAGGAGTGATTTGGGGCTTATTTCTAGTGGTTCTGGCTTATTAATGAACACATCTTTCAAGTCATAGGCTGTAATGGCGATGGCTTCCACATGCTTCAGCGTTTGAATGGTTCTGTTTGAGATTGGGAGGGTGAATGAGTGAGGCTGAGCTTGAATCCAGCAGACAAGTTCTTTCCCGATGATAGTGCCCTCTCCCAAATGAACATTTTCGCCATTGCTATCATCAATGCGGGCCCTGGAGGAGCTGTATGTCCATAACTTTCCTTGCAGCACAAAGAGAATTTCACTGATGGGTTCACCCTCCCGCACAACAAGAGTTCGGTCACCGTAGAAAGCTGGCTTCATACGTTTACACAGCTCCTTCAATCGTGACTCTTCCCATTTTCCCAACTCTTCTACCTTGATATGCATGCATTCAAGAACAAGAATAAGAATACAACCAACGTACAACCACTGCTTGAATATTTTGCCATAACATCAATAAGATATTCTATGTTTCATGACTAAATTAATTATATTTTGCTTTAATAAAATTAAGTAATTAAATAATTTAATAAAAGTTTATTGGTGATTTTTATGTGATTAATAAAAATTGTTCTATTATATACTTTATGGTGTGTTCAGTGTAGATTTTTGAGTTATTAAACCTTTGCTTAAGTCTCTCTTCCCAAAATTTTGACACAATTTTACCTATTAAAAGCATAGAATAGTACAAGTTCAACTCGGTTTGAAAAAGTTGAGCTTGAGCTCAATGAACTTTTTTAAAACCAATTTGAGTTTAGCTCAATTTAAGAGAAGTTAAGCTCAAGTTCGACTACAATATTGAGTAGAGTTAAGCTCATTACTATAGCTAAATTAAAATTGACCGAAATGACACAATTTTAATATAGTCAAAATAACGTTGTTTTAACTAATTCGAATCGAGTTTTTTCAAGTCAAACAAATTTTGGCAAGCCAAACTCCCCCCAAGACTCCCCAAGCTTGAGTTCAATAATATAAAGTCTTTAAGCTCAAGCTCGAAATTGAGTTTGTCTACAACAAACTCATTTTGGACTCGTTCAAGTTAAGCTAACAAATGAGTTAGAGCGAACTTGATTTGAGTCCACCACTACCGGATTCTAGGGATAAATATTGTTTCATATGCGGATTAATGTTACATAATAGAGCAAACATTTAGAGACTACAGAAATAGAGGCACTCACTTCCTTCAATTATTTTAAGCGATCTTCCGTCTTCATGTTGTTGATGATGTCCTCAGGTTTTTCACTCCGGATTGCAGATATGTCTGTTTTACAGGATCCATCATTCTTCTTAGGAAAAAAAAAATCAAATGTGCTTAATCTTAAGCATGTTGAGATAGATAGAACATGTACCAACCTGCATATTTCCAATTAAAAACACAAACAGCAGGGTGGAATAGATGATTACAGAAATCACATATATATTTTCCAGGGGAAAGGTACTTGGTTGGAGATTTTGACCGAAACAACTGCGAAAAAGGAGTAAATAAATAACGTGTTCCACATATCAATAAAGTTGAAAGATAGGCACAAACCTGAGAACTTGCAGACCCCATCGCAAACAGAACAAATATTTCTTCAGAAATGGCTTCATTTCCACAATTCTATATTGAAGAGCATCATTGAATATTCCAAAATCTGTGATATTTCCACCGGCTCCTGCTGTTTTATGACAACTTAGCTTCTCTAATTTATGATTACCACAGACAAAAGAGCTAAACTTCAATGCATTCTCGGAAATATATTCATTCCTCCAACATACAAGAACCCTGTCGATGGCAAAGCAATACCAGATTGCTCCAAATACCTGAATTCAGAACCAGAAAGTCAGAATTAATTCATCTACAACAAATAAGCGTTGGGTGGTATGAGAGCCAGTTGCAACAACTCCACTCAGTGAGATAGAGCCCTGATTGCAAAAGTTTTTCAAGCAGGCCCAAAAGAGAAGATTAAGAAGAAATCCAGAAGAAAGTGATTCTAGAATGTTCGATGCAACAGCTCAAATGGGGGACATTTGGCTCCCTATTAGCATAGGGAGATATGTGAAACGGTTATGGGATTGTATGAATTAGAGGGAGTGCGTGAGAGTGAGTTAGGAATTATCTTGATTATTGAGTCATTTCTTTTGTGTTTGGGGGAGACCAGGCCTCCAGTAGCCAGTGGTTATTTTTCTTTACGGAATACAACAGCCATTTTCTGGTGGTTTTCCTCACTAAATACATTTTCCGTATTATCAATTTCATTACTTCAATTTTCTGTTCCTTTTTTGCCATTACTTCACTTTTTTTCTTCAGCAAATTTGTGTATAAAAATTCTGTTGGAGTTGTGTATTGAGGAGTTTGCCGGAAATTTCATCCAGGTTCTCATCGGAGAGATTGGTTGACCTCTAAGAGTGCATCAGAAGTAACTGCTTAACTAGAATTTCTAACCAGAAACCAGTAGCAACAACTCCAGCCAGTCCATAGGAGTGACTGGTTGACCTGGTTCAACCAGTTGCCCCTGTGGCTGGAAAGTCACACCCCGTATAGCTTTTTGGGATGGGAGAGCCCGAATAGCACCTGAGTTCACTAATTGAATTTGAGTTAAAACTTACATGACCTCCATGCAAGTAAAGGAAAAGATTGAACACAGCTTTTGCCCATTTGGCGTTAGCAATAAATCCTGTCTGCTTGGAGGCATTTCTGATAGTTATCGAGAGTCCAATGACTAGAAGCATATATCCGAAAAGAAACAAGTTCGTTGTAGTCACGAAGATATTGTCCGTGGTTCCCCTTGTCAAATCCGGAAGTATAGTCTGCACACAAGTTCAAACAATTAGAACCTGAAAGAAATTACAGGTTAATAAACAAAATGGTGAAAGATTTGAGCTGACCAACGTCATTAACAAGACGGGTACTTGAGTAAACATGAAATGTTCAATCCCCTTCTCTTTTGTAATAGTCCCTAGTAAGATTTTTCTGATTACATTTGGAACATATAACAGCATGTAAGTATTGAAGAAGGCGACCACAGCGAAGGTGGCGTACAATTCACTGTTGATTTCCAGGCAATTATTTTGCGAATCGATCACATAAGCGTAGTAATGCAAAGGATGCATGAAGATGACTATCATGTAAGCAGTGAGAAAAGCCCCGTATCCCCAACGACTATTTAGGTCGAAAGTTTTTATTGCAACTTTCAGATAATGATGCAGGCGTTGCCAAATTCCTCGGGGATCATCACCTTCAATTTTAATTTCTTCTTCTGTTTTACCGTCCTCAACACTCAAGCCCTGAAGCTGAGCCGTCGACCTGCACATTAATACAAAGTAGTTTAAAGACTGCTGAAACCAAGACTTTCACTAACTTGCTAAAACTTACAATGTAGACTCACTTACATGATGAACAAGGCCAAAGTCTTAGGATTTCGATCTGCAAATTTGTCTGCAGTGGAAAATAATGGTGGATTCTTTACCAGTATGAATAAATAATTAGCTGGAAGCCTGGAAGGTGTTTGAATTTAGACACCGTAGAATAACATACCTGAATATTTGAATAAGCAAGGTTAAAGCAAGTGCAGAAGCAGGGGAGCACAAATTACAGCCCAAAGATGAAAGAGAGCTGAAAGATGATAAAGTTTTGCTTTATGCGGAAGTGTCTATTTCTTCATTAATCAAAGATACATATACATGAAGACAAGTACAAAGAAGCCATACCAATGGCCATACTTTATATAACAAAAGTTCCTTAGTTTAAGGTAAGCCACACATTTTACTTGCTCCAACTAAAGTTACTTAATTGAGTACAAAATGTTTAACCAAAAACAGTAAAAAAGGAACAACTTCAATATTCTAGTTTGCTAACACTCCTCCATAGAAATTGAAGTTGTTACACCAAGCAAGTGTCTCAATTTTTCAAATTGAGATTTAGGAAGAGGTTTGGTTAGGATATCAGCAACTTGATCAGTGGAGTTGCAGTGCTTTAAAGATATTTCTCCTGACTTCTCAGCCTCTCGAATTGCATGAAACTTCACACTTATATGCTTGGTTCTTCCATGTTGAATGGGATTTTTAGCTATTGAGATGGTTGATTTATTGTCAACATAAATAGTAACACTTTTGGAGAAATGACAATCCAAATCTGTGAGGAGCTTCTTCAACCAAACAGCTTGGTTTGTAGCATTAGCAGTAGCTATATACTCTGATTCAGCAGTGGATTAAGCAACAACCTCCTGTTTTTTTGAATTCCAACAAAACATAGCTCCTCCGAAGCAGAAGCAATATCCAGAGGTGCTTTTATAATCATCTTGGCATCCTGCCCAGTCACTATCTGAGAACCCTATCAACTCATCTTTTTGTTGACAAGAGAACCACAAGCCATAGCTATAGGTGCCCTTAACATTCCTTAAAATTTTTTTGGCAATTGACCAGTGGAAGATGCTTAGTTCTTGCATAAATCTGGATAGTAAAGAGGTGGCAAACATTAAATCAGGTCTGCTAGAGCACAAGTAAAGCAAACAGCCCACCAATTTTCTATATTGAGTGGCATCCATTTTTTCAGCTCCATCATTTTTCATAGGTTTTACATTAACAACAAGTGGAGTGGAAGCTGACTTGCAATTTGTCATATGGAACATGCTCAATAAGTCTTTGGCATATCTTTCCTGTGAAATAAAAATTCCATCAGAAAGTTGATGAATTTCCAAGCCAAGAAAGTACTTCATTAGGCCAAGATCAAACCTCTCAAATTCCTTTTCCATGTTGAGTTTGAATTCCAACAATTGAGTAGCATCTCCTCTTGTCACCAACAAGTCATCAACATACAAGGATACAATGAGTTTAACTTCATCATTTTGTCTCTTGATAAACAAGGTAGGTTCACTTTGATTGCATACAAATCCTAGGCTTAGTAAGTGTCTATGTATTCTACTATACCAAGCTTTAGAAGCTTGCTTAAGCCCATAAAGAGCCTTGTGTAACCTATAAACACACTCTTCTTTTCCTGGAATTACAAAGCCTTCGGGTTGATGAACATAAATTTCCTCATCAAGGATTCCATTCAAGAAGGTTGATTTGACATCAAAATGATGTATCTTCCAACCTGCTTTAGCAGACAAGGCAACTAAAAGCCTAATTGTGTCATACCTTGCTACAGGAGCAAAGGTTTCAGAGAAATCAGACCCAGGTTGTTGCATATACCCTTTAACTACCAATCTAGCCTTGAGTTTATTGACTGAACCATCAGGTTTCAGTTTTGTTCTGAATATCCACTTAACCCCAATTGGTTTATGGTCTGCTAGTTTTTTAACTAGACTCTAGGTTCCATTTTTTGAGATCATATTTAATTCCTCTTTCATGACATTTAACCATTCATTATTTGAGGATGCTTCTTCAAAGTTCTCTGGCTCTTTTAGAACTAAATTACACTTCCTATAAATGTCATCAAGTGATCTCATTCTTGAGGCAGGAACTATCTCATCACTGTTACTTTCATGCAACAACCTTTCAGTCTTGGAGACTGATTTTGAAGAAGTTATGGGTAGAGAATGGTCATCTAAACTATTTTCCCAATTCCAAGACTTTGCCTCATCAAATTTAACATTTCTACTAACCACAACATTTGAAGTTTGAGGAAGGAATATTTTGTACCCTTTTGAGACTGAACTATAGCTAATAAAAATTCCAATGTCAGCCTTGGAATCTAGCTTTGATATTTTCTCTTGAGGAACAAGGATATAGCAGATAGAACTGAAGGTTTTTAAATGATCCACTGAGGCTTTTCTTCCATGCCATTTTTCAAAAGGAGTAGCATTATCCAATGCTTTAGAAGGCAACATATTCAGTAGGTATATGGCAGTATTGGCAACTTCTACCCAGAACCTTTTTGGTAGCTTTTTTTCAAATAACAAGCATCTTGCCATTTCCATTATTGATCTATTCTTCCTTTCACTAACCCCATTTTGTTGAGGGGTATAAGGAGTGGTAAGTTGATGGACAATTCTTTCACTTCTACAGTAATCAGCAAATGCATGAGAGGTGTACTCACCTCCATTATCAGTTCTCAAAATGTTGATTTTAGTTGCTCATTGTTTTTCCATTTCCAATTTGAATCTTTTGAAAGTGTCTAGAACTTCACTTTTTAGCTTGAGAAAATAACCCTAACAATATCTAGTTAGATCATCAATGAAGAGTAGCATGTATTTGCTTTCATTCAATGATAAGGTATCCATAGGACCACACAAGTCAGAATGCAGCAGCTGTAGTTTTTCACTTGCTCTCCAACTACTTTTAGTAAAAGGCAGCCTTGTTTGCTTCCCAAATTGACATACTTCACATAACTCTTTGGGGTCAACTATGACAGGTAAGTTCAGAACTAGTTCATCATCATGCATACTTTTCAAAGCAGAAAAGTTGAAGTGTCCTAGTCTACTATGCCATAATTTTGATTCATCAACAACAGTGTTTACAGAATTAGCTTCTGGAAATTGCCATTCAACAACAAAATTATTGTCCTCCATACCCACTAACATAACCTCAAGACCATTTTTATAAAAAATAAAGCATGTATTATTCTCAAAGTTGAGAGAATATCCATTTTGCATCATTTGACCAACACTCAGCAAATTGTGACTAACATTGGGAACATAAAGCACATCATGTATGAATTTGGTACCTTTTGGTGTCTTGACTAGGACTGATCCTTTGCCTTTGACCTCTAGTAAGTCTCCATTTCCTATTTTGACTTTGGAGCAGAAAGTAGAGTCAAGATTAGTGAAATGTGAAACATCATTTGTCATATGGCTTGAACAGCCACTGTCAATCAACCAGGTTACAGGTGATTGATTTTTTTGTAAAACATGACATGAAGCCACAAACAAGCTTTCATTTGAGACTTCTTGATTTTCAACAATTTGAGCTTGCTGAGTATTCTGACCTTGGCTTGATGGCTTGTTTCTACACACTTTATCGATGTGTCCTTGCTGATTACACAACCTATATCTTACATTTGGCCTAAACCAGTAATTGTTAGGAGAATGACCTTTTCTTTTACAATGAGGACACAAAATAAACTTTCCTTTCTTATCACTTTGTGACTTGTTCTTATCTATTTTTTCATCTCTTTTGCCAAAAGATTGTTTTTTGCTGCCATAGCCACTCTAGTTTTTATCTTGAATTCTTATGCTCAAGGCTTGCTCAGTTGACTCTTCATGCCTTAATGCCCTTCTTTGGTCTTGAGCTTTTAAGGCATTCAACACTTCAAATAAGGTGAGTTCAGAGAAGTCTTTGGAGTCTTCCAGTGAAGAGATCTTAGCTTCATATCTCTCTGGAACAGTGAAAAGTATTTTTTCGACAACCTTTTGATCAGAAAGGGTCTCTCCCATTAACCTAATTTGATTCACCACTTTGAGCACTCGGTCAACATATTCTTTTACAGTTTCCACTTGCTTCATCTTCAGCACTTCAAACTCTCTCCTTAGGTTCAAGACATTCATTTGTCTTGACCTATCATTTCCTAAGGAGTCTTCCTTCAACTTGTCCCAAGCTTCTTTGGCTGTTTCACATGAGACAATCTTTGTGAAAACAACATAAGTTATTCCTTGATGGATCATAGACAAGGCTCTAGGACCCTTGGTCATCTCTTCTTCATGCATTCTAATTTGGTTCAAAGTTGGATTTGGCCCTAAAGGAGAGGGTTGTTTCTCCTCCTCAACATACTGCCACAATTCTAAACCCCTCAAGAATGCCTTCATTTTTACTGCTCATATGTGATAATTCTCACCATTGTATATTGGTGGTGACATAGAAGAAGACAAAGATGCCATGGAGCAATAACTGATTAAATAGTTTTAAAATTGGTTTTTTTTTTTTTTCAGGACAAGCTCATACACCCCTTAAGATCTCAATGCTTTGATACCATGTTTGAATTTAGACACTGTAGAATAACATACCTGAATATTTGAACAAGCAAGGTTAAAGCAAGTGCAGAAGCAGGGGAGCACAAATTACAGCCCAAAGATGAAAGAGAGCTGAAAGATGATAAAGTTTTGCTTTATGCGGAAGTGTCTATTTCTTCATTAATCAAAGATACATATACATGAAGACAAGTACAAAGAAGCCATACCAATGGCCATATTTTATATAACAAAAGTTCCTTAGTTTAAGGTAAGCCACACATTTTACTTGCTCCAACTAAAGTAACTTAATTGAGTACAAAATGCTTAACCAAAAACAGTAAAAAAGGAATAACTTCAATATTCTAGTTTGCTAACAGAAGGCATCAGATGCTAATAGTTGCTTTAATTTTTCTATCAGTATTATATTTTTCTACTCCATATACATATACAAATAGATTGATGTGTAATGTGATTGGATAATCCAATCTTCCTTTATGAGAATTTGGTGGGGGCTGGCGTGGTGATGAGTAAAGGAATAATAAAGTGATGATACAATACTTGGCCAGTGATGAGATTTCAGTATTCCACTGCTAAAAAGAAGGTAATATTGAAGCAGCGGTAGGCCATATTGAGACAAAGATGATAGGGAGACAATTATTATATCATTTCTGGTACAGAACACGAGCATCATAATAATTGGTAAGTCTTTGCTAAGTCAATTTTTATATTGCAAGGTGCAAGTGCAGAAGAATATTAAATGAAAAAAGATAAAGTAAAAGGCGAGTGACAACGCCTTCCCATGATATTGATTTTTGACGGCAATAAGCTTTGAGTTGATACAACTCCTCAATTATGACATGAGAGATTTCGCATATACAAACTACATATACACAACTGTGTTTTCCTTTTTTCTATTATACAACAAGAAAACGACAATACATACAACTAAAGACAGTTTACCTATTGTTCTTCAGCTGTAAAATCATGCTCGGATGGCTTCTGAAGCAGCATTGGTGGCAACCTCGCCTTCCGAGTACTATTTCGCCGAATTGCAAGAAGTGCATTAGCAATAAATCTTGAGAAATAAATGGTGGCTTCTAAACTCGGTGAATTTCCACTAGCCTTAGACAAGGCATCTTGCAAACGATTCTCTTCTTCACGCAAACACCTCTGGTTTCTTGCCATTTGTATTGCTCATAACGCCTCATTCGCTCCCTCAAGAGTATCAGGGAGCAATCGATGGGCCATCCACTGTTCTGGATCACGTCTTTTCACTTTCATCTCCTCTAATCTTGTAGTTGTGGACTGCAAGTATGTCTGTTTCACGGCATCAAAATCTATATTAATGGGCCTATTTCTGAAACTCAAGTCTCGTGCACAACTTTGGAAAACCAACTCAAACTTGAAGACATAATTTAAGCTATATTGTTGTATGAATGTTATGTTGACATTTAGGAGCACCACTACAATGCCCCCAAAAGAGACTATCACAATTCAATTCAAGCCTTGACATTAATATCAATCTGTTCTTCGTCTAGTTTTTTTATCCAAACTTAAATTTTCGTGTTTTTTAACTACCAATACAATATTATAATGACACTAAATAACATTATAACAACACTAGACAATACAACAATATGAAATTACATCATTAAACAATCTATTACTATGAAATCACGAGTCTAAATTGAATCATTTATAATGGTTTCTCTCGCTGATTTTATTATTCAATTATAAATACCTTTTTAACTAAAGAATTTTTTTTTTATGTTATACAGATTTTTTCTCTTACTAAAAGGCTGAGTGAAAAAAAAGAGATTATTGTTGTGTATTCTCTCTTTCTGTATGAGTTACATGTAGGGAAATGAGTTACTGCTATGGTATTTTTATTTAGGGTTTGAGATAAATGATATATATATATACACGGTTAAGAAAAAAGGTAAAAAATTCAATCTCAAGTAACCACTAGTGTATTTGTCCAAATTTTATTTTCACGCCTTTATCTACATCAATTAAATTAGTTTTTGGCTACAAATTCTACATGTCTATGTAACTTCATTCAAAACTCAACCTCTCTGTGGTAAGCATAGACTTCTGTACATACATACATGAAAGTAATAGTACAGCCATTCGTCTAACCTTAAATAGCACTATCAATTGTTACTAATTAACCATTCTTCCCTTCAAGTATCCTAGAGGTTTAAAGATCTTGGCATATGCAAACAAAGGAATGAACCACAAAAGATGATGCAATATTTCTAATCATTACCACCCAATTTATTACTCATTTTAAGTACATAGTTATTTAAGAGATAATGTGTCTAATCATTTTCTGTTTTTCTTTTTTAATTTCATGCTCAACAATTTTCTGCATAGAAACATATATTTATTAATGAAACAAATACTTGAGATAGGATAAAGGTTATATTAGGTCAATCAAATGAATCGTTAGGCCCTGTTCATAAAAAATTTTAAAACTGATCTTATATATATATATATATGTATGTATGTATATATGTATTTATAGTTTTTATATGATAAACCCCATGATTACAATATGTGTCGAGTCTTTGGATCCACTTTTTTTTGTTTCTGGGCAGTTTATATGATGAACTTATCCCTACAACATTTCAAGCTAAGGTAAAAGCTTCTCGCTATATAAATAATTCAAAACAACATTCAACAATCACTTACGGGATGAACAACGTGAAAGTCGAAGATCAGTGATTATTATAAAGTAAAGTATGTTACATGCTAAGTCGAAGGCTTAGACGAAGGGTAGAAACCAAACATTGAAAGAAGAAGAACTACTTTAATTTGATATGTTTGTTGCTTTTTGCAAGAACCCTCTAACTCAAAGATCAATAGAAATCATTTTTTAACTCAAAGCAGTTACCATGTTTTGCCTTTACTATTATCGTAGTTTTAGACATTGCAATTCCTGGTAGGGCTGAATCTGGCTCAGCCTCAGCTCGGTATTTGGCTCAAATTCACCTGAGTTTATGGTCATATATTCACCATTTACATTCTTGCTGACATTTCTGTATTATTTAGAATTTGTTAGAGCTCTTGAAATTGTGGCACCGACAATTTTGATGCTGCAGAGATGGCCAGTTAAAGCTAGAGTAAAAGCAAAGCAGGATTAGGCCTTATTAAAGCAAAAAGCATGAATGTAGAATAACAAGAAAACATAATGTGTATCAGCGAAAGCCATAATTATTCCAAAAAAATAAAATAAAAAGAACGGTTTAAATCAAAGTAAGCTCTGGCAATATTGAATCCAAGCGATGACGGCTTCCGGCTCCACAGCTGTAAGCATTCAAAGATCCCTGTTTCTGTTTTCAGAAAATAAGAAATTCAAAGTCCGCATATTTTCACGGGAGAGATTAGTTGAATGAACAACAAGATGCATGGTTATCAAATATTTCATATCTCATACCGTGAACGGAATAACCAGGTTAAATTGCACTTCTTGAGGAGTGATCTGGGGCTTATTTCTGGTGATTTTGGCTTATTAATGAACACGTCTTTCAAGTCATAGGCTGTAACGGCGATGGCTTCCACATGCCTCAGCGTTCGAATGGTTCTGGTTGAGATTGGGAGGGTAGATGAGTTCGGTTGAGCTTGAATCCAGCTGACAAGTTCTTTGCCAATGATAGCGCTCTTAAACGAACATTTTCGCCATTGCTATCACCAATGTCGGCCCTGGAGGAGGTGTATGTCCATAGCTTTCCTCGCAGCACAAAGAGAATTTCACTGATGGGTTCCCCCTCCCGGATGACGAGAGTTCGGTCACCATAGAAAGCTGGCTTCATACGAGTACACAGCGTCTCCAACTGCGTATCTTCCCATTTTCCCAACTCTTCTACCTTGATATGCATGCATTCAAGGACTAGAGTAAGAAGACAACCAACATGCATCCAATGCTTGTGGAATCAAATCAAAAGTTGATATATTTTGCCATAAAATCCAGAGTTAAATCAATAATAAGATTTTCTACGTTTTATGACAATATGGGTTATAATGTACGTGCATAGTTTAGTTTAGTGTGGGTTTTTAGGATATTGGACATTTAATAACAAGGTTCACTAATCGCTCGGTTAGGTATTTCTCTGAAATCTAGAACACAATAGTTTTATCTATTAAAATCAATCATTTAGAGAAGTTTTAAGACAAGATTAGACACTACATCAAGTGAATTTCAGAAATTCTACAGATTTAGGAAGCACAAAACATTAAAAATTCTTATAACCCTAGAGACCTATGTCATATTTTACGGTTGGATAAGAGCTATGGTGAGCTCGAGCTTCGACCAATGCAAGTTCAACTTGGCATAAAAATTTTGAGTTTGAATCTAGGCTTGAGTTTGACGAGCTCCCTTTAAATCAATTTGAATTCAATTTAGTTTGTGAGGAGTTAAGTTCGAGTTTATCTACAGTTTCAGCCGAGTTTAACTCATTACTAAAGTCAAAATTAACTAAAACGATATTGTTTTAAAACATACTAATCAAAATAATGTCATTTTAGCTAATTCAAATTGAGTTTTTTTTTGTTTTTGATCTTTCCTAAGCTTGAGTTCATTAATATAAAATATTTATATTGAAGCTCACCTAAATTAAGCTTGTTTTGGACTTATCCAAGTAAAGTTAGCAAATGAGCTCAAATCCACTCGATTTGAATCCACCCCATCTACGGATTTATGTTGTTTCATGTACGGATTAATATTACATAATGGAGCAAACATTTAGAGACTTCAGAACTAAAGGTACTCACTTTCTTCAACTTTTTTAAGCGTTCTTCCATCTTCATGTTGTTGACGATATCCTCAGGTCTTTCGCGTGCAGATTGCAGATAAGTCTGTTTTACAGGATCCATCATTCTTCTGAGAAAAAAATAATAAATTCAAATGTGCTTAATCTTAAGCATAATGAGATAGATAGAACATGTACCAACCTGCATATTTCCAATTAAAAACACAAACAGCAGGGTGGAATAGATGATTACAGAAATCACATATATATTTTCCAGGGGAAAGGTACTTGGTTGGAGATTTTGACCGAAACAACTGCAAAAAAGGAGTAAATAAATAATGTGTTCCACATATCAGTAAAGTTGAAAGATAGGCACAAACCTGAGAACTTGCAGACCCCATCGTAAACAGAACAAATATTTCTTCAGAAATGGCTTCATTTCCACAATTCTATATTGAAGAGCATCATTGAATATTCCAAAATCTGTGATATTTGCTGTTTTATGACAACTTAGCTTCTCTAAATTATGATTACCACAAACGAAAGTGCTAAGTTTCAATGTATTCTCGGAAATATATTCGTCCCTCCAACAAAAAAGAATCCTGTCGATGGCCAAGCAATACCAGATTGCTCCAAATACCTGAATTCAGAACCAAAAAGTCAGAAATAATTCATCTACAACAAATAAGTGTTGGGTAGTAGAAGAGCCAGTTGCAACTTGCAACAACGCCATCCAAGAGTCCATTGGAAAGACAGGTTGACCTTTAAGAGTTCATTGGAGTAAACGTTTAACTAGAAGGTCTAACTAGGGACCCGTTGCAATAACTCCAGACCTGAGTCCGTAGGAGTGACCGATTGACTTAGTTCAACTAACTGCTCCTTCAAATGGATGGAAAGTCACACCCCTTTTAGCCTTTTGGGATGGGAGTGGCCGAATAGCACCTATCGATTAGAACTAACTGAATTTGAATTAAAACTTACATGACCTCCATGCAAGTAAAGGAAAAGATTGAACACAGCTTTTGCCCATTTGGCTTTGGCGATAAACCCTGTCTGCTTGGAGGCATTTCTGATAGTTATCGAGAGTCCAATAACTAGAAGCATATATCCGAAAAGAAACAAGTTCGTTGTAGTCACGAAGATCTTGTCCGTTGTTCCCCTTGCCATATCCGGAAGTATAGTCTGCAAACAAGTTCAAACAATCAAAACGTGAAAGAGATTACAGACTAATAAGAAAAATGGTGAAAGATTTGAGCTTGCCAACGCAATTAAAAAGACGGGTACTTGAGTAAACATGAAATGTTCAATCCCCTTCTCTTTCCTAGTAGTCCCCAGGAAGATTTTGCGGATTACATTTGGAACATATAGCAGCATGTAAGTATTGAAACAGGTAACCACAGCAAAGGTGGCATACAATTCATTGTTGATTTCCAGGCAATTATGCTGGGAATCGATCACATAAGCGTAGTAATGCAAAGGATGCACGAAGATGGCGATCATATAAGCAGTGAGAAAAGCCCCGTATCCCCAAGGACTATCCAGGTCGAAAGTTTTTATTGCAACTTTCAGATAATGACGCAGGCGTTGCCAAATTCCTCGAGGATCATCGCCTGCAATTTTAATTTCTTCTTCTGTCTTACCGTCCTCAATACTCAAGGCCTGAATCTGAGTCTCCGACCTGCACATTAATACAAAGTAGTTTAAAAACAGCTGAACCCAAGACTTTCACTAACTTGCTAAAACTTACTTTGCAGACTCACTTACATAATGAAAAAGGCCAAAGTCTCTGAATTTCGATCTGCAAATTTGTCTGGAAAATAATGGTGGATTCTTCACCAATATTAATAACTAACCAGTTGGAAGCCTGGAAGGCATCAGATGCTAATAGTTGCCTTAATTTTTCCATCTGTATTATTCTTTTCTACTCCATAGAGTAAATGATAAAGTGATGATATAATAATTGGCCAGTGATGAGATTTCAGTGTCCCACCTCAAAAAATAAGGTAATATTGATGCAGGGTTAGGCCATATTGAGAGAAAGATGATAGGAAGACAATTAGATATCATTTCTGGTACAGACCATGTAACACCCCAGGTCCAATAACCCGGCCCACTGTCAAGATATTGTCCACTTTAGACACACAGTCCATCATGGGTTTGCTTCTGGGCTTTGCAACCCAAAACGCGTCTTAACAGTTAAGGAGCTCACAGGCTATTTAACCAATCCAATTCTCCCACCACTAACCAATGTGGGATCCATAGACAGAGCACACACAGACCCAGCATCTCTCCCGTGCTTTGTCGATGTGGGATTCGCCTAAGGGTATCACATACACCCCCCCTTATGGGACTCAGCGTCCTCGCTGAGGTTTGCCCCACCATCGTTCAAGAGGACACGCGGAGTTGCTCTGATACCATTTGTAACACCCCAGGTCCAATAACCCGGCCCACTGTCAAGATATTGTCCACTTTAGACACACAGTCCATCATGGGTTTGCTTCTGGGCTTTGCAACCCAAAACGCGTCTTAACAGTTAAGGAGCTCACAGGCTATTTAACCAATCCAATTCTCCCACTACTAACCAATGTGGGATCCATAGACAGAGCACACACAGACCCAGCATCTCTCCCGTGCTTTGTCGATGTGGGATTCGCCTAAGGGTATCACATACACCCCCCCTTATGGGACTCAGCGTCCTCGCTGAGGTTTGCCCCACCATCGTTCAAGAGGACACGCGGAGTTGCTCTGATACCATTTGTAACACCCCAGGTCCAATAACCCGGCCCACTGTCAAGATATTGTCCACTTTAGACACACAGTCCATCATGGGTTTGCTTCTGGGCTTTGCAACCCAAAACGCGTCTTAACAGTTAAGGAGCTCACAGGCTATTTAACCAATCCAATTCTCCCACCACTAACCAATGTGGGATCCATAGACAGAGCACACACAGACCCAGCATCTCTCCCGTGCTTTGTCGATGTGGGATTCGCCTAAGGGTATCACAGACCACGAGCATCATAAGAATTGGTAAATCTTTGATATGTCAATTTTTATATTGCAAGGTGCAACTGTAGAAGAATATTAAATGAAAAAGATAAAAGTAAAAGGCAAGAGATAAATGCCTTCCCATGATATTGATTTTTTACTGCAATAAGCTTTGAGTTCATACAACTCAATTATGATAGAGTTTTTGCATATACAAACTAATCTACGTAACTGTGAATTTCCACTAGCCTTAGACAAGGCATCTTGCAAACGATTCTCTTCTTCACGTAGAGATTCTTCGAGCTTCTTTTTACTATAGCGGAGCCAAGCTGCTTGTGTAAAACAAGCTGCCCAAGTTCTCCACTGTCGTGAATAAAACCTAAAAGTATGTCGCAACTGGTTGCTGTGAAGCCGCCTGAACTGAAAGGCAACAAACTTCAACTCATCGGCCGTTAAAGCAAAGGCTTCAACTTCCGTAACAGCTCTAACAATTCTAGTTGAGGTGGGGAGATTAGAATAGGACTGAGGATCCAGAGCCCATGTGAAAAGTGTTATTTTGTGTCTCCAACTGATGAGGGCATTCTTGTAATTTACTGTGTAAGGGTTGTGATGTCTTTAGTTTAGAATACAAGGGCATTTAAGTAAAACCAAGGATTAGATATTATAAACCCAACTTATTAGAGAGTTAATCAGAGGGGGATTAGAACAATTCTTTTCTTCTTTTGGTTTTACGCATTACATTCTCTGTAGAGACTTCCTAGGGTTTTCTGGTTTGCTCCAATGACATTGGTTTTGAGTTTCCTGATCCGGTGAGATGGTTGTGTCCTCCTTTTTCTCTTCTTTGTTTTAGTTATTGTTGTAACTTTGCATTGTTAATCTTGGAAATTCTTGTTGTATTGTTGAAACTAAACAGTTATTAGTAGACAAGACGAGGAAACACCTTTTCCTTCGATGTAGGATTTCATTTCTGAAATCCAAACCAAGTTTTTTCTTATGTTGCTTATTTGTTCATTTTGCTTTTGTTAATCTTCAATAATCGATAAATCTTGGGCAAATATTATAAAAAGTGGTATTAGAGCCAGTTGATTTGTTGATTTGTTGTGTCTTGCTTTCGATCTGATTGAGTCTTGCTTTTGTTGTTACTGTCTTACCAAGAATCTGTGAAAAAAAAACTCTAAATCTTTAAAGAGACTTAATTGATTGTATTTTAATTTATGCTTAGATACTACTGTGTTTCCTTTTGATTCTTGTAGTGGAAAAAGACCAAAAAATGGTTGGAAAGCAATATGACACCAATAAAGATTGATATTGATCAGTTTGTTGGAAAGATAGACTTCAATATATAGAGGAAAAAGATGAGAGCAATGCTGGTTCATCAAAGATGTGCCAAAGCCCTCAGTGGAAAAGGAGTTTGGTGTGTTAATATGATAGATTCTGAAAATGCTGAGGTATTTGAAACTACTTATAGTTTGTTAATTCTGCACTTATCTAATAATGTATCAAGGCAAATAGATGATGTGGATATTGTAGCAAAGCTATGGTTAAAACTAGAATCCCTTTACATAACAAAATCATTAATAAATAAGATATATTTGAAAGAGCAATTATTTGGATTTAAAATAGAGCTCAGTAAAAGCTTAGAAGAGAATTTAGATGAGTTTAATAAAATCACAATTAGTCTTGCTAATATAGATAAGAAAATTTCTGATGAAAATCAGGTTATTATCACATTAAACTTATTACCTGAAAGCTTTAAGGATGTAAAGGCTATCATTAAATATAGTAGAGAATCTCTTTCATTGGATGATGTATTAGGGGTTCTAAGGTCTAAAAAATTGGAAATAAAATTTGAAAGAAAAACCATAGGAGAAGGGTTGCAAGCTAGGGGCAAAATTGAAAAGAAATTTCAGCATAAGGATAGAAAGGTCAATAGGTCAAAATCTAGGCCTAAGAGAGTCTGTTGGCACTACCACAAAGAAGGACATATGAAAAAGAATTGTCCTGATAGAAAGAAAGCATATACCTCAACTAATTTTAATAAACAAGACACTTCAAACATATTAGATGGTTATGAAAGTGCAGAGGTCTTAGTTTTTTCTGAAGAGGTATATAAAGATGAACGGGTTTTAGACTCAGGTTATACCTTCCATATGACACCTAGACCTTCCATATGACACCTAGAGAGGATTGGTTTCTAGAGTTAAATCATATAAATAGGGGTAAAGTTCTCATGAGGAATGATGAGTATTGTGAAGTGACTAAAATATGTGTAATAAACTTTAAACTTTTAGATGGTTCGATTAAAATTTTGGAGAATGTCAAGTTAGTCCCAAAACTGAGAAGAAACTTGATTTCTTTAGGTCTGTTAGATTTCAATAGGTATAGCTATAAATTTGAAAAAGGCATACTGAAAATTATGAATGATGTATTAGTGGTGATGAAGGGCAGATTGATAAATGGTCTGTATATTTTAGAGGGTTCCGTTGAAGAGGATTCAATGGTCTCTAAGTTTAATAAAACTGATGATATAATTTTATGGGATAAAAAATCAGAGCATATAAGTTTGATGGGGTTGTAAGAGTTGGGTAAACATAAATTAATAGATCTTAACTAAATTGGTGTTTTAGATTTCTATGAAAACTATGTTTTAGGTCCAGTTAAAATACTAAAGTTCACTACAACAACTCATAGATCTAAACAGGTGTTAGATTACATTCATTCATATATATGGGGATCCCCAAAGGTACTTAATTCCCTCTCTAATGCACATTATTTCTTAACATTTGTTGATGATTATTCTAGAAGAGTTTAGGTGTATTTTTTGAAAAGTAAAAATCAAGCATTTGATTTCTTTAAAGAATGGAAAACTCTTGTTGAAAATCAAACAAGTAAAAATATTTAAGTGTTAAGAACAGATAATGGCCATAAATTTTGTAATAAGCAATTTACTGATTTCTGTAAGTTATCTGAAATACTAAGACATAGAACCTATACTAATACACCACAACAATATGGATTAGTTAAAAAGATGAATAGGACCATGCAAGAAAAAGTGAGATCTATGTTAGTTGATTCTGGTTTAAGTAAAAGGTTTTGGGCTAGATCTTCATCTTCTATTATTAAGTTTAAAACACCTATAGAAATATGTTCTAGTAAACCACCTAGACTGAATCACCTTAAACTGTTTGGTTGCCTTGCTTATATACATATAAACCAAGGAAAACTTAACCCTAGAGCGCTAAGAATTGTGTTCCTAGGCTATCCTATAGGCACAAAAGGCTATAAAGTTTGGTTAATTAATGATTTTAAATGCATTATTAGTAGAGATGTTGTGTTTAATGAATCTTTGTTTTATAAAGATCTCTTTGATTCTAGTCACAAATTGTCTAAACAGGTCAACCATGTTGAAAGGTCAAGTGATGAACCTGGTTCAAACTCAGATCAAATTCATACTCCAAAGTATGAAGATAGGGGTCTGAACCAGTAATCATCATAGAATCAGGATTATTCTGACAGGACCCATCCCGACCCGCTAATCCTATAATCTTTGAGAATACCATTATAGGCTTAGAAGGGTGAAATGCATCCTGTATTTTTGTTTGAAAAACTTTTCTACACCATATTCTAGCACAAAATATAATATCATCTATAGGCCTCCGGCCTTTATATGAGTGCATGTCAAAATACATCCTGATTAAAGCCAAGAAATCATAAAATAAACTTGTAATCAGGCTTTCAACCTTATCATATACATAACAAAAATTTACATCTTCACTCATTTTTAAAAATCATGAGAATAGTTTAATTAGGCCTCCGGCTCTTCAACATTTCATAAGTTTATAAAAACAAAACAAAAAAAAGTCTATATGGATGTGTGCAAATGAGGAGACCCACTAAAGATGCTACACCATGGTGCAACCTAATGAAACACTATCCAACACGATCTGGAGGATTACTGAAAGTAAATATTTATAAGGGTGAGCTAAAAGCTCAGTGAGTAGGAAATTTAAATCTTTGAGAATATTTAATGCATGTCAAACAAATAATACTATGCCATAAATTCAGCCACACACACAAATCTTTAAGTCTTTTTAAGGGGAGATTAACAATTCAACTATGACATATCATACCTTAATCCAACACCATGCTAATTTTGCTTACGACCACATGCTTCTCATGTACATTAACTTGAAATATTCATCATACAATAACCTCACACAAGTTGATTGTCACAAGAATGATATTAACAATACTACATTTATCTCATAAGAACATTGTAATACCCTCAGGTGCGTTTCAGGGGTATTTATGTCTTTTGACCCTATTTCGAGATATTTCCAGTTTTAAATATATATGTTCACATGCATGTGTGTGTGTGTTTTTATATATATATCTATATAAATATATAGATATACATAAAGAAATTAAAAAAAAAAAGAGAAAGAAAAGAGAAAAGAAAAAGAAAATGAGATAAGAATTATATAAAGAGAGAGAAAAGTCAAAAAGGCAACTTTTACCCTTTTTCCATCATCTTCTCCGCCTCATCCAACAACCAGCCTTCTTCATGCTTTTTCTTTGTTTTTTTGAAGAAAAAGGAAGGATTTGAAAGAGTTTTGGAAGACAAGTAAGGAAAGAAAAGAAAAGGAAACACTTTGGAAGTTTTGGTAACCAAAAGATCTCTTCCTTTTCTCTTTACCTATGTTTATATATGTATTGGATGCATGTTATATGAATATGTTAGTATGTTTTGGTGTTGATTTAAGGTGATTTTGGTGATAAAGGAAGCAAGACAAGAAAAAGGAAGCCAACTTGCAAAAAATTGGCTTGAAATAAGATAAGGGGTATCATCCTTGATATATTGCATGTTTTAGGCTTTTGGTTCCTTGGATCTATGTTATAAATGATTATTTTGAAGTGTAGAAATGTTGTTTTACCATTTAGGGTGTCTATGTGTGTGATTTTGTTGATGACAGAGAGTTGGACAATATTTACAGTTTTACCACTGAGTTTGTCCCATGTTTTGACTGTCTTATCTTATGAATCATGGGTGCTATTATAGTTTGTTGGAAAGATCTTTGAATCCTCTTTTCAATGATATATAGCTTGTATGAATTAGAAATCATTTGGACTGATAAATATTGTATGAACCACAAGGACTGTTTTACCAAATAAACAGAGGAGACAGTTTTTGCCATTAATTTCATCTCACGTTTTGACTATCTTATCTAATGAGTTATGAGTACTATCATAGGTTGTTGGAAAGATCTTTGAATCCTCTTTTCAACGATATATAGCTTGTATAAATTAGAGACCGTTTGGGCTATTAAATTGTATGAAAAAGAAGGCTACCCTGTCAAATGATTGTTCTGTGAACAGTATTTCACAGTTTTTGGAAAGAAAGAAAAGGAGGAGAAAAAGGAAAGGAAGAAAGAAAGAAAAGAAAGGAAAGGAAAGGAAAGAAATGAGAGAAAAAGAAAAAGAAGAAAAGCAAGAAAAGGAATTTGGGGTTCAAGATTCAAGGGTCGCCCAAGAGTATGGTCTGATGAGTTATGAATAGATTTAGATGGAAACAAGATTAGTAAGATATGAAACACGCATGCATGCTATGAACTACAAAGGGGCACTTTACACTACACCGCCCGCAGTAGGGCAAATCTATAGTAGTAAGATTCAAGGGTCGTCCCAAGAATATGATGTGGTGAGTTATGAATAGATTTAGATGGAAGCAAGATTAGTAAGATATAAAACACGCATGCATGCTATGAACTATGATGGGGCACTTTACACTATACCGCCTGTAGTAGGGCACATCCATAGTAGGACATAGACCTACAATAGGGTCTGTTCGTAGTAGAACATGCTCATAGTAGAGCTCAAATCAGATTCAGAAATAGTGTAGTGAGAGAAAAGAAGAGAGCTCGAGCTTAGAAGAGTGCCAAATCCCTATAGTCAGCTTCCAGAAAGTATAAAATAGACACCATATGGGACAAAGTATGACCCAAATAGTAAAATATGAACTGGATTATCCCTTCGAGTTCTTATGGGGATTATGAGTGAGGTTGAGTCCTAAGAGTGAGTTAGAACAGAAAAAGTGATAGTTTACTTAATTCTTTCTCCTTACTGAGTGCTCTTATCTCTCATTTCCTTTTCTTTCCTTATTGTAGGTACATGTGATCGAGGTAGCTACAAGACAGGGTCAAGTCAGCGAAGATAGATCCGGTTGGAGTAGGTTATCTCTGATTTATATTACATGCATACAGTGGCATGTTCTTGTTGACTTTTGACCTTTTTGAGATGATTGTACAATTGTATATGATTACTCCTTGTTTTCAAACATTTTCATATGAGTATATACATTTTTTGTTCGCTTCTAGATTTTCAGTTTTCTTGGAATACTTTCTAAACACTTTTAGTGATGTGTTTATTTTAAAGTATTTTAAAAGAAAAAAATAGACGTTTCGGATATTAATTCGTAACATTTCTCCTTCGATGGGTAGTACTTCTAGGGAGGGGTGTTACAAACATATCAATCATTCATGAATTTCCACTTCCAACTCAATAACAATACTAACTTTATCTTATAGGTTTCCTTACATATCAAGATTTTAAAATATAAAGATACCACATCATTTCAATATAAAGATATACATCAAAATATCATATAAAATGAAATCTGTCATACCCAAGGGGTGTCCCCACCTAGGCAGAGCAAGAGGAAAACAACTGTCGTACCTGGTATAGTCTCTCATGGGCAAAGCACTTAAATCTGTAATACTTGGCATGAAATAAAGCACAAGCAGAGCACTAAATTCTGTTGTACCTAGCATAAATATTGCACAGGCAAAGCATTTATTACATAATAAGTAATAACCAATCTTATCACCATATATAAATAATAAAATGACTTGATATTATGAGCTTTTTGGACAATACTCATCGGCAAGCGCCACAACCACCATAAGCAAATGTAAATCACACATGAAGCTCAACTAAACACTTCCAACTCAACCACAATACAAAACATCCATTTAATCAAGTTCCAAAATTTCACTTGGTTACCAACTGAGTTTTAAACATAACTTAATTAAGCATTCTGAATCCACATAATAATATAACTTTTACTCTATAACCACTCATAACCTAAATTCATAACATGCATAAAGGAAACTATATATATATATTTTTTTTCTTTTTTTTTTTTGAGAGATTTCCACCAATCCATGCCACTATTATTATTCCCACTCACTGATTTGGGTTGTCTCCAAGCCGGTGTTGAAATCTTTTGCTATTTCTCTTTCTTCTTCACCTAATCAAATCAATTTGAAACAACATGGTTAGAATTTTGGAAATCCCTAAATTGAACAATAATATCAAACCCTACAATTTTTGAACAAAATGAAATACCTTATTCCCTTTTCGTATAAATTCTTTTTCTCTTATTTTCCCTTTCTTTCTCTTTCTTTCTTTTCTTTTTCTTTCTTTTCTTTTCTTTCTTCCTTTTTTCCCCTTTCTTTCTCTTTTTTCTCCTGTCTGCGTCTGCGTCTCTGTTTCTTTTCTTCTTGTTGAAGAAGAAAAGTCTACTGACTTTATTAGTAAATAAAAGGAAAAATTTCCACTTAACCCTTATATGCGCGCAAGATTTCGTATAGCCCCTTTAAGTTTCACCTATAACCAATATTTGGGTATTTCATATTCTGATTTAGATGTTGATAAAACTAAATTATCTGAATATCAACTGGTTAGAGATAGAGTAAGAAGGTCTATAAGGTTGCCTTTCAAGTATGCACAGACTAATTTAATTGAATATACATTTCATATAGGGGATGCAGTTGAATTAAATGAACTTTTGAATTATAAACAAGCTTGTAAGAGTAAGAACAAAGTTGAATGGATTAATGTCATGCAAAATAAAATGAACTCTCTTCAAAATAATGAAACCTGGACTTTAGTGAAAAGGTTTGTTAATCAAAAAGTTATGGGATGTAAGTGGGTTTATAGAATTAAGCCTATTATTCCTGGTTGTGAACCAGCCAGGTTTAAGGCAAAGGTTATGGCTAAGGGGTTTTTCCAAGTAGAATGAACAAATTATCATGAAGTATTTTCACCAGTTGTAAAGCATGTTTCTATTATATTAATGCTCTTTGTTGTAGTTTTATTTGATCTTGAACTAGAGCAGCTTGATGTGACTACTACATTTCTCCATGGCAATTTGGAAGAAACAATATATATAGAGCAGCCTAAGGGGTTTATTAAGCTAGGTAATGAAGATATCGTATGTTTACTAAAAAAAGTTCAATCTATGGGTTAAAGCAATCTCCTAGACAATGGTATAAGAGATTTGATGATTATGTGTTATCTCTTGGCTTCATAACATGCAGTTTTGATCATTGTGTGTACTTTCTTAAAATTGACACTAGAAATTATGTGTATCTATTAATCTATGTGGATAACATGCTCATTATTTGAAAGGAAAAAAATGAATTAATTAAATTGAAACAACTGTTGAAAATTGAGTTTGAAATGAAAGACTTAGGGCCTACCAAAAGAATTTTAGGAATGGATATAAAAAGAGATACAGATAAAGGTAATTTGTCTTTATCACAATCTGGTTACATAAAAAATGTCCTAGATTTATATGGTATGTTGAATGCTAAGCCTATTAATACACTTATGGGTGTACATTTCAAGTTAAAATCTACCTCACGTGATATATCTAATGCTGAATTTGAATATATGCAAAATATTTCGTATGCTAATATTGTGGGCAACTTGACGTATGCAATGATAGGATCAAAGAATAATATTGCTTATGCAATCAATTCGGTAAGTAGATTTATGGGAAAACCAACAAAGGATCATTGGAATGCTACAAAATGGTTGCTTAGATATTTAAAAAGGTCTTATAATCTTGGTTTAAATTTTTGTACTAATGGTTTTGACAATTTTTTTGTAAAGGTTATTGTGATTCAGATTATACAGCAGATCTAGACAAGAGGAGATCACTGACAGGGTACATTTTCACATTTGGAGGCAATGTAGTAAGCTGGAAGAGTTGCTTACAGCATATTATGGCACTTTCTACAACTAAAACAAAATATATGACACTTACTGAGACTGTGAAAGAAGCATTATGGCTCAAGGGAATAACACAAGAACTAGGGTTTTGTGATAATGTTCCAGTAGTATGCTGACTCTCAAAGTGCAATACACTTGCCAAAGAATAATGCTTTCCATGAGAGGACAAAACATATAGATGTAAGACTTCATTTCATCGGGGATATACTAAGTAAAGGTGAAATGGTCTTGGAGAATATTGCAATTGGAGATAATTCAGCTGATGTTCTGACTAAACTTGTATTTGTCAACAAATTTGAGCAAACCTTGAATTTGTTAAATGTCAATTGTGTCTAGATGTATAGGATGCAGAAGTGTTTCTTGCTACTTTAATTCATTGGGCGGTTTTCAACAAGGTGGAGTTTGTTATTTTGTGTCTCAAACTGACGAGGGTGTTTTTGTACTTAGTTGTGGAAGGGTTGTGATCAGACCTGGCCACGGTTCATGAACCGCCGGTTTCAGTTCGGAACCGCCGGTTCACGGTTCGAAAACATAAGGACCCTAATCGAAACCGTAACAGGACGGTTCGTCCACGGTTCGGAATCGTCGGTTCCGGTTCATGGCCTCGGTTCGAAACCGATATTGAACAGTCAATTCTAATACATTATCTTGATTTAATTTTTAAATTATTAATTACAATAATTGAAAATTAAAAGAAAGGCTTGGACTTAATTACAATAAATAAAATTAATTATATAAATAAATTATATGATTAATTATAAAAGATAATAAATAAATAATAAATAAAATTAATTATAGAAATAAATTCTATAATTAATTATGAATTGTATAAAAAAAATTGAAATTGAAATTAATAAAAAATTAAGAAAGAATTTAATTAAATTTAAAAAAATTTGATTGAATTGAAAGATTGAGAGAGTATTAAGAGTTTAAAGAATGAGAATGAGAGTTTGAAGGATTGAGTGAGAGAGTGGAGAGATTGAAATTTGAAAGAATGGAATTTAAAGGGGTATATATAGGAAAAAACTTTAAAAAAATTAAAAATAGGGGGAGGTGAATTGAGATTCAGAGAAATTACAGGGGACCAAAATTGCAGGGGTGGTCCCCTGCAATTTTCCCTTCAAGCCAACGGTTCCCTGAAAAAACTTTAAAAAAATTAAAAATAGGGGGAGGTGAATTGAGATTCAGAGAAATTACAGGGGACCAAAATTGCAGGGGTGGTCCCCTGCAATTTTCCCTTCAAGCCAACGGTTCCCTGCGCAGGGAACCGTTGGCTTTTTTAAAAAAATTCAAAAAAATTCAAAAAAAATTCAAAAAAAAATTCAAATTTTTTGTGGTTCAGCATAGTAAACCACCGATTCATAAACCAGTGTGAACCGGCGGTTTCACGATTCCAATTTATGTGAACCGGAACCGAACCGTAGAACCACGGTTTCGGTCCCGGTTCATTCCGGTTTCGGGTCTGCCGGTTCCGGTTCCGGTTTTATCCGGGCCGGTTTTGGTCTGGTTCACGGGCCAAACCGGCCCGTGGCCAGGTCTAGTTGTGATGTCTTTAGTTTAAAATGTAGAGGCATTTAAGTAAAACCAAGGGTTAGATATTATAAACCCAACTTATTAGAGAGTTAATCAAAATGGGATTAGAATAGTTCACTTCTTCTTTTGGTTTTACGTGTTACATTCTCCCTGGAGGCTTCCTAGGGTTTTTCAATTTGCTCTAATTGCGTTGGTTTTGAGTTTCATGGGCCTGTGAGAAGGTTGTGTCTTCCATTGCTCTTCTCTATTTCAGTTATTATTATAACTTTGTATTGTTAATCTTGGGAACTCTTATTGTATTATTGAAACTAAATTGTTATTAGTGGATTGGACTAGAGGAAATATTTCTGCCTTAAATGTAGGATTTCGTTTACGAAATCCAAACCAAGTATTTTCTTGTGTTGCTTATTTGTTCTTTTTGCTTCTATTAATATTTAATAATCAACAAATCTTAGGCAAATTTTATAAAAAGAAGTTCTTTACCACAGAAATCACCCACCCCAAGATATTCAGAGTTAAAGAAACCAGTTCTTCCTCCATCAGTAGTTATAGTCAATAGTTTGCCTCGCATGATGAAGAGCATTTCATTAACAGGATCACCCTCTCAAACAATGTAGCTTTCTTCTGTATACAGCACTAGCTTAAGAGGGTTGCACATTGCATCCAAAAGTTTTTCATCCATTTTTTCAAATTAAACACACATACCAGAGGAATCCAAGTTAAGAAAAAGAGGGTAAATGGTGAAAACAAACTTTAGAACAAAAGAGGAACTCACTCTCATGAGCAAATATTTCCGCATGAGTTCAAGGTAGGTGATGCTTTGAAGTTTTATGATGCTAGAGGTAAACAAATGATGCTCAAGATTACTAGACAGTTTCATGTGTTTTCAGATATGGGGTTTGTGGCTGAATATTCAGAGACTACTTATGTTTTGTTTGAGAGCTGTTAATTGAAAAGGTTGTGAATGTCCCTTCCACATAAAAATTCCTCAAATTGAGAGTTGGAGACTTGCTAATCCTATTACGTGATAATTCATTGGAACAAGAAGATTTTTCTCGTCCAACTAATGGTGCTCATAAGTTAACTTGTTCTTCTGGCTATTTATTTGATTCAGTCAAACCTAGAGAGCCTATAGCTTTTGATGATGGAACAATTTGGGGTGTAATCCAAGAAGCAAGAAATGCAGAGATTGTGCTCTCAATCGGTTGTGCTGGACTTAGAGGTTCTAAACTTGGATAAGAAAAATCTATAAATATCCTATAAAGCAATATTCGGTTTAAAGGTCTTACTACAAAGGATCTCATGGACCTTGAATTTTTTGCCTCTCATGCTGACATGGTGGGTATTTCTTTTGTTTGAGATATTCGTGATATTATTATGCTTAGGCAAAAATTGGAGAAACAGAAACTTCAAAACCCGGGTATTGTTTTGAAGATTGAGACAAAGAATAGGTTTGAGAAATTGCCTCTTATGCTTTTGGAAGCTATGAAATCTTTAAATCCTCTTGGGGTTATGATTGTAAGAGGAGATCTTGTCATGGAGTGAGGGTGGGAAAGGTTAGGTGATATATATAAAGAAATATTGTCTATTTGTGGTGCTGCTCATGTAACAGTCATTTGGCTAACTCGAATTCTAGAGTCGCTTGTCAAGTCTGGTTTTCTTACCAACACTCATATTACTAATATTGTCAATTGAAGAAGGCAAGTAACACTTAGTCATCTACCTCGGCGTTTCATTGAAGGAGGTAAGTAACACTTAGTTATCTACCCCAGCATTTCATTGATTGATTAGAGAAGTTATATTGATAGAGGTTCATTTTCACTCTTCCTCATGTATCCATGGCCTGATGACCATGATAAGACTCATATAGTCAATTATTATATATTTTCCTTAGGTTGCTAATATTTTTGGCATTTACTACTGCTTATGTAAGCCAGTGAATTTCAGAAAGGATGGTGTTCTCCTTAGTCCCAAGACTTTACTAAAGCACACATTTACTCTGATCCTACTGGTCATCTTGCCTTAAATCTTAGACTCTCATAGTACAGTTGAGACCTGTTTTGATCTGAGCTGTGAGATAAGAACTTGGAATTTTATTCTGATTTATTGCATTAAAGCCAGGTTAAAAATACTCTTTGAACATGTGCACAGAATTGCTTTGAATCTTTCGTAGTTAGCAGATTTTCGGTTTGTCAGTAGCATAAAATCGTTGTCTTTAATTTTTCTAGCAAAATTTTGCCAATACAATAAAATAGTAAAGGATTAAGTGAAGTCTATTCATTTTTCAGGGCAAGCTGTGCAATGTTAAACAAAGGAAAATATGTTGTGGAAGCTATTTCAACTTTGGATACAATCTTGCACATAAACACTTCTCAGACGAAAGCAGACCTGAGGCCTCTTCTACTTTCGAGCCACTTCTGTCACTGAAAAGTTTTCCCTTGTATATATCCATCCTTCTGTGGTAAGCAAACCAGATATGATTGAAATCTCAACTCCGGTAAACTAGTATCTCCTATTGTTGTTTCTTTCCATGAGCCCTTCTTTTGTCATAATTTATGGTCATTTACTCCCCCATTTACATAAAATGTAAGGATAATTATTCATAATCGCGCCTCAAGCTTTTGCTTTCCTCGTGGAAGCATTCTTACTGACATTTTTATATTATTTAGAAGGCCAAAAGATTTTTTCCCACCCAAGGTATAGTAAACTCCTAACTCCCACCCTCTAACTTTCAAAAACTCAAACACCCACCTATAATTTGGAAAACTAACACTTACCCTCCAAAATTAAGTTAAGGTTAAGGACAAAATAATCATTTAACAATTATATTTAACATTTATATCATTTTACCTCCTTAATTTGAAAAACTAACAATTTCTCCCAAAATTAAGTTTTGAAAAGTGACATTTTCCCCCCAACCTAGGGTTTCCAATTTCATCAGTGAATTTTCGACCAACGATTGTCGATCTCTCTCCCTCATGGTGTCATCTCTCCTTCTGGTGTTCAATATTAGATCGACGATATCTGAATTCAATAGAATCGAGACATCTAAATGAAGAGTCGAAACTCTTCATCTAGATCTTCATCGTCCAGACAAAGTCGACTTCATCTGGATGACGACGACTGTCCAGATGAGAAAATCAGTCTCTTTTGGATTGTCGTCGTGGTTCAAACAAAGTTGACTTTGTCTGGACGAAGAAGATCTAGACGAAGAGTTTCAACTCTTCGTCTAGATTCTATCGAATCCAAATATTATCGATCTGATATTGAGCACTGGAGGGAGAGACGACATCGAGAGGGAGAGAGATCGGCCATCATTGGTCGAAAATTCACCGACGAAATTAGAAACCCTAGGTAGGGGGGAAATGTCACTTTTCAAAACTTAATTTAAGGGAAATTGTTAATTTTTCAAATTAAGGGACTAAAATGATATAAACTTTAAATATTATTGTTAAATAATGATTTTGCCCTTAACCTTTACTTAATTTTGGAGGATATGTGTTAGTTTTCCAAATCATAGGTGGGTGTTGGGTTTTTAAAAGTTGGAGGGTGGGAGTTTGGAAATTTACTATGCCTTGGGTTTTGGCCTATTTAGAATTCGTTAGAGTTCTTGAAATTGTGGCATCGAGAATTTTGATGCTGCAGAGCTGGCCAGTTAAAGCAAGAGTAAAAGCAAAGCAGGCCTAGACCTTATTAAGGCAAAAGGCATGAATGTCGAATAACAAGAAGACATAATGTGTATCAGCGAAAGCCATAATTATACCCAACCCAAAAAAAAAAAAAAAAAAAACAGTTTAAACCAAAATATGTCCTGGCAAAGTCAAATCCAAGTGATAACGACTTCTGACTCCATAGCCGCAAGCGTTCAAAGCTTTTTCCTGAAACTGTTTTCAGAAAATAAAAAATTCAAATTTTGCATATTTTCTTGGGAAAGATTAGTTAAATGTACAAGATGCATGTTTTTCAAATGTTTCATATCTCATACCGTGAATGGAACCATCCAGTGCACTTCTTCAGGAGTGATCTCGTGCCTATTGCTTCTGGTTCTAGCTTTTTAATGAACACATCTTTCAGGTCATAGGCCGTAATGGCGACGGCTTCAACATGCTTCAGCGTTTGAATGGTTCTGGTTGAGATTGGCAGGGTGGATGAGTGAGGCTGAGCTTGAATCCAGCTGACAAGTTCTTCCCCGATGATATCGCCTTCTCCCATAAGAACATTTTTGCCATTGCTGCTATCATCTGTGTCAGCCCTGGAGGAGGTGTATGTCCATAACTTTCCCTGCAGCACAAAGAGAATTTCACTGATGGGTTCCCCCTCCCGGATGACGAGAGTTCGGTCACCATAGAAAGCTGGCTTCATACGATTACACAGCACCTTCAACCGTGATTCTTGCCATTTTCCCAACTCTTTTACCTTGATATGCACGCATTCAAGAACAAGAATAAGAACACAAACAACGTATAACCACCACTTGAATATTTTGCCATAACATCAATAAGATTTTCTATGCTTTATGACTAATACTAATTATACTTTGATTTAATACAATTAAATAAATGAATAGTTTAATAAAAGTTTATTGATAGTTTTCATGTGATCAATAAAGATAGTTCTATATACTTCATGGTGTGGGTGACTAGTTCGGTGTAGATATTTGAGTTATTGAACCTTTGGTTAAATCTCTCTTCCCAAAATTTTGACATAGTTTCACCCATTAAAAGTATAAACTAGTACAAATTTAGTTTGGCTTGAAAAAATTGAGTTTAACTCAATTTAAGAGAAATCAAGTTCGAATTCAACTATAATATTGAGTAGAGCTCAGTTCAGTACTATAATTAAACTAAAATTGACCAAAACGATATTGTTTTAATAAGACCAAAATAATGTCACTTTAGCCAATTTGAATCGAGTTTTTCCAAGCCAAACAAATCTTGGCAAGCTGATCACCCCTCAAGACTCTCCTAGCTCAAGCTCAATAATATAAAATCTTTAAGCTCAAGCTCAAAATCGAGTTTGTCTATAAAACAAACTCATTTTAGACTCGTCCAAGTTAAACTAACAAATGAGCTCAAGCCAACTCAATTTGAGTCCACCATTATCGGATTATGGGGATATATATTGCTTCGTGTGCGGATTAATATTTCATAATGGAGCAAACATTTGGAGACTACAGAAGTAAAGGTACTCACTTTCTTCAACCTTCCTAAGCGTTCTTCCATCTTAATGTTGTTGACGATATCCTCAGGTCTTTCACTTGCAGATTGCAGATAAGTCTGTTTCACAGGATCCATCATTCTTCTTAGAAAAAAATAATAAATTCAAATGTGCTTAATCTTAAGCAAATTGAGATAGATAGAACATGTACCAACCTGCATATTTCCAATTAAAAACACAAACAGCAGGGTGGAATAGATGATTACAGAAATCACATATATATTTTCCAGGGGAAAGGTACTTGGTTGGAGATTTTGACCGAAACAACTGCAAAAAAAGAGTAAATAAATAATGTGTTCCACATATCAGTAAAGTGGAAAGATAGGCACAAACCTGAGAACTTGCAGACCCCATCGTAAACAGAACAAATATTTCTTCAGAAATGGCTTCATTTCCACAATTCTATATTCAAGAGCATCATTGAATATTCCAAAATCTGTGATATTTGCTGTTTTATGACAACTTAGCTTCTCTAAATTATGATTACCACAAACGAAAGTGCTATATTTCAATGTATTCTTGGAAATGTATTCGTCCCTCCAACAAACAAGAATCCTGTCGATGGCAAAACAATACCAGATTGCTCCAAATACCTGAATTCAGAACCAGAAAGTCAGAATTAATTAATCTACAAAAAATAAGTGTTGGGCGGTACAAGAGCCAGTTGCAACAACTCCATCCAAGAGTCCATTGGAATGATTCCTTTAAGAGTTCATCAGAGTAAACGTTTAACTTGAAGGTCTAACCAGTGACCCGTTACAACAACTCCAAACTTGAGTTTGTAGGAGTGACCGATTAACTTAGTTCAACCAGTTACTCCTTCAAATGGATGGAAAATCACAGCCCTTGTAGCTTTTTGGGATGGGAGAGGCCAAATAGCACCTATCGATTAGAATTGACAATTTGAATTTGAATTAAAACTTACATGACCTCCATGCAAGTAAAGGAAAAGATTGAACACAGCTTTTGCCCATTTGGCTCTGGCGATAAACCCTGTCTGTTTGGAGGCATTTCTGATAGTTATCGAGAGTCCGATAACTAGAAGCATATATCCGAAAAGAAACAAGTTCGTTGTAGTCACAAAGATCTTGTCCGTTGTTCCCCTTGTCAAATCCGGAAGTATAGTCTGCAAACAAGTTCAAACAATCAAAACATGAAAGAAATTACAGACTAATAAGCAAAATGGTGAAAGATTTGAGCTTACCAACGTCATTAACAAGACTGGTACTTGAGTAAACATGAAATGTTCAATCCCCTTCTCTTTCCTAATAGTCCCCAGGAAGATTTTTCCGATTTCATTTGGAACATATAGCAGCATGTAAGTATTGAAAAAGGCAACCACAGCAAATGTGGCATACAATTCATTGTTGATTTCCAGGCAATTATGCTGGGAATTGATCACATAAGCATAGTAATGCAAAGGATGCACGAAGATGACGATCATATAAGCAGTGAGAAAAGCCCCGTATCCCCAAGGACTATCCAGGTCGAAAGTTTTTACTGCAACTTTCAGATAATGACGCAGGTGTTGCCAAATTCCTCGAGGATCATCACCTGCAATTTTAATTTCTTCTTTCTCACCGTCCTCAATACTCAAGGCCTGAAGCTGAGTCTCCGACCTGCACATTAATACAAAGTAGTTTAAAAACAGCTGAACCCACTACTTCCACTAACTTGCTAAAACTTACTATGTAGACTCACTTACATGATGAACAAGGCCAAAGTCTCTGGATTTCGATCTGCAAATTTGTCTGGAAAATAATGGTGGATTCTTCACCAATATTAATAACCAACCAGATGGAAACCTGGAAGGCATCAGATCCTAATAGTTGCTTTAATTTTTCCATCTGCAATATTCTTTTCTACTCCATAATTGGAGTCAGAGGACTGGAATTTTTTTTAAATTCGGTTAACACTATATGTACAAACAGATTAATGTGTCATCATGTGATTGCATAATCTAATCATCCATTAAAAGAATTCGGTAGTGGCTGGCGTGTTGATGAGTTAAAGGAATAATAAGTGATGATATAATAATTGGCCAGTGATGAGAATTCAGTATTCCACTGGAAAAAGGAAGGTAGTATTGAAGCAGAGGTAGGCCATATTGAGATAAAGTTGACAGGGAGACAATTATATATCATTTCTGGTACAGAACACGAGCATCATGAGAATGGATAAGTCTTTGATAAGTCAATTTTTATATTGTAAGGTGCAAGTGTAGAAGAATATTTAATGAAAAAGATACAGTAAAAGGTAAGTGATAACGCCTTCCCATGATATTGATTTTTTACTGCAATAAGCTTTGAGTTCATACAACAACTCAATTATGAAATAACTTTTGCATATACAAACTAATTTACATGACTCTGTTTCTTTTTCAATTATACAACAACACAAGAATACATACAGCCTAAAGACAGTTTACCTATTGTTCTTCAGCTGTGAAATCGGGTTCGGCTGGCTTCTGAAGCAGTATGGGTGGTACCCTCTCCGGAATCCTTGCCTTCCGAGTACTATTTCGCCGAATTGCACGAAGTGCATTAGCAGCAAATCTTGAGGCATAAATGGTGGCTCCTAAACCTGGTGAATTTCCACTAGCCTTAGACAGGGCATCTTGCAAACGATCCTCTTCTGCACGTAGAGACTCTTCTAGCTTCTTTTTACTATAGCGGCGCCAAGCTGCTTGTATGAAACAAGCTGCCCAAGTCCTCCACTGCTGTGAATAAAACCTAAAAGTATGACGCAACTGCTTACTGTGAAGCCGCCTGAATTGAGAGGCAGCAAACTTCAAGTCATCAGCCTTTAAAGCAAAGGCTTCAACTTCCGCCTAAGAAGCACGGAAACGCACAGCAGTGTGAGTTTCCATGAATCCGAAACGTTTCGGTTTCCGAAACGGCCGAAACTGGTATGAAACGTTTCGGGTCCGTTTCGGAAATTTTAACGTTTCGGGCCGTTTCGGAAATTTTAAATAAAAAGGAAACGCGTTTCTTTACCAGAAACAGTTTCCTATGCTCCGTTTTTTTCCGTTGCAGAAAAGAGAAGAATTTTTGTCTTCTTGTTTTGAAACACCTGTCTTCTGATTTAAGCCTTTTATTATTTTTAGAGGCCAAGTGCCCACCGGAAGGAAGATTCTGAGGCGGGCTTCTTACTTCTTGGTACACTTACCTTCCTCCAGGAATTATTAGTAACTCCCCTTTCATCCAAAGCCACTGCTCAATCTTCCTTTTCTGATTGATTGAAAAAGGAAACACAAGCAAAAACTTTTGAGGCACAAGAAGCAAATATGGAATTGGGTAAAATTTCATGTGATTCTAAAAATAAATAACAAAAATAGTTTCTTATACGGAATAGTCTTCTGGGCGTCTTCTCTTCTTTGCTGTCAATCTCCTGGGCGTCTTCTTCCTCTCTGAACAGTGGCTGGAAGAAAGAAAACTCTGTGAAAAAAGTGTGCGTTCCTCTAGGTCGGTTCGTCCTGATGTCACAGAGTTTTCTGGAACTGGGTCCTGATGTCACAGAGTTTTCCAGGAACGGAAACTGCTGAGACTGGAACTTTTTGGCTGTGACATTAGGACGAACGACCCAGAGGAAGTGTGCGTTTTATTGTATTTTTTATAAAAATTTTATATTTATAAAAAAAAACCCTATATTTTTTATATTTACACGTTTCCTCACATTTCTGTTTCTTATTTTTTTAAGAAAATATGTTTCCACGTTTCCGTTTCAACGTTTCGACGTTTTCGTTTCCGTGCTACTTAGACTTCCGCAAGAGCTCTAACAGTTCTAGTCGAGATGGGGAGATTAGAAGAGGAATGAGGATCCAGAGCCCACGTGAGAAGTTCTTCGCCACAGAAATCACCAGCCCCAAGATATTCAGAGTTAAAGAAACCAGTTCTTCCGCCATTGGTAGTTATAGTCAATAGCTTGCCTCGCATGATGAAGAGCATTTCGTCAACAGGGTCACCCTCTCGAACAATGTAGCTTTCTTCTGTATACAGCACTGGCTTGAGACAGTCACACATTGCATCCAAAAGTTGTTCATCCATTTTTTCAAACATTGGCACCTTAAACACATCCCACAAGAGGAATACAAGTTAAGAAAGAGAGGGTAAATGGTGAAAACAAACTTTAGAACAAAATAGGAACTCACTCTCATAAGCAAAGCTAAGCAGAGATGACGCTTTATGTCCCTTCTAAGATCCTTGGGAAGATTACAGAGCAGATACTCTTCATCAACACCTCTGGTTTCTTGCCATTTGTATTGCTCATAACGCCTTATTCGCTCCCTCAGAGTATCAGGGAGCAATCGATGGGCCATCCACTGCTCTGCATCACGTCTTTTCACTCTCATCTCCTCTAATCTTGTAGTTGTGGACTGCAAGTATGTCTGTTTCACAGCATCAAAATCTATATTAATGGGCCTATTTCTGAAACTCAAGTCTCGTGCACAACTTTGGAAAACCAACTCAAACTTGAAGACATAATTTAAGATATATTGTTGTATGAATGATATGTTGACATTTAGGAGCACCACTACAATGCTCCAAAAGAGACGACCACAATTCAATTCAAGCCTTTGATATTAACGTCAATCTATTCTTCATCTAGTTTTTTTATCCAGACTTGAATTTTCGTATTTTTTAACTACCAATATAATATTATAATGACATTAAATAACATTATAACAACACTAGACAATACAACAATATGAAATTATATCATTAAACAATCTATTAATATGAAATCACGAGTGTAAATTGAATCTTTTATAATGGTTTCTCTTGCTAATTTTATTATTCAATTACAAATACCTTTTCTGCTAAATAATTTTTTTTATGTTAGAAAGATTTCTTCCCTTATTAAAAGCCTGAGTGAAAAAAGAGAGATTATTGTTATGTATTTTCTCTTTCTGTATGAGTTATATGTAGAAAAATAAGTTACTGTTATGGTTTTTTTATTTAAAGTTTGAGATAAATAATATATATGTATACACGGTTAAGAAAAAGGGTAAAAAATTCAATCTCAAATAACCACTAGTGTATTTGTCCAAAATTTATTTTCACGCCTTTATCTACATCAATTAAATTAGTTTTTGGCTACAAATTCTACATGTATATGTAACTTCATTCAAAACTCAACCTATCTGTGGTAAGCATAGACTTCTGTACATACATACATGAAAGTAATAGTACAGCCATTCGTCTAACGTTAAATGGCACTATCAATTGTTACTAATTAACCATTCTTCCCTTCAAGTATCTTGGAGGTTTAAAGATCTTGGCATATGCAAACAAAGGAATGAACCACAAAAGATGATGCAATATTTCTGATCATTACCACCCAATTTATTACTCATTTTAAGTACATAGTTATTTAAGAGATAATGTGTCTAATCATTTTCTGTTTTTCTTTTTTAATTTCATGCTCAACAATTTTCTGCATAGAAACATATATTTATTAATGAAACAAATACTTGAGATAGGATAAAGGTTATATTAGGTCAATCAAATGAATCGTTAGGCCCTGTTCATAAAAAATTTTAAAACTGATCTTATATATATATATATATATATATATATATATATATATATATATATATATATATATATATATATATATATATATATGTATGTATGTATGTATGTATTTATAGTTTTTATATGACAAACCCCATGATTACAACATGTGTCGAGTCTTTGCATCCACTTTTTTTGTGCAGTTTATACGATAAACTTATCCCTACAACATTTCAAGCTAAGGTAAGAGCTTCTCGCTATAAAAATAATTCAAAACGACATTCAACATTCACTTACGGGATGAACAACGTGAAAGTCGAAGATCAATGATTATTATAAAGTAAAGTATGTTGCATGCTAAGTCGAAGACTTAGACAAAGGGTAGAAACCAAACATTGGAAGAAGAAGAACTACTTTAATTTGATATGTTTGTTGCTTTTTGCAAGAACCCTCTAACTCAAAGATCAATAGAAATCATTTTTTAACTCAAAGCAGTTACCATGTTTTGCCTTTACTATTATCGTAGTTTTAGACATAGCAATTCCTGGTAGGGCTGAATCTGGCTCAGCCTCAGCTCGGTATTTGGCTCAAATTCATCCACTAATCTCATAATCTCTGAAAATACCGTTATAGGCTTAGAATGGCAAAATGTATCATGTATTTCTGTTTGAAAAACTTTTCTGCATTATATCCTGACACGTAATATAATATCGTTTATAGGCCTCCGACCTTTATATTATTACATGTCAAAATACATCTTAATTAAAGCCAAAAAATCATAAAATAAACCTGTAATCAGGCCTCCGACCGTATCATATACATAACAAAAATTTGCATATTCATTCATTTCAAAAAATAATGAGAAGAGTTTAATTAGGCCTCTGGCCCTTCAACATTTCATAAGTTTCTCAAAAAAAAAAAACAATATATATATATATATATATATATATGTGTGTGTGTGTGTGTGTGTGTGTGGATGTGTGCAATGAGGACACTTACTAAGGATGTTACACCATGGCACAACCCAACGAAACACTATCCAACACGATCTGGAGAATGTCCTGGAGAGGAAAATTTATAAGGGTGAGCTAAAGGCTTAGTGAGTAGGAAATTTAAATCCTTAAGAATATTAAATGCATGTCAAACAAATAATAATATGTCATAATATCAGCCACACACACAATTTTTAAGTTTTAAGGGGAGATTAACAACCCAGCTATGACATACCATACCTTAATCCAACACCATGCTAATTATGTTTAAGACCACATGCTCCTCATGTACATTAACTTGAAATGTTTATCACACAATATCATCACACAAGTTAATTGTCATAAGAATGAAATTAACAATACTACTTTTATCTTATAGGAACATATCAATCATTCACGAATTTCCACTTCCAACTCAATAACCATTGCAATGTATCAATCAATTTATAGGTTTCCTTACATATCAAGACTCTGAAATAATTACTCATAGATATCATACAGTTACAATATAAAGATATACATAAAAAATATCATATAAAAGAAAATTTGTCATACCCAAAGGATGTCCCCACGTTGGCAGAGCAAGAGTAAAACAACTGTCATACCCGGTATACTAAAATCTCACACAGACAGAGCACTCAAATCTGTCATACTTGGCATGAAATAAGGCACAAGCAGAGCTCTAAAGTCTGTCATACCTGACATAATATCGCACAAACAGAGCACCTAAATATGTCGTATCCGGCATAAATATCACACAGGCAAAGCACTAATTGCATAATAGGTAATAACCAGAAACATCTGAATGATATAAATTTCCTATCACTATATATATAAATAAATGACTTGATATTATGAATTTTTTAGGACAATAACTATCAATAAACGCCACAACCACCATAAGCAAATGTCAATTACACATAAGACTTAATTAAACACTTCTAACTCAACCATAACATAAACAACAATTTAATCAATTTCCAAGACTTTCACTTGGTCACCAAGCTAAATTTTAAAGTCACTGTAGTCATTAGTTACACACACAAAATAACTTAACTAAGTATTCTGAATCCACATAATAATATAACTTTTACTCTATAGTCACTCATAACCTAAATCCATAACGTACATAAAGAAAACTATTATTTCTCTTGATTTTATAAGAGATTTCCATCAAAATCTATATTATCATTTTCAATGATTCACAATAGATTAAATACTATAAAATTTTATAAGACTATAAATATTAATTTCATAAAGATTATAGATAAAAGTTTATTCTCACTCACTGATTTGAGTTGTCTTTAAACCAGTGTTGAAATCTCTTGTTATTTTTCCTTCTTCTTCACCTAATTAAACCAATTTGAAACAACATGGTTAAAATTTTAGAAATCCTTAAATTGAACAATAATATCAAACCCTAAAACTTTTGAACAAAATGAAATACCTTGTTCTCTTTTCCTATAAATTCATTTTCTCTTCCTTCCCCTTTCTCCCTCTTTCTTTCTTTTCTTCTTCTTTCTTTTCTTTTCTTTCTTCCCTTCTCTCCCTTTCTTTCTCTCTTTTCTCTCGTCTGCGTCTTTGCTTCTTTTCATTGAAGAATGAAAAGAAAAACAAAGGCTAATGGCTTTATTAATATTTATTGGAAAGTTTCATTTAAACTCATACTTACACAAAATTTCACATAGCCCCTCCAAAGTTTCTGATAACTAATATTTGGGTATTTCAAGACTAGTATCTTTTATTACTGTTTCTTTCCATGAGCCCTTCTTTTGTCATAATTTGTGGTCATTTACTCCCCCCTTTACATAAAATGTAAGGATAATTATTCATAATTTTCTTTCATCGTGGAAGCATACTTACTGACACTTTTATATTATTTAGAAGGCCAAAAGACTTGTTCCCACCTAAGGTATAGTGAATTCTCAAACTCTCACTCTCTAACTTTCAAAAACTAAAACATCCACCCATGATTTGGAAAACTAACACCTACCCTCTAAAATTAAGTTAAGATTAAAGGCAAAATCATCATTTAACAATTATATTTAACATTTATATTATTTTACCCCCTTAATTTGAAAAACTAACAATTTCTCCCAAAATTAAGTTTTAAAAAGTAACATTTTCGCCTCTACCTAGGGTTTCCAATTTTGTCGACGAATTTTTGACCAACGATTGTCAATCTCTCTCCCTCCCAGTGTTGTCTCTCCTTCTGGTGCTTAATATCAGACCGACGATATCCGAATTCAACATAATCCAAACATCCAAATGAAGAGTCGAAACTCATTGTCTAGATCTTCATCGTCTAGACAAAGTCAGCTTCGTTTGGATGACGATGACTGTCCAGATGAGAAAATCGATCTCTTTTGGATCATCATTGTGGTCTAGACGAAGCTGACTTCGTCTGGACAATAAAAATCCAGATGAAGAGTTTTGACTCTTCGTATGGATTTCATTTGGATTCTATCGAATCCAGATATCGTTGATCCGATGTTGAGCACTAAAGGAGAGACGACATCGGGAAGGAGAGAAATCGGCCATCGTTGTCTAAAAATTTATTGACAAAATTGGGAACCCTATATAGGGGGAAAAACGTCACTTTTAAAACTTAATTTGGGAAAAATTATTAATTTTCAAATTAAGAGGTTAAAATTATATAAACTTTACATATTATTATTAAATAAAGATTTTGCCCCTAACTTTAACTTAATTTTGGAGATAGATGTTAGTTTTTTAAATCTTGAGTATATGTTTAAGCTTTTAAAAGTTGGAGGGTGGGAGTTTGGGAATTCACTATACTTGGGTGGGAATCCCTTGGCCAATTTAGAATTCGTTAGTTCTTGAAATTGTGGCATCGAGAATTTTGATGCCGCAGAGCTGGCCAGTTAAAGCAAGAGTAAAAGAAAAGCAGGCCTAGACCTTATAAGGCAAAAGGCACGAATGTTGAATAACAAGAAGACAAAATGTGTATCAGCGAAAGCCATAATTATACACAACCCAAAAAAAAAAAAAAAGGAACAGTTTAAACCAAAATATGTCCCGGCAAAGTCAAATCCAAGTGAGGACGACTCCCGACTCCATAGCCGTAAGCGTTCAAAGCTTTTTCCTGAAACTGTTTCCAGAAAATAAAAAATTCAAATTTTGCATATTTTCTTGGGAAAGATTAGTTAAATGTACAAGATGCATGTTTTTCAAATGTTTCGTATCTCATACCGTGAATGGAAACATCCGGTGCACTTCTTCAGGAGTGATCTCGTGCTTATTGCTGGTGGTTCTAGCTTATTAATGAACACATCTTTCAGGTCATAGGCCGTAATGGCGACGGCTTCAACATGCTTCAGCGTTTGAATGGTTCTGGTTGAGATTGGCAGGGTGGATGAGTGAGGCTGAGCTTGAATCCAGCTGACAAGTTCTTCCCCGATGATATCGCCTTCTCCCATAAGAACATTTTTGTCATTGCTGCGATCATCTGTGTCAGCCCTGGAGGAGGTGTATGTCCATAACTTTCCTTGCAGCACAAAGACAATTTCACTGATGGGTTCCCCCTCCCGGATGACGAGAGTTCGGTCACCATAGAAAGCTGGCTTCATACGATTACACAGCACCTTCAACAATGATTCTTCCCATTTTCCCAGCTCTTTTACCTTGATATGCACGCATTCAAGAACAAGAATAAGAATACAAACAACGTACAACCACCGCTTGAATATTTTGCCATAACATCAATAAGATTTTCTATGTTTTATGACTAATACTAATTATACTTTGATTTAATACAATTAAATAAATGAATAGTTTAATAAAAGTTTATTGATAGTTTTCATGTAATCAATAAAGATAGTTCTATATACTTCATGGTGTGGGTGACTAGTTCGGTGTGGATTTTTGAGTTATTGAACTTTTGATTACATCTCTCTTCCCAAAATTTTGACATCGTTTTACCCAAAAGCATAAACCAGTATAAGTTTAGTTTGGTTTGAAAAAATTGAGTTTAGTTCAATTTAAGAGAAATCAAGTTCAAATTCAACCATAATATTGAGTAGAGCTTAGGTTAGTAATATAATTAAACTAAAATTGACCGAAACGATACCATTTTAATATGGTCAAAATAATGTTACTTTAGCTAATTTGAATCGAGCTTTTCCAAGCCAAATAGATCTTAGCAAGCCGAACACCCCTTAAGACTCCCCAAGCTCAAGCTCAATAATATAAAATCTTTAAGCTCGAGCTTGAAATTGAGTTTGCCTAAAGCAAACTCGTTTTAGACTCTTTCAAGCTAAGCTAACAAATGAGTTCAAGCCAACTCAATTTGAGTCTACCACTATCGGATTATGGGATATACATTGCTTCATGTGTGGGTTAATATTGCATAATGGAGCAAACATTTGGAGACTACAGAAGTAGAGGCACTCACTTTCTTCAACCTTTCTAAGCGTTCTTCCATCTTCATGTTGTTGACGATATCCTCAGGTCTTTCACTTGCAGATTGCAGATAAGTCTGTTTCACAGGATCCATCATTCGTCTTAGAAAAAAATAATATATTCAAATGTGCTTAATCTTAAGCATATTGAGATAGATAGAACATGTACCAACCTGCATATTTCCAATTAAAAACACAAACAGCAGGGTGGAATAGATGATTACAGAAATCACATATATATTTTCCAGGGGAAAGGTACTTGGTCGGAGATTTTGACCGAAACAACTGCCAAAAAAGAGTAAATAAATAATGTGTTCCACATATCAGTAAAGTGGAAAGATAGGCACAAACCTGAGAACTTGCAGACCCCATCGGAAACAGAACAAATATTTCTTCAGAAATGACTTCATTCCCACAATTCTATATTCGAGACCATCATTGAATATTCCAAAATGTGTGATATTTGCTGTTTTATGACAACTTAGCTTCTCTAAATCATGATTACCACAAACGAAAGTGCTAAATTTCAATGTATTCTTGGAATTATATTCGTCCCTCCAACAAACAAGAATCCTGTCGATAGCAAAACAATACCAGGTAGCTCCAAATACCTGAATTCAGAACCAGAAAGTCAGAATTAATTAATCTACAACAAATAAGTGTTGGGTGGTACAAGAGCCAGTTGCAACAACTCCATCTAAGAGTCCATTGGAATGACTCCTTTAAGAGTATCGGATTAAACGTTTAATTTGAAGGTCTAACCATTGACCCGTTACAACAACTCCAGACTTGAGTTTGTAGGAGCGACCGATTAACTTAGTTCAACCAGTTACTCCTTCAAATGGATGGAAAATCAAAGCCCTTGTAGCTTTTTGGGATGGGAGAGGCCAAATAGCACCTATCGATTAGAATTGACTATTTGAATTTGAATTAAAACTTACATGACCTCCATGCAAGTAAAGCAAAAGATTGAACACAGCTTTTGCCCATTTGGCTTTGGCGATAAACCCTGTCTGCTTGGAGGCATTTCTGATAGTTATCGAGAGTCCAATAACTAGAAGCATATATCCGAAAAGAAACAAGTTCGTTGTAGTCAGAAAGATCTTGTCCGTCGTTCCCCTTGTCAAATCCGGAAGTATAGTCTGCAAACAAGTTCAAACAATCAAAACATGAAAGAAATTACAGACTAATAAGCAAAATGGTGAAAGATTTGAGCTTACCAACGTCATTAACAAGACGGGTACTTGAGTAAACATGAAATGTTCAATCCCCTTCTCTTTCCTAATAGTCCCCAGGAAGATTTTGCGGATTACATTTGGAACATATAGCAGCATGTAAGCATTGAAAATGGCAACCACAGCAAAGGTGGCATACAATTCATTGTTGATTTCCAGGCAATTATGCTGGGAATCGATCACATAAGCGTAGTAATGCAAAGGATGCACGAAGATGACGATCATATAAGCAGTGAGAAAAGCCCCGTATCCCCAAGGACTATCCAGGTCAAAAAAATTTATTGCAACTTTCAGATAACGACGCAGGTGTTGCCAAATTCCTCGAGGATCATCATCTGCAATTATAATTTCTTCTTTCTCACCGTCCTCAATACTCACGGCCTGAAGTTGAGTCTCTGACCTGCACAGTAATACAAAGTAGTTTGAAGACAGCTGAACCCACAACTTTCACTAACTTGCTAAAACTTACTATGTAGACTCACATGATGAACAAGGCCAAAGTCTCTGGATTTCAATCTGCAAATTTGTGTTAGGATTGGGGTATTTGTCCTCAATCCAATGATGAATCTTTATTATAAATATATGTTTTAGGTTTTAAACGAGAAAAGAAGAAAAAACATTAGAGTTTTGTATGTAGGCAACCATCTTGACTGATTGTGAAAAATCTCTGATGGCTCAAACAGCCGAAAAATCAGAAGTCTTAAACTACACAAAATGTTTAATAATATTTTGGTTAACGAAATAATTTTAATTTATTATATTTTTGTGTTTTAGATCAATTAGAGGTTACGTTTTTAACAAAATGATATCAGAACATTCAATCCAATAAAAAAGATAGATGATGATCGAAAAAATGAAGAGTCACCAGAAAACGTTTACAGAGGAGACTGACTTGAAGAAGAATCATCATACGAAAAAATGAATTGATAGCTACATATTAGAAAAGTGTCAAAAAAAAAAGGAGAAGAAGAAAATGAAAACAAAAGAAGAAGAAGGAGAAGAAAATGAAACGCCGGCAAAAGCGTGAAGAAAAAAAAAAATTATAGAAGACAGAAGGGAGAAAACGCAGAAAAGGAAGAAGAAGAGAAAAAGAAAAGAGAAAGGGGAGAGAGAAGAAAAGGGAACTAAGAAAGAAATAGACAAGGAGAAGGAAGAAAATTAAAAAAAAAAGGGTGGGGGCAGTGGCTGCTGCTTTGCTGGGAAAGGGAGCTGTGGTTTGCAGAAAAATAGTAGAAAAGACAGGGGGTTGGTTTATTGGGAAGAGAAAAAGAAAAGATGTAGACCTTTTGGAAAAAATGAGAGGTGAAGACGAAGTAAGCAGAGGGGGGTTGGGGGGGCGCATAGATAGATAAAAAATAATAATAACGATAAAATAGAAAAACAGAAAAAATTAATATATAAATACCCATATTAAAAATGTGATGGTTTTACAGAAAAAGAAAATATTAAGATTATGATATTTATTTTTAATTTAATAATTAATTTTTATTATAAATATATATTTTGAGTTAAAAAATATATATATTAAAATTTTGTATATAAACATCTATTTTTGATTGATTATAGGAGGTCTTTATTGTCTTAAACAGTCAAAAAATATGAGATTTTAAACTTTTTAAAATATTTGATTTATTTTTATAATATTTTAATTAATAAAATAATTTTAATTTTTTATTTTTTTATTTTTTTATTTTAGATGAACGAGGAACTAGGTTCCTAACAATTTGTCTGGAAAATAATGGTGGATTCTTCACCAATATTAATTACTAACCAGATGGAAGCCTGGAAGGCATCAGATCCTAATAGTTGCTTTAATTTTTCCATCTGTAATATTCATTTCTACTCCATAGTTGGAGTCAGAGGACTGGAATTGATTTTAAATTCGATTAATTTAATCATCTATTAAGAGAATTCGGTAGTGGCTGACGTCTTGATGAGTTAAAGGAATAATAAAGTGATGATGTAATAATTGGCCAGTGATGAGATTTAAGTATTCCACTGGAAAAAATATTGAAGCAGAGGTAGGCCATAGTGAGATAAAGTTGACAGGGAGACAAACAAATATCATTTCTGGCACAGAACACGAGCATCACGTGAATGGATAAGTCTTTGATAAGTCAATTTTTATATTGTGGGGTGCAAGTGTAGAAGAATATTTAATGAAAAAGTTTGGTTTGATTTTTGTTGAAGTGTATTTTAATAATTTTTTTTTTTTATTAATAATAAAAAATTATAATAATCTTTTATTATCAATACTGATATAGTAAATAATATAAGTGATAATCTGATTACCACATTCACCTTAGACATTTAAAGATTATCAAATTAATCTTAATTTTATTATAATTATAATATTATTTATTAATTTTTTGAGATAAAAATAAATTTATTTTTAAATAATATAATAAAAAATATTTAAAAATAATTATATTCAAAAGTATTTAAGTAAAATAATTTATTAATAATCTTTTATTATCTTTAACCAAACACAATAATTATTTATACTTATCAAATTTTATCAAATATAGTACTCATTTATACCCAATAATCTATCTTCAAGATAATTTTTCTATTTTGATAATAAAACATTACTCAAATTAAACACCCGTAAAAGGTAAGTGAGAATGCCTTCCCATGATATTGATTTTTTACTGCAATAAGCTTTGAGTTCATACAACAACTCAATTATGAAATAACTTTTGTATATACAAACTAATTTAGATGACTCTTTTTCTTTTTCAATTATACAACAACACAAGAATACATACAGCTAAAGACAGTTTACCTATTGTTCATCAGCTGTGAAATCGGGTTCGGCTGGCTTCTGAAGCAGTATGGGTGGTACCCTCTCCTGAATCCTTGCCTTCCGAGTACTATTTCGCCGAATTGCACGAAGTGCATTAGCAGCAAATCTTGAGGCATAAATGGTGGCTCCTAAACTTGGTGAATTTCCACTAGCCTTAGACAGGGCATCTTGCAAACGATCTTCTTCTGCACGTAGAGATTCTTCAAGCTTCTTTTTACTATAGCGGCGCCAAGCTGCTTGTATGAAACAAGCTGCCCAAGTCCTCCACTGCTGTGAATAAAACCTAAAAGTATGACGCAACTGCTTACTGTGAAGCCGCCTGAATTGAGAGGCAACAAACTTCAAGTCATCAGCCTTTAAAGCAAAGGCTTCAACTTCCGCAAGAGCTCTAACAGTTCTAGTCGAGATGGGGAGATTAGAAGAGGAATGAGGATCCAGAGCCCACGTGAGAAGTTCTTCGCCACAGAAATCACCAGCCCCAAGATATTCAGAGTTAAAGAAACCAGTTCTTCCGCCATTGGTAGTTATAGTCAATAGCTTGCCTCGCATGATGAAGAGCATTTCGTCAACAGGGTCACCCTCTCGAACAATGTAGCTTTCTTCTGTATACAGCACTGGCTTGAGACAGTCACACATTGCATCCAAAAGTTGTTCATCCATTTTTTCAAACATTGGCACCTTAAACACATCCCACAAGAGGAATACAAGTTAAGAAAGAGAGGGTAAATGGTGAAAACAAACTTTAGAACAAAATAGGAACTCACTCTCATAAGCAAAGCTAAGCAGAGATGACGCTTTATGTCCCTTCTAAGATCCTTGGGAAGATTACAGAGCAGATACTCTTCATCAACACCTCTGGTTTCTTGCCATTTGTATTGCTCATAACGCCTTATTCGCTCCCTCAGAGTATCAGGGAGCAATCGATGGGCCATCCACTGTTCTGCATCACGTCTTTTCACTCTCATCTCCTCTAATCTTGTAGTTGTGGACTGCAAGTATGTCTGTTTCACAGCATCAAAATCTATATTAATGGGCCTATTTCTGAAACTCAAGTCTCATGCACAATTTTGGAAAACCAACTCAAACTTGAAGACATAAAGTAAGTTATATTATTGTGTGAATGATGTGTGATACTTGACATTTAGGAACACCACTATAATGCTCCAAATGTGCCAAACCTCTGAATACAGCATTTATGGGCACCGGCCTACCTGCATATTTCCGATGAGAAATGAAAATAGAACCAAGCCTGATATGGAAATGAAGACTGCAAAGCAGATTTCCCAGATAAAAGTACTTGTTTCAAGGTTTTGACCAAGAGAACTGCAAAAAAGGAGAAAGTTCACAGATAAACTTGAAGAAGAAAACTGTAATATATCAGAACACAGCAAGCACATGCATCCATTAAAAGAATAAGAACAGAAATACATTACAAGGAAAAATATAAACATGCATCAGAAGACAGTAGTGCTGCATTAATAATACCAGGACTCTACAAACCTAAATTAACAAGACAATAATTATAAAAATCATTCAGCAGATACCTTTCCAAAGCATCAACCATCCTAAGTAGCAAACTAGCAAACAAAGATTACTGATGTCATCATCAATCAAGATGTTCAAATCCCACCTTAGCAAAAATATAAACATGATAAACTGAATAAGTAAATATCCTATGCGTGCAGACCTCAGATTTTGCAGGCCCCACCAGAAACAGTAAAAGAACTTCTTTGGAAAATATGTTGACTCCACAATACCAGATTGAAGAGCATCCAGGAATATTCCAAAATTAAATAGTGTTGCATTTGGTGTTTGTATAGGACAAGAAGCCCTTAGTAATGCACTATTTCCTTCACCATCACCACAATACAAAAAGCACCCAGTATGACCCTGACAGGCTTGTTTCCAGCAAGTTGTTTCTCTTTCTATAGAAAACAAGTACCAAAAGGCTCCAATTATCTGTACAAAAATCTTAAAAGTTAGAAATCAGAAAATTCAACCAAAAGTGACAATCACAATTCCTATCGCAACATAATGTAACCAGATGAGTACTGAGTATGAGAGATAAACGTTCTTTGCTCACATAAAATGGTAAGTTCTAACGCAGATTCCTTGCTAGGAAAATCCCAAACAGCCAAAATTAACTAAAAGCTATTCAAACTTCTAAAAACTCAGCATCCCACTACTGATAAGCAATCGAAACTTGATCACCAGCCAACAAAGCTATTTAGGTCTACTAACATTACACAGAATGCAACCTCACCTCAAGTAAACACTACAGTATTTGTCCAAAATTTATTTTAACCCCTTTTGTCTCCATCAATTAAATTATTTTTGGCAGCACATTTTACCATTTAGGTCTTCTGAACATTACACAAAATGCATCCTCACCTCAAGTAACCACAAGTGTATTTGTCCAAAATTTATTTTAACGCCTTTATCTACATCAATTAAATTAGTTTTTCACTACAAATTTTTCATGTATATGTAACTTCTTTCAAAACTCAACCTATCTGTGGTAAGCATAGACTTCTGCACATACATGCATGAAAGTAATAGTACAGCCATTCTTCTAACCTTAAATAGCATTATCAGTTGTAACCAATTAACCATTCTTCCCTCCAAGTATCTTCGAGGTTTAAAGATCTTGGCATGTGCAAACAAGGGAATGAACCAACAAAGATGATTCAATATTTCTACCGCTTGGTTTTAGCAAAGATAATGCAACATAACTATAGGTAACTATTTAAGATAAAATGACAACAATTGTGCAAATAAAACTTACATGGCTAGCAAGCATGTAAAGAAATAGATTAAATGCAGCACCGGCCCATGCAGTTTCAGTGAGTATGCCAGAAGTCCTTGTAACTTCCTTGTACAACGGATATATTCGAATAAACCTAGGCAAATATTGAATAAAAACAACAAATTTCAACAAGTTCTTTGTATTCAGAGCTTCTGATCCTCCCAGTCTTGGAATGATAATTAAAATCACCACCTGCACACATAGAACTAAGTCAGAAGTCCACAAATTGATTTCAAAGAAAACTGGCATCCACTGGAAAAGGACATAAGCATGGAAAAGTGATGATGACAACAACTCCGGGAGCAAAGAATATTTTCAAATAAATCACAAGCTTAGATACTACATTCCTGCTAAGATGAAAAATACACTCAATGTGGGAGTTCAGAATCTAGCATGCCCAGTAATAGATTAAAAAGTCTCTCACAATAAGAAATTGACAAAAAAATAAAAACATAAAAAAATTAAATAGTCCAGCAAAAGCAGGGAAAATATTTCAATCTCCTGGATGACAACAAATGTAACAAGCATGATAAGCTAAGCTCCCTGTTTGGAATGCAAAAAAATAATTGCATACTATATATCAAGACATTACTTCTACTAAACTGAGTTGCAATTAAAAAAGAAACTATTAAACAGCATTAGGCACCACAAAGAAATTTTTTTAGGACATAAAGAAACCCCTTTACCTGTGGGAGTGGAAGGACAGCAAGAATGTCAATTAAGAAATATGATGATAGATACTTCTTTGCTATTAGCCAAGTATCTTCAACCAAAATACCTCTTCCAAATACCCGAGAAGGGGGAGCAATAAAACCAGTGCGAAACTGAAAAATTATATGAAGTAAATAGAAGATATCTGTGAATGACCGCAACACACTTGCCGTAGTCTCCATCTTTCGGTCCAGGGTCAGGCACTTCTTACCACCATTAACCACAGGAACATAAAAGAACAAAGGATCCAATGAGATGGCAACCATACATGACAACACAAATATCTTATTCCACCTCTCAAGGAATGGCCCTTGTGGGTCAAGAACCTTCTTCTCAGATCCCAAGCCTTTATTCACAAAATTATTAAACGAGTAGGATCTCAATGTTTCTCTAAACCCCTTAAACCTCTCAGACCCAGATTCTAAACCTCTTTGGAACTTCTCCGAAAATGAGTTAACAGTAATTCGGAATTTCTCAGATCGCATTCCATAATTCCCAGAATACTGCCCCTCTGGACTTTTATCTGAATCCCAATCATTAAACCTGAACAACACATAACATAATCAAGTATAAAGTCGATCTATATGCACCCACCTAAGAAACCATTGAATAGAAGCATAACAAAGTGATAAACCACCAGAAAATCCTAATAATAACTTGTTTAAAATTGTGCAATCACAAAATTAGTAAACTAACCTCACTAACTTCCCTGAGCGGTAACTCATAACTATAGCTTATTCACAATGCAATATCCAAACAACAACAAAAAAATATAAGCCCAGTCCACCACTTCAAGCACCGCGAACTTCCCAATATCTCACCTGATTCAAAATTTATAAAAGAAAATAGTCAAAAATACAAAGCAGAACTCCAAGTACAACCCAAGATAGAATCAACATTAAAGAGTAAACTTTTAAGTAAAAAATGAACCTTTTCTGAAATCAATAAACACTTTTTTCTTCTTCAAAGAACAACAACGAAATAGATACTGAAACACAGCAAGTTTCAGAGATGAACAAATTCGAAATGGAAAAAAAATACAATAATAACAAAAATAGAAAGAAAAAGTAGACATGCCTGAGTGGTGGGTGATTCAGTGGGCCTGTGAAATTGAGAGAGAGGGAAGTTTCGAGGAAGAGGGCTTGAGGGGGGCCAGAGAGTAATGTATTGAACAATTAAAATTACCAACTGTTTCTTTACTTTGGTCAAGAGATTGTGACTGTGTAATGGAGCAGAGAGTCACAAGGAAGATGACAGACACCCGCAGCTGCCAAAAGTTTCTTGTGAGTGGTAGGGTCCCACTTATGACTTTTCAAGTAAACGGTGCCGTTCTTATCTCAGAAAAATGAGAGGGAAAGTTGCAAGAAGTTACGCATATGAATAAAATTAATAATTATAACAAAAAAAAATATTTACAAATACTAAAATAAATTTACCATCTTTCACGTCTTTTAAAAACAAAATAGTCAAATTAATAAAAATTAAAATGGATAATATTTATTTATTTTAAAATAATTTATTATGGATAAACCGTAATAATAACAACAAAAATTTCATTTATAAAAATGACATAAAATATTTTTTACAAATTTCTCGACTAAAAGATAAGAGATGAAAATATTAAATTTATATGTAGTTATTATCTTTTTTGTTATACATTTTTTAACAAATAGTATTATAAAACTATTATTTTCCTTGTTACTTGTATTTTATAATAAAAAATTATAATACTAATTAAAGTGATATTAAGAATGAAAGTCTTAATTAATATAAACTTATTCTAAACAACATCGTAAATGACCTTACCAATTTTTTTTTTTTCAAATGATTTTAAAGAGAGGTCCAAAAGTATTTACCCTTTTACATACTAAAAATGGTAAATTTGTATGTTATATTTCACCTGAGTCATTTTTATATTTTTTGAATTTTGGTGTCCTCGATTTCCAATAGGGGAAGACTGTGTGACGTGGCGGCCATTTATTGGTTTAATTGGATAAGTAAGATATTTACTCAACCGGGGATTTTGTCCTCGTGATGGCAGCGCAAAACGCGGCGAATACTGACTAGTGTACGGCGTCCACAGCGACGAAAGTCAAACTGCCTGCCCAGATCGTATTTTCGGTTGACTTCTACACCGAAACCCTACGATTATTTTATTTATAAGCTAAATTGCCCTCTTATAAATACGGGGTATTAATTAAGAATAAATTACATTTTTTTCACCGAGGCTTCGGCCTAACATGAATAACATTTTTTTATTTAAAATTAATTTTGTTAATAAAAAAATCTTATATCAGTGTTAAAAAAATAAAATTATTATTTGTTTTTCAAAATTATAATATAATCTCGAATTAATAAAAAATTTAAAAATCTTTTAAATATTTAAATTTGCATAAGAATCTTTTTTTTTTTAATTTTACTTTCAGCCTTTTATTCATCATATTCATGCGGGATTCCATCACTTCCCTTTCTTCAATAACCCACCTCATAATCCCAAAAGTTAATTCACCCTCTATTTTGTCCCACCATCTTATCTCCTCTCTTTCATGGTGATCTTTGATCCCTCAAACCCTCTCTCTTGTTACCATTGAAGTTGTCATTGACAACTTCTTTTGATCAAGTCATTGATGTCTTGATCAAATGAAGAAATCGTTGACAATAACTTAGATGCAACAAAATAGACGGTTTTAGGGTTTTGAAAAATAACAACAATAGTGAAATTGTGGTTGTAATAAAAGAGGTTGTAAACAACTGAGGTTTTCAAGATTTTAAACCTTTAAAATGGTCAAATTATCCTCTTTTAAGCATTTAAATGAGATTTGCAAAAAATTATTTTTCATTTCTTTCTCAAAATATCTTATGGTGAAATTACTATTATACTTTTACGTCGTTAGTTTTTTTATTTTTACAAAATTTGATTTTTGGTAATAAAGTATTATTTATATCATCTAAATGGGGAAAATTGTTTTTAGCTCAAACATAGCGTGGAAACTTGTTATTTATGTTATAGTAGGTATTCTAAAGTCAATCATTAAGATTATTTTATAATTTTATTCTAATAATATATCTTATTTTAATAATGATAAATTGGTATTTCTTCATCAATTTCTACATGTGTATGTATGACGTATATACTTAAATTGATAAAACCATAATGAAGGGATCAATATGTAGTTTATTCATGAGACCTCTATAGGCACGAACAATGGTCAATCTAAAAACATTCATACCCTTAACATTTTTATGACCGAATACACAAATAATGTAATACGGTTATCATTGTATTAAACAATCACACCAAAAGGTTCAAGTTTCAAACACTATTTGCCTTTTAACTTGTCAAACTATGACTTAGGTTATTCTATTTAAGTTTAAAAAAATGATTTTTTTTTAATTCGAATATATCAATAATTTTGAGAGGTTGAATTGATGATATTGTCGAAAACCGGTTGATATTGAAAAGAATGACCAAATATATGAGGGTTAAGATCATATATTTGAAACGAGTAGAAGTTAAGATCACATTTTTTTAACATGTCGATACTCGACAATTAATATCAAAAAATTTAAAAAGAAATAAATAAAATTATTCACATCAAAATATTAGTTTAACATAACAAAAATTCTACTGTACATGAAATTATAATACAAAAATACCGGATACAAAATATACTAAAATGTGAATATTTATTTATAATATTACATTCAATTAAAATATTTCAAATGTGTTGGATGATATGAAACAAATTTACTTTGTTAAACAAATTGGACCCTTCAATAAATGCGTCCAACATTGGCTTTTGAACTGTTAATCATTTGAGATATAATATGGATCTTGACTTGGCAATTTTAATAATTTGAGATATTTTGTGAGATATTTCACAAATTTAAAAAAAGCTAAATGACGTTATTACGTAAAATTTATAATATAGAAATATATTATATTTAAAAAAAAAATTCAAAATTAAGGAAGGTCAAGTGTGCCCCCTCCTTATGAAACTATTGTTAGACCTGAACCAAGAAGTTGACCCGATTTGATTTTATTCAGTTTAAATTTATTTAGTTCAAACTTAAATCGAGTTTGAATAAGAGGTTTGACTTATTTTGAAATCAAACTAAAAAGAGTTCGGTTTGGTTTAGTTTGTCAACTAGGTAGATTATTTGATTTTATTTGAATTTAACTTGTGATTTGATTTGAATTATATTAAGTAATTGTTAAATGATGTTGTTTTACCAATAAATCATAAATTTGAACCACATATTCAAGTTATGAATTTAAACTATAAATTCGAATTAAACTCTAATATAATTATTTTCATTCAAACCGAATTAAACTTGAATTGAACTTTTTTTTTTCGAACCAAGGTATTCAAGTTTAATTCAGTTCACATCCACCCCTATATAAAAATATTGTTGCCTTGCTCTAACAAACACATCTATCCAACTGCCTTACTTCATATGGTTGAAAATTGCATGCAATGGTCATTAAGGGTGGATTCAATATGAGGTGTTCAAGTTTGAAGCATTATTTGGCTTAAATAAGCTTAATTCGAATTAAATCATTAGTGAATTTTTTTTTTAATTATTATTCTTCTTTTACGATAATTTTTTCTCTTCTAATATTATTATTTATTAATATAGCGAGTCATACTTAATCTTGAGTTGACCATTCTAGAGTACAACAAAACTTAAATTGACCTTTGTTAAATCGAATTCTATCCCTAACGACCCCAAGGTTATCATTCGAGGATTGGGCTTTGAGTTTGTTATTTAGATTCATTGGTTAGGCTTACTAAATTTGGTCTACCACAAATGAAATTAACTTCCATACGGGATGGGATAAATAGTGTGCCCAAACAACAGGGTATGAGATTCATGAATCATTTCTACCATCAAGTTCTATCATTTCTTGTGAAAACCAGAACATAACACGTGTCATTAATCATGTATTATAAATACATATTTTTATGATATTTTATATATATATATATATATATATATATATATATATATATATATATATATATATATATATATATATATATTTCGTTTTGATTTGTTTGATTAAAAAAATGGAGAAGAAGTATGATAGAGTTGAGTGTAGAAGATAATAGCCAAAGCGATTGCATGAAAAGTGCCACGTTGCCATTTCTCTTCGGTGCCAAGCTACAAAATGCTGCCTCTGTCTTCTCCGCTTCGCAAGTCTCACACTCACTCACCGTTCTTCGATCCCTCTCTCTAGGGTTTACAGATTCTCTTTCAGGGAGAGAGAGAAACCTTGTCAAACAAATCTTAATCCAATTCAAACTACGTGTTTCGTCAGATTCGGATAATCCATTTTATCCGACCCGAACCCGATCACACCCACCTCCATTACGCTTTTCAGATCCGCTTCTCTTTAGCACCTCCAATTCCGCAGATTCGTTCAATCAAAGATCCGTAATTCTTTGAATATTCTCTTTTAACACATTTTCTTTTTAATTTTTGAAAAGTAATATTTAATTAGTTTGCATTCGAGTTAAACACCCTTGAATTTGAAATCTCACAGCATTTTGGCGACATTTACGACGTTGTTTTTTTTAATTTTAAATTTCTCTTTTCAGATTTGGCATCGCAGGTTGGAGCGGTGGATTTTAGATGGTATGCAACATTTATTTAAGGAGTGTGATTGTACGAGCTGGGAGAGTAGGAATATTGACGAAAAGGAGGGTTCAAATAACCAACACCAGGAGGATTTTGCATGCGTGTGTCGGCGTAAATTTTACGTGGAATTGCGAATTTAGGAGTTTAAAGATGATGGTTGATTCATCAGGTGCGGCGGCAAAACGCGGACCAACTGTTGATATATTGCCGGAGAAAGAAGATGATGGTGGATATGTTAGTGGAGGATTGAAAAGGTGATAATGAGTTATTGCATTTGTCAATATTCATGTTGCAAAATTTACTGCATTTGCTATCATATGCATTTGATTGATTAGTTGTACATTTTTATTGAATTGTATGTAGATTGAATTTGATTGTTTATTTAATTGACTTGCCCTTTATGTATGTATGGATTGGAGATGTATGTATGAGATTGTCTGGTGCTAAAAAATGGTGGTGGAAATTGAATATCTTTCTTTGTTTTTACAATTTGTGGAAGTTTTTTGAAACTGTCTTTCTGTAGAAATGGGAAAAAGTTGGAGATGGTATTTTTTTTACATTTGGTTTTAAAAGTATATAAGAAATTTAAGTAAATTCAACCATTACTAACATTTTCCTATAACTGTAGTTATATTAAGAGAAATCTGTTTCTTGTGCTCACAAGAATCAACATGAATGTTTTGTGTTGAGGGTTTTACAGTTGAATAAATGATCGAAAGTTTTGCTATAGAGGTTATATCTTATGCTATTCATGATATGTACGTGCTAGATGGATAATCAGGTTTAAACTTACTATTGATTTCTTTTGTGGTGGACAGTGAAGATGGACGACTGAGATGTGGTTATTCAAGTTTTAGGGGAAAGAGGGCAACCATGGAGGATTTCTTTGATATTAAGACTTCCACAATTGATGGGCAAGCGGTCTGCATGTTTGGAATCTTTGATGGTTAGATATTCCCTGATCATTTCTTGCCTTGGAGAAAGATCTAAAATTATGGACATAAAGCAATGTATCATGGATACTGTCACCAAGTGTCACCATGGTGACAAACGAAGATTGAAACTGCTATACAGAAGTAGTGTTTCAACTGGTTATCAACATCCACGTGACTGACTGGAAAATAAATGCTTTATGACAAGTCAGTCTTGACTGTTATATGTGTATGGTAATTATGATCTGCGACATGATGTCATACACGTGGAATGAAGTTAGGGTTTACAAACACAAGTCCATCTGACACCTGGAATATGAGCTGCAACTTGTTTTATGATTTAAATAGGATCCTCTTAGAAAGATAAACGTATATTTATTGATTGTCATAATAATGGTCCAAGGTCTGGATGTTTGCTTGTAGGATCTAGACTGCTTATTTAATTATCAACTTTTAAACCTGTCAGCTTGATACTCTGATCCTGATCTTTGTTTATAGATCATAGCTGTTGTTTACTGTTCAAGGACAATGTGTCTTATGTCTATTTCTGTTGTTTCTTTTTATAACATGTAAAATGTACCATTACAGGTCATGGTGGTTCTCATGCTGCTGAGTATTTGAAGCAACACTTGTTTGACAATCTCATGAAGCATCCACAGTTCATGAAAGATACTAAATTGGCTATAAGTGCGTACATACTTTCTGATTGACATTGTAATGGTCCTAATGGATTCATTGTCATAAAGGAATTGGTCCATATGATTGTAGCATATCCTTCGTTCTCCACATAAATGCAGGATCCCATGCACATTCAGATGTTTACATTTCTTCTAGGGCGGATGAAACATCTAGTGGCATTAAGTCTGTCATGTAGGGGTCCAGTTTGTGGAGGCCTGCATGGAGTGTTTTCCAATCTTTTGATACTGATTTGTATGAGTTCATCCAGTGACCCGAGTGAGCTTGCAGGTGAAACATATCAACAGACTGATGCTGCCTTTTTGGAGTCTGAAAAAGATACTGTCAGGGATGATGGTTCTACTGCTTCAACAGCAGTTTTGGTTGGTAACCACCTGTTTGTTGCTAATGTTGGAGATTCGAGGACTGTGATATCAAAGGCTGGTAAAGGTATTGTTTACTTTAATATTTCCGGTGTGTGTTCTTTTGGAGGTCGATAAACAGCATCTAAAATGACTGTTTCCGGTATGGCAAGTATATAATGTAGTTGTCATAAAGGATGACATTGAACAGTTAACTTCTTATATTTGCATGATCTATATCAGTACAGGTTTAAGTCCAATATTAGACTTTACAAGAAATTCATCAGATGCTAATTAATTTATGTGAATAAGGTTTCTTATTCTATTGCATGATGCAATTATGTTCAATATTAGGCATCGCTTAAATATTGTTGTTGGCTAGAAATGACTATGCATGTGTGGATTTACATGCATTTTTTGGCTAAAAAAGGTAAAGAGAGTGTCTATTTGGATATTTTGTAATATATAACTATTCAAAATCTTCAAGACGATAATTTGCAAATATTTGAAATGGTAAAGTATTGCTTTAGGAGCATGGGGTAACCACAAAATTATGTTATATTGGCTTTATTGTTTTCCTAATAAAATGCATGTTATAAAATCTAACCAAGATTTTAAAAAAAAAAAAAAAAATTAAAGTATCACTGACTGTTAGGTTTATTCTTTCTAATCTATTCAATCCTCAATGTAAACTTATACACTACTTTTGCTTTACATTTATGTGTTCAAATTAGTTATACGTTGATAAATACTCAACTTTATTTTCATATGAAGGAAATTAAATATAAGAAATAAAATAAACATACTTTTAAAATTTTGTTTCTAAAAGATATTGTAAGAAATCAATAATAAAGAAATATATGTTGCATTTAATGCACACACAGACACATGCATATAAATGTTTTCCCATCTTTTGTGAACTTACTATAGATGAGGAAGGAATCAATATTTTTCTTTCTGTTTTTTTTTTTTTAAAGAAATATATATAAAAACAATATTCTTGTTCAAGGAGGTTATATGGGTACAAGCAGGGGGGCCTGCCCAAAATTTGCCTCTAAAATATGAGTTGTTTTACGATGCATTATATATCTACTTTTGCTGGCGGTTATATCAGTTGTTGATCATTTTAACCAGCAGATAGGCTCACAATTGGATTAATTATTTACTTTTTACTGCATATGAAATGAATATTGAGTAAACCATTTCTTTTTGTTCTTTCTAATAGCTATCCCTCTCTCTGAAGATCATAAACCCAACAGAAGTGATGAGCGGAAGAGAATTGAAAATGCTGGTGGCATTGTAATGTGGGCAGGTAAAATTGTTCACTGTATAAAATTTATTTTTGAAGTAAGCAGCTGCAAATTGTCTATATATTAGCTTCATGATAATTTCCGTGCAGTAGGGTATCTGGCACAACTATTTTGTAGGGTTGAGCAGTTGCTAAAAGTTGTGCTTAACTGCTGTGTCAAAATATAGTTTGACAGAATTCTTGACGTGACAGAAAGAGTGCCTTTAGACTGTTGTTCATTATAGTGTTTTGCCAGGGACTTGGAGAGTTGGAGGTGTTCTTGCTATGTCACGAGCGTTTGGTAACCGTATGTTGAAGCAATTTGTTGTTGCTGAACCTGAGATCCAGGTAATTATCAATATCTTCTGTTGTATTATCTTGTGAAGGATTTGAATTTGTTTTTTTTTTTGGCCCCTGTAAGGATAATCAGGGCTTTCCGAGGGTTATGTTTATATAGTCATCTTGCTCTTAGTGGTAGAAAGTGGGTAAATCTCCGTTACTTTTCTGTATAACCTATGTGAAATTGCAATTAGCGAAACCCTTTTTCATGCTAGCCTGTACATTCCTAGTGGCTCCTAACTTGATACCTGTATATTGGGACCACCATTCATAATGACTATCACTATTTTTTGACTATTGGTGGATATATTTTCAGTTGGTTGCAAGTTATTAGAAATCAATTTACAGTATGTTTTGCTGTACTTTTATAGGAGCAAGAAATAGGCGGAGAATTTGACTTGCTTGTTCTTGCAAGTGATGGACTATGGGATGTACTACCCAATGAGGTAAGCTAGCTCCCTTTCTCTCTCTCTCTCTCTCTCTCTCTCTCTAAAACAATTGTGCAAGCATATTCCCTTCCTGTGAAATAGGCATTATCACTTCCTTTTTTTTTTTCGGAACTTTTCTAGAAGACCTTGTTGAATTATATTAGTAGTGGAGTAGCATTTGCTTTTGTCTATTTTTATTGAAGTGGATTTATTTGAGAACTGTTGTTTATTTTAGAATATGAAATAGAATATAGAAACCACTCTACATGACATTTGCCATAAAACCATGGTAGGGCCAATGCCCTATCACTGTGCTTCTTTGCAAGTCAGTCTCCAAGAGGGCGATTTTACTGGCATAAATATTTGCAGATCTCATCTAACGCCTATCCACTAATGCGTATATATGCATTTCTCATGTTCAGGATGCTGTTGCACTTGCCCAAAGAGAAGAAGAACCTGAGGCTGCAGCTCAGAAATTAACGGAGACTGCTTTTACCCGTGGCAGTGCTGACAATATATCATGCATCGTGGTGAAATTCCACCATGGTGGTGATGCTAATCAAGCTGATCCCCAGCCTGATAAGATATCTTAATTTATATTGCCTGTGTAGGTTTATTGATCCTTCAGCTCAGGTATAGATCATCTTTCTGAATCTTGCACATGCATGTTGGGTAAATGTGCATACCAAACATGGCGGCAATTTTTTTATTCATTGTTTTGTTTCTAATTTGCTCGTTGTATTGAGTACATGAACCATTTCTATGTTGCCATCCGGGTATTTTGGTTAAATAAAGACATGACGCATTTTGTGTTTGGGCAGCCATTAAATTATTTGATGTTATACTAACAATAATATTTCAAATACTAATAATACAAATAGACATTAACTTCTTAGGGGTTAACAAAATTAGTGGAACATTAAAACTTTTAAGAAGAAGGTATGAATTAAAATTTTTAAGAAGAAGGTATGAATTAAAATTTTTGTCGCACATATGAAATCTATATTTAATTGGTATAATAGTTATAGGTCTAATCACTATGTTTTGAGTTTATCCATTCAATCAATACAAATAAAGTTTTTCACTTAACAAATAATATATAAATATATATAATATAAACATTGACATCTCGTTTAAGTGATTTTGGATGGAGTCTATTGTTAATATGCCTAATACTACTAGGCAAGAATTGCCCTCGACGACAACATTTTCAGTCTGATTATGAAATTAAAATACTTTCCCTTGCGGGTCTTGCAGTAAAACCCTTGACTTAATTATATGATTAATTCTATATTTAATTCAGTTAATGTTTATAATTTTCAAGTAATCACTAGGGCTTAAAATCAGCGAATGGTTGCCGGGAAAATCAAGGAAACGATATCTAATGCTAACAATTGTCAATGTAACTCAAAGCCACAGACATCGAAACCAATCTCTTGAATTAACCCTTCCAATTGGATGCTGAGAAATCTCGGTCTGAAAGAAGACCGTTAGTGAATGTTCTGTCTCTCATTAATTGGCCTATTTATACACATTTGAAAATGACATTTTTCTTTCGGTTTTCTAACATTTTCTCAAACCAAAAGCCATTTTGGGTGCTGAAAAGGTTTAAATGATCTAAAGTAAGTGTTTTTCGACTTTCCAGGACTGGAGTTCAAGCTTCGGTATGGGTGATGTTCAACAGTTCAATAGTTCGGCTCACATGGGTTAACCATTGGAGATGCAAGTTAAAGTTTACACTAGTTAAGGTTGAGTCCGATAAATATAAAACAAAATAATGTTATCTTGATTCAAAGTTATATAATAAAAAGATATTATTTTGTATTACTTACATAATATAAAACTAGTATAAAATAATATCATTCTGGATTAGTCAAAATATTATCATTTTATTTGTATATACAAACCATTAACGAGTTTATCAAACTAAACATTCTAAAATTTAATCTTGAGTTCAATAAAGTTGCTTACCATAGCTCGAGTTCAAATTTGAGTTATGATCACTTATTTCAAGCTTGAACAAGTTAAGTCAACAATTGAGTTTAAATTAATTCGATTCGAATTTATTTTTAACTAAATACCTATCATGTAAATAATTACTTTAAAAATCAATAATAATATTTATTTAAAAAAAACTATGGATATCTACCGGGCATATTCATAACATGTTTTTATTAAAGATTACACTGGAAGAATATGTATTTTGCGTATGTTCAAAGCAAGGCTTTTGGATCCCTAGGTTTAGGCCATTTGTTCTAAATATAAATTCCTTAAAGATTAAAAAAGTAAATGGAAATAATACTAGTTGAACCAATCAATTTACAGACTAACCCCTTGATAGAGTGAAGGCATGCTTGAGATCTAAACCCATTGACTTGAATATCTAAAATTAAGTTTGAAAATTTTATATAAAATTATATATAAGAGTTGGATGGTAGTGGATAGGAAGTGGTGGTTGCTTATGTTAGATTAGGTAGCAAATAAAAAATACAATAAAAGTATATATACGTATTTTTAGTATATAATTTGATACTCAGATGATGTGTCATCATGTGATTTAGATTAAAGATTAAAAAAATATCAAATTATATGATAATATATAATTTGTATATCCAAATTATGTATCAAAAGTGTATACACGTAATATTAATAATAATAACATTATTCTAAAAAGAGAAGCATGGTGTAGTTCAAAGTTATTATCTTATTCAGAAGCATACATTAGTTGAAGCATTATGAGTGCAAAGGCACCATGTGCTTCTCTCATTATCAAGGCATTGGATTATTGATGGCAACTTTTCACACATGGGTTGTGATATAAATAAATTCAATTTAATGCTATAATTAATAATATTATTAATGACCTTCATATTCATATGTCACCACTCAATTTCTTTTTTGGGTAACATGCCTACAATCCTTTTCTTGTTACCACCTATTTGAGGATGATGGCTATTACTAATTCCATGCATTTACTTCCTCTTATGTCTTTACATTAATATCAAGAAAGAGATTTGAATTAGGGTTATAATCGCACCAAACCGAACTTAGTAGGGCTTGATTAGGTATATATAATCTCGAGCTTCATTTTAATAAGCCCATAACTTGGAGGCTTAAGGTTAAACTAAAAATAGAAATAGTTTATTGGATTTTGGTTAAAAATTTTTTAGTTAAACTCGTAATTTATATATTTATCAGTGACTTTTTTGTATTCAAAGTAAAAAAATAAAATTTTAACTATATACGTGAAAGATTTTAATCTTTTAGAGGTTTATTAATATTATGCATAAACTTAGTTTAACTCTTTTGTGATCCTAATAGAAATAGTATAAAAATATATATCTAATTTCAGATATCATTATTAAATAGTTTGAACACGTGCATCACTATAAATAAAAACACTTTGATGATATTAAATTATCTCAAATATATTCTAATTTGTTTTTTTTTTTTTGAATTTAAATGTATGGTTAATGTAATGAACCGAGTTTAACTAAGTAAATATTGTTTATTTTTAACAAATATCAGTCGGGAAATTTATTTTTGATAAATCATAACAATTAAAAAATAAGGAAAATATAATACTAATTCCCTATATAGATCAATCTTACAAAATTAGTTGAAAAATGCCATGTAACACTGTGATGCTCCCTGCCTACGTTTTATCTAACTATTATCAAATTATAGCAGTAACCCTTTTCCTTGGAGGGAAAATGTCACTCAACAAGTCAAATTTCCAAGTCCATGCCCACAAATTCAAAGACTTTTGAAAGTCCAGTCAATAATTTTGTAAACTAAATTCTGAAAAGGGTTACATTGCCTGTTCATTAATTTAGTTGAATAGGTCATGTATAACCTATGGATTGGAATGACTTATTATAGTGCGGATATGATTTGTTGTGAAAATATGACTAATGAATACGCGTATTAAGTATTTGTTATCTATAATTTGTATATAAAAATTGTAATAAAGTGTATAGAAAAAATAAAAGTAATATAATAAGAAGTGAACGAAAATGAAAAACTCAAACAAAGAGAACAAAAATAATATTTTTTTCATCTTGTAATCTTTTTTTTCATTCATACTAAATTTTTTTTATTGTTTGTCTATAAAACTTATGTTCCTATATTCGGTATTTGTACATTTTCCTATTTGTTTTTCTTTGAGTTCCATAACCCACGTAAAGAATGCCAATAACATTTACAAAGAAACACACCATAAACCCATCAAGTTGGGTAGTAAGGATAGAGCAAGAACAAAATAATTTTTCACAATTTCACTTATTTTTATATCATTTTAAAAAATAAAATTAAGATTCAATCTTATTTTTTCTCCTAAATGACCTCGTGGGTATTCTACTATTCTCATATTCATTACATACAAATAATATATACATATATACACATGTATATGATATGAATATAGTAACTTTTTTTTTGTAAGTAATATAATGACTTTATACATACATGTAAAATATATATATACACATGATATTACCTATCAAAACATGAAAAAATAGGAAATATCTCAGATATAAACCACGTTAACATAGGTTAAAAATTATATTATAATTTAATATTATTTAATTATATAATAATTTATTATCATTAATACTTAAATAAGTACTTATTGACACATATTTTTATTATCCGAAGGAAAGGATTTGTGTAGGTGGTAACTAGGGATAAGGTAATTATTAGGCAATGAGATGCCAATATTTTAGAAAATTGGCAATTAAAGTGAAATGCCATTGGCAAATGAGTTAACTTAACCCAAGAGTTAAAAGCTAACCCTAGTTAAGAACACTATTATAAAAAGGTGTGTTAGCTTACAAAAAAGTTGAAATATTAACCAAACAAACACTTAACTTTATTTATTTTTCTATATTTTGGCCATTAAATTTATATTTAGTTACAATTTTGTGCGCTTTGAAAAGTAAAATTATAAGTTCTCTTCCAACTTCTCAAGGCCTTTGACAATATGGGTCACTGTACCTGGTGATTTGCATGTTGTCACAGGTTCAAATTTGTTCCAACCGAAGACTTTCTTTTACTAGGTAAAACCATACCCATTTCTTGTCTCTGTACGATTTTCATTTTTTCTTTATAAAGATCTTTTTTTTTTTGGGGTTGCTGGTAGTTTGCATTTTTTTGCTTATTAAAGTTGTAGAATCTAGGGTTTCATTTGTACTCAGTGGCAGGGTTCAAGTTGTGAAATTTGACCGTTGCAAGATTGTTTAAATTTTTTTATCTTTATCTTTGTGGTTTTACAGTAGATCCACGGTGACCCATCTTGTTTAATTTGCTATTAGTAAGGTTGAAAAGTTTGGATTTTGATTGTTATGAATGGTTTTTTATTTTTGTCGTTCAATGTAGCTCTTATATGAAGTTATGTTGGTGTTATGGAAGTAAAGATTTGATTTTGATTTGGTAAACCATGAGGGCATGTTTCGTGGTGGTTTTATTTATCATTTAAATGGAATCATATAGTGTTTTTTCTGATCACTTGGAGTTTTTTGGCGTTTTTGTTGTAAATTATTGTTAAGTTTGGTTGAAGATGAACATTTTAAGTAAACTGGATTGTTGTAATGGTTTTATCCTTTATATTTCTTTAAGACTGAAGAAGAAAAAGAATAAAAAGAGGATATTCAGATTTTATATTTTGGAAAAAAAAAAGTAAATCTTCTTGGATATTATTTTTGGTTTGGTGTGATCATGATGTAATGTTGCATATTATATATGCCTTAACTATGCAGTGTTAAATATCGATAAACTTGGTGTTTTGAATGGTTTGAGTGGCGTAATCAATGTTTTGTATGTATTCTGTAAAGGAAGATGTGATCTTGGTAAAGCTAGTTTCATAAATTTTGGAATATGGAATCTAAAATAATAAAAAGAGTGTTTGTTGCCTTGGAGCAAAGTCGATGAATTTGAAACAAGGTAAAGCATTGTTTTTCCCACTATTGCGGAGGCTAAATATCATACTGTAGAATGTTTGGATCAAAGAAGGAAACTGATGCTTACATTTAAAGTGAGATTATGTTATCTAGCCATTATAGCACCATTGTTTATTGAAATTCTTAGTACGGTACCTGCAGGTTGATTTCTCTGGCATCATTTTGTCTGTTTTTCTTTTGAATTTTGTTTACAACATGGATTTATTAATATTGGTAGTCAGAGTACACAGAGGATTGAGGAAGTGGGAGAAATCAAACAGGTTGAGAATTTAGATGAATCTTCACTTCTCAAATGTTTTTAATTCACAGTTTGGGTATATTCAAGATATGTTAAAGCTTCTTCCTTTTGTTATTTCTTACTTGTTTTCTTGTGTCTATTCTTTAAGCTGATCTGTAGTAGTCATTGCTTAGCTTTTGTATTGACCATATCAAAATGCAATGTGGCAGTGGTACTCTGTTATTTGTCCACTAGGGCAAAGCATGTACCAACCACTAGGTTAATCACTTAACTGTCAACTTAGTTAAACGAAACATGTGGGCACAGTGGCTTTAGTTTTTAATAAATATTGTCTTATTTATTCATTTAACCAATAGAACCTATTCAAGTTCTCATGTTGGTTTATGTGTTTTCCAACTATATTGTCATTAGCCATTGAAGGCTTAATATCTTTTTTTTTTTAAATTTCAAGATATGTTTCAGAATCCAAATAATTATGTCAATTATATTGTCGTTAGCTATTGTGGGTTCAATATCATTCATTTTATTTAAGGTATGTTTCAGAATCACCATGAAGATTATGTCTACATAACATTTAGTAATGGGCTTCTTTTCAAATTTTAGTTGTGTCTACATTTGCATAATATTCTCATGGGTGGCCACAAATTGGACGGATTGTACGAAGGTAAAATAGTGGAAATTGACATTGTGTTTCTTGGTTCTGAATACTATCTTTGATATTTGAGCTAATTACGTGGAAGGAATAAAATTAGTGTCCATGCAAAATTTATACGTCTGATGTCATGGTTCATTTGCATCCATTAAAATGTACTGTGTTCATTGCTTAATCTGAAAGTGGGCTTGATTACCTTAATTGCCAGAGTGTTAATTTTTCCAGTTTGCTCAGAAGGTAAATAACGTAAATTTAGGTGGCACTGAAGGTTAAGAATCTGGTGTCTGAACTCCATACGAAGAATATATATCAATTCTCAAGTCTTAATGTAGTATTTTATAGTCAAATATGGAAACACACTTATGGAAAATATTTTATCGGTGAAGATAAAATATTTGTTCTAGGTTTAGGAAGATAATAAGTTATATTTTATCACCCTTGCTAATGTTTTCCTGTAGCGTTAGTTTGTAGATGTCTTTTGACTCCTTTTTCCATTTGTTTCAGGTATTAAACTATTGAAGCTACTGTCTCACTGTTCATATTTATGAAAGAGCGTTGGGTCAGATAATCTGACAGTTGGTCAAAGTTTTGCTAATATTTTAATAACAAGGTGACAACAAGCATCTTACAGACATTGAGGGTGGTTATGGATTGTAATAGAGATGAGGCAGTCAGGGCGAAGGAAATTGCTGAGAGGAAGGTTACTGAAAGGGATTATGCTGGTGCCAGGAAATTTGCTTTGAAGGCTCTGTCTTTATATCCTGGGCTTGAGGGAATCTCTCAAATGTTGACAATAATTGATGTATATGTCTCAGCAGAGAAAAAGATTAATGGGGAAGTGGATTGGTATGCTATACTTGGTACAAATCCTTGGGTTGACGATGAAACAGTGAGGAAACAATACCGAAAGCTGGCTCTGGCACTTCATCCTGACAAAAACAAGGTTACCGGTGCAGATGGTGCATTTAAGCTGGTTTCAGAGGCCTGGAGCTTGTTGTCCGATAAGGCTAAGAGATTAGCTTATAATGAGAAGTTGAACTCAAGAGTCAAGTTGAAATCTCAGTCCAAGATTAAGGTTCCATTTTCATCACCCAATGCAAATGGCATTCATACTTCTTCCAGTAAAGCATCTTCAAATGCCAGGACTCAGAACAATGCTACCCAAGGGGGTCCAACATTGGCTACTACTAATCAAAATCCTGGTACATTTTGGACTATTTGCAACAGATGCAAAACTCAGTATGAATATCTGAGGATGTATCTGAATCACACCCTCCTTTGTCCTAACTGTCGTGAGGCTTTTCTGGCTTTAGAGAGGCCTCCACCTACAAATGCTTTCAAGTCTTCTAACTTGTCTTCTCGCCAGCAGCATCAGAATTCTAGACATCATAACGGGAGCAGTAACACATATAATACTGGGGCTTTTATGGGTTTTAGTTCGTCTAATGACACAAACCTTCAGTGGGGTCCTTTCTCTAGAATGGCTGATGTTAATAGCAAGGTTGAATTAACTTCCACTGCCATGCAGCAGGTACATGAGAAATTGAAGAGAGAGAGTAATGAAGCATGGGCGGCAACCTCAAAAAAGATAAGAGTGAATGACAATCACATGAATGGGTATGTAGGAGACATGTCAAATCAAATGGCCATGGGGAATGGATTTGGTTTAGGAAGTTTTTTTGAATGTAAAAGGGGCAGTTCTGAAGCCGAACGAACATATGGATTTTCTGGTACTAATAACAAGTACAACAGGGAGAGAGAACTATCATTATTTGAGGTTCGTAACATGTTGGTGGACAAGGCACGGAGTGAAATTTGTGAGAAACTTAAGGACTGGAGCTCAGTAAATGCCAAGACTGCAAACAAAGAGGAGAAGATGAAAGAGAAAGAAAATAAGAAGCAGATAAGTGGGGCTAATCATGAAATGCATGACACCATTAAACATAATGGCTTCTACAAAAATTACAAAAACAAGGAGCCTCTTTCTGGCTTTTCTGATGATGATTTAAATAAACATGCCCCTGCATTGTCAATTAATGTTCCAGATTCTGATTTTCACAACTTTGACTTGGATAGAACTGAGAATTCCTTTGAAGATGACCAGGTCTGGGCTGCATATGATGATGATGATGGGATGCCTCGCTATTATGCTCGAATTCACAAGGTGATATCTTTGAAGCCATTTAAGATGCGGATCAGTTGGCTTAATTCAAGAAGCAACAGTGAATTGGGCCCGATGAACTGGATAGATTCTGGTTTTATCAAAACATGTGGAGATTTCCGAACCGGTAGGCATGAAATTAGTGAAACATTAAATTCTTTCTCCCACAACGTTAGGTGGACAAAAGGTACACGTGGGATCATTCGCATATTTCCTAGCAAAGGGGATGTCTGGGCCCTTTACAGGAACTGGTCTCCTGACTGGAATGAACAAACTTCTAATGATGTGATACACAAATATGACATGGTGGAGGTGCTTGATCACTATAATGAGGAACAAGGTGTGTTGGTTCAACCTCTAGTTAAAGCTGCCAGTTTCAAGTCAGTGTTTCATAAGAACATGGATCCCAAGTCTGTCTGGAGAATCCCAAAAGAAGAGATGTTTCGCTTCTCTCACCAAGTTCCCGGCCACTTGCTTACAGGCCAGGAAGCTCATAATGCTCCTATGGGAAGTTGGGAGTTAGACCCAGCAGCTATTCCTCTGGAACTCCTTCAGGTAATTACAGAAGGTAATGACGCACCATTGGTAGAGAATGTCAGGAAAGTTGAGGAAGAGACGATGGGAAGGGCCCAAAAAGTTGAGGTGGATGAGCTGGGGGATAATTGTGCAAAAGCTGGAGAAGGTGAAATAGCAGAGCATGACAAAGAAAGCCAATTAAAGATTCAAGATATGATGGCATGCAGGTTCTCTGATAGCAGAGGCACTGCTGACATGGTAGATTATGCAGAAAAATCTTAAGAAATCATAATGTGGGGACTGCTGAAAATACTTGAAATTAGGTGAGTTTCCCCACCCCACCCCTTCTCTTTTGTTTTTTTTGGAAGCCTCATCCAAATTGTAGATTTGGTTCCTTGTGTCATAACTCTATCCAGTGATCCAGATTTTTTTGGTTCTTGTTGTTTCTGTATATCTGTGGACAGTTAAAACGTTGTTAGAGAAACTCATGCACAACAATACCCAAAGTTCAACTCTATTTTGTTCTTGCCCAAGTTTACAGCTAATGATTTTCGCTGTACGTTAAAACTGTCTATGCTTTTTCATCAGTGGTGGTCATGAGAGGGAGCAAGTATGTTGAAGTAGCAAAGCTTGCCTGATTTAACACCATAGAATTATAGAAAAGAATTTGAACCTTCCATGAATGTAGGTAACCGGTTTTGTTACAACCATTCTACATTCACGAGACAAAGTTATTGCTTCCATATTCTCATCTAAACCCATGCAGATCCAGCGTTAGTTTCCTCTTATAATGTCAAAAATATTGGAAGAAAAGAAAATGATGAAATTAAATGTTCCCATGGAGAAAATTACATAAGTTCTATGTTATATCAAGTGCATGCAAAAGATGATTGGATGGGAGTAGATGCATTTCCATTAAAAAAAAAAACTTTCTTGTTTTTGAGGTTAACCCCCGATTAAGGAGCGACTATGACTTGTATGTGCAAATAGATTGAATGGATACGCAGTATCATTGATGACGTTCATGTAAGTTTGCCCTTTGAATAAGGAAAAAGAAACTTGTACCTACTCCTCTTAGACCCCAAAGTTTCCTCTTATTGTGTTGAAAATATAGGAAGAAAATGATGAGATGAAATCTACATGTTTCTTAGTAAACGAAAGACTAACTTTAAAGTGGACTCAGTGTTCATAGTGATAGCAACTTGTTTTCTCTTAGACTATGGTGTATAGGCAGTGTTAATGTGCATGCATAAGGTGTTTGGGCGGGAGTATCATCATCTAATCAGTCAGGGAGAGCATATGCATGCCGTGGACGTTGATTTGGCACTCTCTGATTGACTGTTGCAGCGAGAGTTGAAGAGTCTGAAAGTAGCATATGGCCTGGATTTTCAAGTCTTCAACTCTCGAGTATTGACCCTGTACATGTGAACTTTGCACTTGTATGAATTGGACAGTTTGTGATTTTCACTTTGAATTTCCTCTGATGGTTACTTTTCATAAATTATGAGTCGGTAATATTCTTCTGGACACACATTTTCATCACAAAAACCACTGCATTGAACTTTAGACAAACACAAGTTTGAAAATTAGTGAGAAAATGACAGTACCGTTTTGAAACTTTGATCTTGCCCAAGTTTACAGTTTATGATTTTTGGTACTCGTTCAAATTCTCAATGCTTTTTCATTATTGGTGGCCATTAAAAGGGAGCAAGCATATTGAAGTAGCAAAACTTGACTGAGTTTTCACCATCAAATCATAGAAAAGCGAAGGAACTTTCCATGAATGTAGGTAGCAAGTTTTGTTTCAACCATTCTACTTTCACGAGACAAAGTTGTACCTAATCCCTGCTTTCACCATAAATGATAGAAAAGAATATGAACTTTCCATCGAAGACTTTTGAGTTAACCCTTAGAATAAGGGAAAAAGAAACTTGTACCTAATCCCTTCAACCCTTAGAATAAGGAAAAAGAAATTTGTACCTAATCCCTTCTAGACCCCAAAGTAAGTCTTCTCTTATTATGTTGAAAAAGTAGGCACAAATTGATGAAATTATACTTGCATGTTTCTTAGTAAACGAAAGAAAACTTTTAAAGTGGACCTAGTGACAAAACTATTCACTTTGTTTTTCCTTAGTCCATAGTGCATAGACAGTATTAATGTGTATGCACAGATAATTGTATGTGTAGAATATAAAATATAATACTAAATGTATTACTAATAGATATAAATATAGATACAAATGTTGATATATTATCGTATGATTATGTATTACTCTCTCTTATTTAAAATGACTCAATCACACGATAATAGATCAGTATTTGTACTCATAAAATATTAATGAGAATATAAGTACACACATTCCATTGAAGACTTTCTTTATGTTAACCCTTGAATTAGGGGAAACAAACTTATACATAAAAGATAGCACTATTATCTAATCAGTCAGGGAGGGCAAATGTATGTCATGGAGTTGGTGTGGCACTCTCTGATTGACTGTTGCAGCAAGAGTTGAGAGTCTGAAGGCCGCAGCATATGGCCTGAGTAATGACCCTGTACATTTGAACATTGCACCTGCATGAATTGGACTGTGTGATTTTTGACTTTGAATATGCTCTGATGGCTACTTTTCATTAAATATGGTTACTTTGAACTTCCTTTTCCATTGAGGTCGGTTTGAAATTTACAGAGGAAATGATGATCTTTAAGGAAAAGCCATTTAAGGTCTAAATTGACACCGGGTTAGGGAGGCTTCGAGCGGTTTGAATGAGCTAAACTTAAGCTAGAGTTTAATTTGACAACTCGATCCAAATTCAAGTTAAAAATATATGATTTGAATATTCTTTTATGGTTACTTTTCAATAAATATGACTCGGTAATGTTCTTGTGGGCACACATTTTCATCACAAAAACCAATGCATTGATTGAACTTCCTTTTCCATTAAAGTCAGTTTGAAAATTGGTGAGAAAATGATGATCTTTAAGGGAAAACTTTCAAATTCTAAATTGAAACCCTTGAGTTAGGGAGGATTCTGATTGAGTTAAAGTCTATGTTTGGTTCGAACAAATTAAATTTGAATTTAAGTTTTAGCTTAACAACTTAATTCAAGTTTAAGGGTTTGTTAGCAATTTACCTCTTCGAACTGAGTTCGGTTTGAATCCATCCTTACCTTGGATACTCTCTACCATTAAGTCAACAACGTATCCATTCATCATACTATTATATTGTTGAAGGAAATTGTCATAAACTTTACATAAATGTTTTCTTTTACCCAAAAAACAATATGAATCATAAAGTAGAAATATTTTTAAGTATGAGTCTATTCTTCTCTGCATGTTTATATGCTCACATACCTGCGTGTCTTCGCTAAAGACATCTTGCAAAATGAGTTGTCAGCATGAGACGGAGAATCTTAGGAGAGCAAAGCCAATAATTAATTAGCAGCAGAAGACCTTTCAATTCATTGATAGTACAAGTAAACAAAGGAATTTTTATATTCAAATTCCTCTCACATTCAAAGAACTTTAATTATTTAGAAAATTCACCTCTGACCAAGCCAATGCCGGTGGTCTTCCCTTCTCTCAATTTTGTTCTCCATTATTTTCTGCTTCTTAAAACAACTTTTTTTAACAGGCATCAACTGGTGATATACAATAGTTCCCTTGCATTGTGCTTTTGAATACAAGACACATGTGTTCCCCCTGATTAAGACCTAAACTTATAGGGATGTTTAGGTAATTCAGAATATTTTGTTTACTAAAATATTATTCATAGTTTTACTGAGAATTGTTTATTGATTGATATTTGGTAAACAAGAAGAGGAGACCCACATGATAGAAGAAAGAAAAAAGAGTAAATGCAGAATCTTGTACTCACAAGTGCATGCATTTGGCAGAATCAGTGCAGATGTGATTTGTTTCACCCTCTTTTTTGCTTGGTTTAATATGCAATCGCCTTTCTCTTTGATCATTCTTATTCACCATTTTTTTGCCATATATATTATTAGATTATTAATATATGTATATTGTTGGAGTGACACATTGGGTCCAATTGCCGGTCAATTGGTCGAGTCTCCACTCTCCGGTGAGTAGTTAGAGGGTAATGTCTCTTGACCTCTAAGTGGTTTGAATTTAACTCTTTAATGATCCTCCTAGTTTTAGTAGAGTTTTTCTTAAGTGCAAAAATCATAAAATTTGTCATAAAAATAAAAATTCTAATATATAAGCATATTATTCTTTTGTACGAGTGATATATCAATTGACGTAACTCTGTTTTTGGTAAATTAAGATAAATTGAGTGTTCTTTCTCTTTATTATATATTAGTTTGAGTTTGTTTATTTATTTTTAATTAATGAGTAACATTATACATACTTACTTTAACAACATAAATAAGTATGTATTTATATATCTCATCATGTGATTAAATGTTATTTTATTTTTGATTTAAAATTATTCAATTATATAATAATACATATTAAATATATATAAATTTATGTATTTAAAGTAAATACATATAATTTTATTGTTAATTAATTTCTCTACAGTATAATATATTTATTTAGTGGCAGAGATGAAGGATGAGTCGATGATGGTAATAAATTCTTTAAAATTCATATAAAAACATCCCTATCACTTTCACTTCCAATATTTCTTACTATATTTCATATCAACATAAATTAATACATTCATGATGATTTTTAATACCATACTCTAATGTCATATTATACAATTCTTTGTTTGCACGCTATATAGTTTGATTGATTAGTAAAAGTAAACCTAACTTTTGCCTTGACAACTTCTCTTAGTCTAACATCCATTGGCCTTTTTTTTTTTTTTTTTTTTGTTGATAACAAAGAATCCTATCTAAATTATACTAAATACGATAAATATTAAGTTCAATGATTAACTTCATAATCACTGAACCAAATAAGTTAAAAGTTTGATCTTGATATATCTTCTGGAAGATATCAAGAGATGCTCTCTTCTCTCAAAATATACAAACATTAATATATTACTTTAATGCAGATGTGTGTGTGCATATATACATCCATACATACATATATATAATGTGTGCTCTCTCTCTCTCAATTCAATTCCCCAAATTCAATTCGAATGCCTGCTGATTTTGTGACAATTACTGTGTGCTCTCTCTCTCTCTTTCTCTCTCTCTCATATTTATAATGCAATTTAATTAAAATATAATTATGTTTCTTACATTGCTTATAAAAATGTCCTTCTGACTAATTTAATGACATTAAAGTATTCACTCGTTTTCCTTCTAACAGAAGTAAAACATCTTGGTCATAATTCATATATTATACGCAGGAGTCTCAACAAATACTGCATGGTTTCAAACTTTCACTAATCCATACATAAACTTTGTAATAAATTAACACCTTGTGAAATTCATGTTTGAATATTAAGTTCAATATTTGCTTCGTGCATGGAATCAGTAGGCGTAGTTGGAAATATCACCAAAATTTCCCAATACAAAGAGCAACGACTTAAATAATAACCAAACAGGCCTCTTTTGGTCATTCTATTGTCGAAAGGTAGTAACTTTTATGGAAATTTTTATGCAATGGGATCCTCCAATGACTCTCTTACAAACTTCGAAAATCCCCCAAACCCTCCTCCTTCTCTATAAATAACCCTCATTTTTTTCATTTCTCTTACATTTCTCTCTCGGCCACCTCTCATTTTCAATCTCAAAATCCTTCTTCTTTCTCTCTCAATCTCTATTCCTTGGACCCCATTTCCCTCAACCTCAGCCTCTTCGACTTCATTCATTTTATAGGTATGCTTTTTTTTTTTTTTTCACTTCTGTTATTTCTTCTGTATATAAACTTTGCATGTTCTTTGTTTATTTTATAATGCATAAGTGAGTGGTTTAAATCGGGTTATCTTTTTTTTTTTATGGGTTGTCACAATTATGCATGTTCTTGATTTTCCGGTGATCGTGTAAGATCATCGACGGTGGCCGGCGGTTTTACCATTTCTAGGTTTTGATCGGGTGTTAGGGCATAATTTTAGAACTTGTAACCTACAACAACTTAGTCGTGTTACCGGCAAAACCGGTAGACGGTTCCCTTTAACTGAAAAAATCATCAAACAGAAAAGTGGTTGTCGCTCGTTGTCTCATTTCGAGGTGACCAACTGACTCCACGTGATTAGGTCAGACGTGGCTAGCACGGTGGCTTCAGTACTTGTTTGTGTCCTGTCTAGCCGTCCAGGCTATGAGAGTGTGTCCACGCGCCTAGGAGGTTGATGATGTGAAATCATAGGAAGTTTCAGTTTCGGTTACAAAATACTTTTTTCAACTCTTTCTGTAGAAGTGTAATTGTTTTCCACCGTACACGTGTGATTTAAAGTCTACCGTTGTTTGACTGCTTCCGGAGGGCGATTTTTAACCCAGTTTAGGCAATTGCCTGGTTTTTTCATCGGTCTAATGTGGGAATGACACGTGTTGTGTGGTCGGTGGTAGAAGCCACGTGTAGGGTAAAGATATGAGACACACTTAAAGAAAAGTTGAGATGGGGCCCATTGGGAAACAGGGGTCCATTAAGAAAAGCACTTTAGAAAGAAACGACTTATACCTAAAAAAACGGTTGTGATGGATACAAACAGCAGTGCATCCATCAATAGCAAAACAATGGTGCCTTTTCTTTTCGTCAAACTTTAGAATTTCGTAGAAGTCCTTAAGATCCACAAACTGTACGCGCTTTCTTAAAATTCGTATCCAACCAACCGATCTGATCAAAAACCAATTTAATCAGATAAATAATATTAAATAATAATTTAATTATCAAAATTAAATTGATTTAACGATTATATAAATATTATATGATTAAAACTTATATTAAAATTTTAATTGCATTATTATGATATCACTTGTCTAATCATCAATCAGTGTGTGAATCGACCTTTTGACTGTGTGGAGCACCCATTGGCACTCAAAATTATTTGACTAAATTTCAACAAAAAGTTCGAGGTAGTTTCTGGGCACCTTGTTATTTGTTGTTGTGGTTCCAAGAAGGAGTTTTCGATGGAGAAATCTTTCTTTTGCCGTGTCAATCAGACAATAGCCTGATTTCCGATGTTACTTTTCCTTCTAACACGTCATCTTTGCCTCCTTCTAAACGTTGTTCTGTCTGGTTTTCAAAAGTAATCTTTTAAAGACCTGTCAATTCTTGTCTTCATAGGATCCACGTATACTCTTGAAGCGTGTCATGCATGTATTTGGACATGCCAAGGTTTGTGTCTGCAGTTGCTGTCATTTTCTGCAGAAGAACAAGCACAAGTAGAAATATGTGAACAAACAACCACATGGCTTCGGCCTTTTCTAGATTTCCCAAAGTAATTACAGCATTAAACAACTTATGTTTTTCTGTAAACAGTTGAAATGGTTCGACTAAACAATGTTCTTCCTGGTGTTGGTTCGGTTTTTTTAATGTATTTGTATGACAAAGATTATATAAGATAATATTGATAACAGGAAATTTTGATATTCATAATAAAAAATGCAAGCAATTGTTGTTGTTTTGTACAAATGCTTGTTTGAGCTTGACTTACTCAAACTAATGAATAATAATGTTAGTTAGACAAATAAAGAATCTTCGATAAGACGAGTTTCGATACAATGATGAGGGTGATCCTTATTTAATTTGAACTTTGTTTATTTGAATTGAATACCAATTTGAGTGTGAGGTTGTTTGGGTAGAATCCAGGAAAGGAAGATGATTAATATAGAATTATAAATTAATTATTTATTTAAGTTGGCAGGAGGAGTTGAGGGTAGTTAGGGAAGTGGAGCCAAAGTGATTAAGCAAACATTAATTTTTCTTTTTTCTCTTAAATCTTAATGCTTGAATCATCATATGAATCAGCTGATAGTAGCTTTAGTAAGTAGCCATGTAATGTTGAGTCATCCGAATCTTCCTCTCTTCTTCTCTCTGGAAAAAAATATTCACTTGGAAAGTGACCATTGTTGAATGTTCATTATGCTGTTTACACTTGGAATTTGATTTTGATTTGTATTAATATGACTTGCTGTGTAAGTCATTGGTCACATCACCGACGTTTGAAGTCCTTGTTTGACAAATTAATTTTTTAATAAACTTTTTGTTAATAGTAAGAAGAACTAAGATGAAATTTACAGTAGGGACAACAATCTGGTCCTCCAAATTGGGTCTTTGAATCGCTTTTTCTTAAGTAGAGAAGAAATTTTCTAATAAAAATAGAGACAAGATGGTTAAAATTTCTGTAATCTAAAAAAGAAAGAGGAATTTTCTCTGCAATGATGAAAAGGAATTAAGATTCCTCATTATTTCTATTATGGGGATGGAATGGAAACAGAGAAAAGTTTTTCTTTGTAAGAACCAAGACGGAAATTACGGTATTCGTATCTTCACTGCACACTGTAATCTCTAAGTCAGAGCATTAATAGGTCTGCTTATTCATGATCATTTTCAAAAACGTTGTTGTCGTTTTCACCATTTTCTGTAGACCAAAACCACTTCTAGAATAGAAGCTGGTTGGTTTGAATTGACCAATTAAGACTTGAGAGCTCTATATAATCGGTTAAACCATGGAAAAGGCATCAGACTAAGTATATCCAGCATTATAAGTGAATTTCAGGTACTTTAAAGATGGTCTCTGATTCTTTGCTTTTTCAGATAATCAGAAGCTTGGCAAAGTTTACCCTGCAAGCGGGAATGGTGTATCAAATATCACCCGGTAAGCAGAAAGTGCAGCCCATCCCAGAAGCAAAGAACGAGGAGATCAATGGCGGCAGTGATGGCTCTATAAGCCCAACCGATTCTATCATCTCAGATATTGAATCCAATACTTCATGGATGGTAGGCTTTCTTCCATTTTCCAAATATACAAAATGTGTTGAAATTGAAATTAGGTGTTGAATTTCGATGCATGAACATGTTGTTGCAGGAGGACCACCCTTCTGCGTTGGGCTCTTTTGAGCGGATGATGAAGGCAGCCAAAGGGAAGAAGATTGCTGTGTTCTTAGATTACGATGGAACTCTGTCTCCAATTGTTGATGACCCTGAGAAAGCCTACATGTCGGAAGAGGTAATATAGTGTTAAAACCCAAATATTTACATGGGAAAACCCAATACAGAAAAATCCACGTACATATCTCTCTGTTCAAGCTTTTAAATCTTGTCTTACTCTAATTTTGTGGCAGACCTTTTTCTCACTTTATCCACACTTTAATTTTATATAGAAATCCTAGTTAATAGATATTTCACATGCTCTCTACAGTTAGATTAACAACTACTAAATCAATCTAATCCCTTTGTTATTATCACAGATCTTCTTATAAATTCACCTTTAAAATCCATACTTTCTAAATTCAGATATCCTCATCTTAATTAATTGTAATTAAACTCTCTAATTTCAGACGCGTGCGGCCGTGCGTGAAGTTGCAAAATATTTTCCAACAGCTATAGTGACTGGTAGGAGCCGAGAGAAGGTACGTATGAATTAGTTAAATTCTACGTAAATTTATAATATATGCTTTGCTTGGTCCTTGGTGAATCTGAGTTTTCATATTTTTTGGCTCGTTAGGTGAAGCGATTTGTGCAGTTGAGTAATGTGTATTATGCTGGAAGCCATGGAATGGACATTAAGGCACCACCGAGGCCGGTGAAGTCGTCTGATGGCAAGTATCATACCGGTAGCCCCGGTACGAAGGTCAGCTTCTTCTCTAGTTTTCCCTTCTTAGTTTCTTCTAGTTATAATTTTTAATTCCTCAAAAACTTAATGCAATGTTGGGTAATCTGCTAGGGGAATGAAGTTGTGTTTCAGCCTGCTAAGAAGTTTTTGCCTGCGATTCAAGAGGTAATTAAGCTGATCTTCTTCTTCTTCTTCTTCTTCTTCTTCTTCTTCTTCTTTCCAATTAGCCAACATATGTAGCTCTGAGTTGGTACGTTCATGGTTGTTAGTATCCATTGGGACTAGGAAATGATGCTATTGAAATCATAATAAAGATTACGATAGGATTAGGAAATAATAAAATTGAAATTATAATTAAATATTATGATTTAATTAGTTTGGAAGAATCACAGAATTTAATAAGTTTGAATTTGGACAAAATTTTAAGATAGGAGAGACTTAAAGCAGGGGAAACAAGGAGAAAAAGAAAAATATTTTATTTTAGGTAGCTTAGGCTGCGGACAGTCTCAAGGCTGATTGGAAGGTCTTTGACGCTTCAAACGGCTAGAAATTGAAAGCCTCAACCCCCTTAAATGGAAGGTCTTCGGTGAAATAATTGGTTATGATCATATTAATATCTTATGATATATGACATGTATCGTATCGTATTTTAATGTGAAACAAAAATTAATATAATATGATAAATATATCATATAATATGACACATATTGATATATATTAGTAATTTTATTAATATAGACATATATATCTTTTTGGAGAAACAATAATGTAATAAGAATATATCTAAAAAATTTAAAATTTTTGAAATTGTTTGTGATATTTTTTAAAATGATGATATAATAATTAATATTTTTCTTATTATTTTATTTGAAATATGCCTCTTGATACGATCGAGGATATATGATTTGAAAAATAAGTTTTCAATATATGATAAATACGCGATTCGATTAGCAGAATACAATTGTTGAATCTTGTTTAACACTATTGTTGGGTAACAGATAATCAGGGAGTTGGAAGGAGAAACAAAGAAAATAGCAGGAGCCAGAGTTGAAGACAATATATTCTGCGTTTCTGTACACTTTCGACAGGTCCGACAGGAGGTAAAATTTAGGAAGATTTCCTGTTTCTGAATGTCAGTTAACAAGAGAATCAACAGTTAATCATCTCAGTTACAACTTGCTTGCAGGATTTCAGTATGTTGCAGGAGAAAGTGAAATCTGTACTGAAAAAGCATCCAGAATTTCACTTGAATGAGGGCAAGAAGGTAAGAACAATTAATCATTCAACAAAATGATACTGTATTATACTGTAATGATACTTTATGCAATAACAATGAAAACAAATATAAATACGGATACAAACATAATGATACGAGGGGTAATTTGAGCCCAAGGAAAACTGCCGGAGAGAAAGAATTAAGAGTTTTTGAAGATGTAGAAGAAGAGGAATTGCTGGAGAAGAAACCAAAGCAGATGAAAAGTACTTAGAAAAGATGGATTTGTTAATAACCTTCTACAGGGTCAACTTAATTGAACTGGCTTGACTTGAAATTGAGTTGGGTCAACTTGAACTTGAGTTAAAGTTAACCCAATTTGAGTTCAAACTTAATCAAATCATACTTTAAATTGAGTTTAAATTCAACCATAATGACGAATCAGTGTTTATATTTGTGTTTGTATTTATTGTTAGGACATAAACTCTTTTTATGCTGTGTAATGTTTTGTATTCTAACCCAAAGTTTTTGAGATAGGTCATGGAAATTCGACCATCGATTGAGTGGAACAAAGGTCACGCCCTTGAATATTTATTGGAAACTCTGGGCTTGAGCAATTCCAGCGATGTTCTTCCTCTCTACATAGGCGATGATCTATCTGATGAAGACGCTTTCAAGGTTATAAAGGGCAGAGGACAAGGGTTTCCCATTATTGTATCTTCAGTTCCAAAGGATACTAAAGCTTCATATTCACTAAATGATCCTTCAGAAGTACGCACTTTCTTATTGCGCCTAGCAAGATCGAGCAAATCTTCTTCTTCTAACTAAACATTATTCTCAAATATGGGGTATAGGTTATTGAGCTCAGACTGAATTTTATCATGGTCTGAATATGCTTCGGTATTTTGTGTATTGAATAGACTGTACATTGTGCAAGTCCTCAATCAGAATTAGACTTTTTTTTTTTTTTTTTTATGATGAAAAGTTGGTGACAGAAACAGACTGTAGTTTGTACAAGTCCTCAATTAGAATTACAGACTTTTTTTTTTAATAATGAAAAGTTGGTGGATTATGTTGAAGAAATATGTCTAGTACCATAAAAATGCAAAACCAACAAAATGCAACCTAATTTTTCTTGTGAGTAATTCTAAGTAAATGAGTGAATTTATGAACCTTATAGAGGGAAATGGAAACACATAATCCTATTGATTTTTCATCGTCACTATCAGTCTTACCTACCACAGGCAGAGTAACATGAGAAGGGTACCGGGATAGTCGATCCAATTGAATCTCAGAGTTGATAATTTCTTCAGTTGGCCATTCCAGCGAAAATCAAGTCTTCCTGTCAAGATGATAAATTTATAACATGACACTCTTTCCAATTTGAAAGATGAAGAACCCAATAAATAGCTCGAGTGAATCAAAATAGCAGAAGTAATAGTTAACAGTTCAGAGTTATTTCTAGATTTTTCGGGGGCCTGTGTATTACCGAACTTAGTTCATTTTACAATGCAGCTGGGCACAAGCTTGCTCAGGTGTTAACAAGAAATTTATCTAGCTAACATTGTACTGCAAATACCCTCATCTCTAAATATCAAACATTGAGCTAGCTATACTGTATGTAAAACCAGAAACTCAATAGAAAATTCAATATTAATAGTGCTCCAAACCCATGAGATAAACCATCTATATGGGAAGAGCTATTACCTTTGAAGCTGAGGAGAGGAAGGCTAATTAGAAGAAGAAAGTTTGGAATCATCTTGGATTTTTTGCCACTCGTCGACAACCCTTGATGAACTTTCATCAAGATGTGATGCTTCACGTGCACCTGAACAAACTGCTCCAAGAGAGCCAAACTCAAGCCGCTTGGCAAGAGAACCAAATTCCATGTTTTGATCATATGGACAGAGCATAACTAATGATGGTACAATGGTTCCAGAGTCAGAAACAATGCTAGGATTCACAACAGGTAAGGAATACATGTCAGATGCCACAGTTGCAGAGTGGTTTATGGAGCTGGAGATAGTTGATGAAACCCTGTGAGAATGGTCTGATGGAGGACAATCATGATCAAATGAATCCCCTGACTTAACAGATCGGTTATTTCTTTCCGTTGCCCTATCCAGTCTCCTGTTTGGCTTCTCAACTTGGTTCCAACCCTGGCTACGAGCAGCAAGTCGTGGCTTGGAATTTGTATTGCAGCTTCCTTCCCTCTCTATAACATGATGCTTCCTATCACAGCCATGATGCCGCTTGTGATTCCTTGTATTTGAAGATTGTCGGCCATGGAAAGAACTCTTCTGCAGAAAGGAAAACAAAAGATAATCCCAATAAGCTTCCCCATGGGACAAGCAAGACAGGACTCTCCATTTATACTGAACCAAGGTCAGGGCAAATAAACGTATCACATAAACAGAACGTTACAGATTCATTTTTAAACAGGCATTCAGAAGCTAAGCAGGCCACTCGCAGAAACAAATCATACTCAAAAGTAATACAAAATGACCAAACATATTCGGGTAGTTAAGTCTTCCATGCAAAATCCCCAGTTACGTCGCCTCAATAGCACAACTATTAGAGTGACATTTCTACCAACATTTCCAGAAAAATTCAGTAGGAGTTTGGTAAGACACTTCAAGCAAGGTACTCAAACTACATACTACACCTAACTTTTAATTATTAATTAAAACCAGGCATTAAATATTCAGCATAAGATGAAGACGACCACACCATCTGAAAATATACAATAGTTAAATTTGAAACCCATCATCTTACATGAATGGGCAGATAAGTTCCAGTACCGCTACGACATTTGGGTATCTCATCCCTGTGTTCATAAACACCTACAGGCCTGTTATGGGAAACAGGAGTGAAGCTAGGTCTATAACCCATGAGCGGTGTGATGAGGTTAATATTTTCAGCAGGGGGTCTTCCAGTTTTATCCCATGTGAAATGATCCCGTGGGTACACCAGTGGCACCGCATTAAGGTAAGGATGTAAAGGCCCATGCAGTTCAGTGCTCTGGCAAAACCGCCCATATTGCAGGTTCTGCCAGTGGTTGACAAAATCACTTTTTAGAATGTCAGTCTTGTGATGTTCAGATGGCCCCAAAGAAGCAACCTCCTTCGTAGAATTATAACTTTTGTAAAGCTTTGACTGATCATGGATTTCAGTTGTATCTAACTTGTGATCTGACTGGTGTTGACAATTGTCAAACTCTTCATCCCTATCATAATCGTTTGTCGATACACAAGAGGTTCCTGTCTCAGTTGAGAGATTATACATTGGAAGCATGGTTAGAAATTGAACTCCTGTCCACATTGGATAAAGTGCTGGTAATACCCCTATGTTTTTCCTATCATTATGCTGTGATTGAGAACCTATGAGTACTGAAGCGACTGGAAGGACTGAATTTGATCCATTCACTAATGCTGGTTCATAACAAGGTACTTGATGAGTCTGAACACACGAAGAAAAAACAGGTCCAGAAACTGAGCTTCCTACAACATCAGTGCCTGCTGTTGGAAGTGGAATCTGCTCTCTTGTGACCTCATCAGACTGAGAAGAAACAGGGTCAACTAATTCACCCTCACTATACCTTCCATTCCTAGCCAAACCCTCCTTAGTAGGAGGGTCTGTAGAAAAAACTGATTTACTCCCTTGCTTATCACATGTTGACTTGTAAGGTCCAGAAGGAGATCCATCCCAGAACTTATCTGTAGAGTATGTGGTTCCCGAGGGAATAGCTAGGGAAGATACAAATCTTGAACTGGCACCACACTTGACATCACTTTCACAAGGGAAACTGCCAACATATATTTTCCCAATAAAACCTCCATTATCTGTAACCCTGGATGAATTAGACCCCAAAGAAAATTGCTGCCTATCCTCCAGCTGTTGAGCTTGGAAGCTTCTGTTGCTGTGATCATAATCTCTTGAAGATTGCACATTCTGCTCCAGTTGGAAACCAAGATCACTGTCCTCTTGATTCAATTCCTCTGATATCACATTACTGTCAACTAGTTTGGTAAATTCTTCTTGTTTTGATGTCATTTCTATACCTTGATGACATTGAGATACTGGCAAGGGAAATAAACCCTGAGAATAATGCATCTCTGAAACCCACGGGGACCTAATAACAGGAATATTTGTGGGAACAGTTGCAACCAGATTTTTATTACCATATCCCAGTGAAGATACTTCAGTAGGTGGTCTAGGAACCTGCCTCTGAACCTGTCCATTGATATTAAACCTGGATGCCATCATTTTCACAAAATCATGCTCTTCCTGATACATCTGCACTGTCTCAGCAATAGGGTGGCTGCCTTTTCCTATGTAATTCATGCCAGAATCATTGTAGTAACCATTTGAAGCACTATGCAAATCAACAGCAGAATCAGTATGCTGATGGGACGAGTTCAGACTTGAAGTTGGGTGATCTTCGGTTGGAAATTTGGCACTATGGTTATCCAAACCTTCAGGACAGAAGTTCTGTCTCCTATCATCTGACTTTGTTGGAGCAGTCCAGCCATTGCCTGATTCTAATACATTACAGGTACTTCCTCTAAATAAAATGTCACTGGATCTATCTGTGGGTTCCGGAATAGAATATGTCTTCACAAACTGATATCTGACATGCCTTTCATTCCTCAAGAACTCAGATCTATAATTTCTACCCCTATCAGTTTCTGGATTCTCATTTGAAATATTTTGCAAATCATGATGTTTCTGATGGGAAGATGCTGGGTTAGTTGTATTAGTGTAAGTTTTCAGGTTCTCAGTATGAGAGACAGCAGATGCATTACAAGTCCTAGACATCCATGTTACAGAATGTTTACCATGCCGGTATGCATCTGTCACTTCATCCATTGTGCTACTTAAACCACAGCTAAAACTATCAGGCCTATCAATGTTCTTCAAGTTACCAGATTTCAAAACATAGAGATCAGGACTAGAAGCATCAAGGCGATAGCCTTTCCCATGCCTGTCCCATGTGTTCTTGAAAAACCAGTTCAGTTCAGCAATTAGATTCTCTGTTGGACATTCAAGTAACCTTGCCAGTCGTTGAGCTCCAAAAGAAAACGCACTACAAATCCTAAAGAAGTTACCTGAAGGGAAACTTAAAATGGATAATTAGATCCTCTGTTGAAAAAATACATTTCAATATCAATCAAATGCTTCTTAAAAAGTAATGGCATTTTGAATTTGATAAGATCCCCTGCACTGTGCCTGTAGGGCCATGTGCATGAGCATTCAAGTCAACCTAGGAGCACTCTACAAGTCCCAGTTCAATCCCAATCCGGAGGCTCTAAATTATGCCAATAAAACTTGAATAGGAAAGATTGAATGGGGCTATGTAATTGCACCCAGAAGCTTGCATGTCAATTTTCCTGGTACACTAAACTCTTCTTAAACAAATAGACCTTGTTCATCCAACCTATCTTGTCAAATCATTCCTCTTTTATTTATTACTAAACATTAAGGATATAAACACCAACAAATGATTAAATAAATTTAATCCTATTACAAATTAATATTGTCATGATTGACTACATAACAACAATAACAGTAACAGAGTCAGTACCAGTTAACCAACCTGCACAATCTGTTGTCCTCCAACCATCATAAAAATTTATCTCATTACAACTGTCAGCTAGTATTTTGATAAGTTGACAAATTTATAAAATACTTAGCAAAGAAACCACTTACCAAAAATATCATATCAATCAGAACCACAGTCAAATCAGAAAATCAAAAATTCAAAAAAAACAATGAAAATTAGAAATGTACCCATTTGGTTCTAGAAGGCCACTTAGGAAATGCAACAATAAAAGAGATGGCTCATCTTTCAGTTTTATATAGAACTCCATGATGAAAAGTTTGTGTTTTGTCTATATGTGGGAGGATAAACATATGCATTTGATTCACATGTATCAATATTCTCAATACATTTATGCAAAATAAGCAAATTAGAAAAATTATAATTCTAAAAAGAATCAACAACTTTGTCAATAAGAGTTAGCAGCAGAAATAGAAAACAGTTGCAGCTTATGTATATAATTCATATTATATACCTTTACTGACACTACGCCCAAGATTGTTGTTTACACGCAATGGATCAATGATGTTAAAATGTTTCAAACTGAAGGGCTGCTCTAGATTCTCTTGGCCATGGGGCAAAACAGCATAAACAGATGCACATGCGAAAACCAATTTGCTAAGTGGTAACTCTCCAACATCATTTCTTGGAGGATCCGCTGTAGTACATTATATAAAAAAATTAAAGTTGATTATAACCAAACACTTACTATGGTCATTGTTGAAGCAGATGATGACATAAATATGGGTCCACATATACCAGCCATGTCAGGGTGTGAACTAATTGGCACTGGGCCCTGAAGACTAAGACAAAATTTATGCCAATCAAAACTGCTGAAGAACTCTAGAAAACGATAAAGAACCTGCACAGGAGATATAAAAGTATTAGATGTATAAAAAACAAACAGAAAGATGCACAAAAATAATGAATACAACTACTTTCACCTCAAGAGGTCCAGCAAATGAATTATTGTAAACATGAAATATGTACAAAACCAAGGTCTCCAATGCATAAGTCGAAATAAGACCATGATGAGATCCCAAGAGCCGGCTCTCATAGTAACACCAAGCTTTAATCAATGTAATGCTGCGCTTGAATAGATGACTATGGTTTATCAAGTTATCAATCTAGAAAAAGGAGAATATTTAGTTAGTCAAAAGTGCTACCAGTGAGACAAAAAGAGTATACTTAAGAATTCACAAATAATAACAATATCTCACCTCCTCAAAGAAGCAAAGTGTACATAAACCACCAAGCTGGTTAATAGAGATGTCTACTACAACATTTTCTACAAGGCACTTTATTATTTTCACCTACAAATAGATGGGAAACATGTGAGAACAGAAAAGAGAATACATGAAGGAGGTGTTTGGTTTGGGTAATATTTTATTACCAAAAGATAAAGATTACTTTAAAGATAGATTATTGGGTATAAATGAATACTGAGTTTGATAAAATTTGCTAAAAATGAAAAAAAATAAATAATTATTGTGTTTAGTTAGAAATGATAAAAAAATACTAGTAAATTATTTTACTTAAATGCCCTTTGGTATAATTATTTTTAAATATTTTTTTATATTACTTATTATATTAATTAGAAATTAATTTATTTTTATTCAAAAAATTAATAAATAATAATATAATTATAATAAAATTAAGAGTATCTTGGTAGTCTTTTAGTATCTAAGGTGAAAATAGTAATCAAATTATCATCTACATTATCTATCACATCACTATTAATAATAAAATATTACTGTAATATTTTATTATAGACAAACCAAACAGAATAATGTAAGTAATAAATGATAAATTATCAAAGTAATTTTTAATAACTGGAACCAAACAACCCCTAAAGATGCTAATATATATCACAACAAAGGAAACAAAATCACCGAAACATCATAAAATCTAAAGACAAATGGACACACATAAGCACATAAACCTGAATTAAACATATGCAAAAGATGAAAAAGCCCAATAGTAATAAACTAAATCAAGCTTTCTGAAGGGAACAACCAAATATCAATTTCATTTCTAAAAAGTAAGCAGACACATAAGCATATATACATTAATTCAACATGTGCAAAAGATGAAAAAACCCAACAGTATTTTAATGAAATCAAGCTTTACTGAAGAGAACGATTACATATCAATTTCATTTCTAAAAAAGGTTAACTAATAGCAGAACAAGTGAAGAAAGCTTTTCAAGATGGAAGAAACCACAAGAACTGAGAAAATTATGTTCAAATCATTTGTGGAACCAAATCAATGATACCGAGAATAGTAGGGGGTTCGTGCTTGACATCAAACAGAAAAGACATTAATTTATTCATAATGCGCTCCATCACCAACTCCGCCAAGATTTTCACCTTACAAAACTCTGCTCCCTCCCTCCAACAGGAAAAACAATTGGCAAGAGCATGAGATCCTGCATTAATTGCCTAATATACAGAATATTTTTACTAGCTACATTCAAATTCAGTCCTAAATACTCCTTAAGTCAGAACAGTGAAACTACTTTAGCACACAGTGGACACTGTTAAACTTGAAAAATTAAAAAAGACAAACATGAACAGTGCTTCGGGAGTGAGTTATCCAGAGTGCCAATTGTAATTTCAAATAACAGAAAATACAAATTGCCCAAGTACATGAGACAGAAGTTCAAACAACAATAAGAAGTGAAGAAAAATTTGTAAAATAAACAGAACATACCTCTGCTTTTATGTACTGAATATCTTTCACATGGAACTCAGCATTCTCATTGTTCTCTTCACTCTTTAAAATTTCTTCTACTTTACTTGCCCAATTGTCTTTCAAACTTAGATTGTTACTGAATACTGTTAAATCAATGTCTCCGTCAGGTAGATAAGTCTTTAGAGGTACTGACCCAAAGGTGAAAACCTGCATTAAGAGACAAAGTGAAAATCTCTAGAAAGTGAAAATAAAAGAGATATTGAAAAAAAAACCTCTTTTTTGGTCCTTCTATACAATTTTATCACATTTTTTATATATATAACAATTATACCATAAAAGTTTTACAGTTTCTAAAATACCCCTGTTATGACTAAAGTTTGAATTCGTACGATGATACTGTTTTATCGTGCTGTACTATTCACAGTAGGGGCAATTTTCAACTGTTTATCATCTATTATACTGTTCATACAGGCTTTTTGTATAAAATAATACTGTTCATCACCTATCATACTATCCAAATAGACACTCTCACTATTCATCGCTACTGTACTGTTCACAGTGGGGTTTTCTACTATTTCACCACCTACTGTACTGTTCACAATAGTAATTATATAAAATTACTGTTTATTCACTATTGTTACTGTTTACAATAAGCTATTTCTACTGTTTATCACATTCTTTACTGTTCACAGTAAGATGAAGACAATGGTAATTGAAGTATTTAACTAAAAAAGTGGTATAAATGTTTAATGAAAAAAAATATGTGATAAAATTGTATAGACAAGCAAAAGAAGTGATATTTTTTATATATATAACAATTATACCATAAAAGTTTTACAGTTTCTAAAATACCCCTGTTATGACTAAAGTTTGAATTCGTACGATGATACTGTTTTTATCGTGCTGTACTGTTCACAGTAGGGGCAATTTTCAACTGTTTATCATCTATTATACTATTCACACAGTCTTTTTGTATAAAATAGTACTGTTCATTATCTATCATACTATCCAAATAGGCACTCTTACTATTCATTGCTACTGTACTGTTCACAGTGTGGTTTTCTACTATTTTCACCACCTACTGTACTGTTCACAATAGTAATTATATAAGATTAGTGTTCATTCCCTATTGTTACTGTTTACAATACGCTATTTCTACTGTTTATCACATTCTTTACTGTTCACAGTAAGACGAAGACAATGGTAGTTGAAGTATTTAACTAAAAAAGTGGTATAAATGTTTAATGAAAAAAACTATGTGATAAAATTGTATAGACAAGCAAAAGAAGTGATATTTTTTTTAATATCTCAAAATAAAATGAGGATGAAAAAGTTCGTCTGTTCTTCAAAACCAATCAAAGGTAAATTAAAGTTTTTACCTCACATGGAAAGCACTTCTTGATTAGGCATATCACATATCTAGCCAAAGCATTTCTTCGATCCTCAGAGGATTGGTTTGGCTGTATGCAAGCAATAAGTTCTGCGGTCCTCTCTTCAGCTTGTGACCACCTCTCCTGATCAAGCACTCGAGTCAAAGAGGCCACTTTGTCAGCCAAGAGACCATTTGGAGAAAAGTTGTTTGGCAACATCCAGCCTTCACGACCATCCATGCAATATTAACCCCTTGCAATCCTATGTCTTCTTATACAACCCTGTCTCTTAAATACCATATCCATGTGAAAAGGAGTAGGACAAAGAGCAACAAGAGAGATATCCCAATAAAAGCAAACAAGAATCGTATTCAACTTGAAGCTAATCTCACAGACATCTAATGACCAAAATGGAAACATTTGAAAACTGTAACTTTCTCTGAGAACTAGAAAAAAGATAAAAGAAAATAAGCAAGCACAAAAGACCTAGGAAAGAAGGACAATTATATAACAGGTAGCTATGTTAACATGTTAAACTGAAAAGGAAATTTGAATGATCAAGATAAAAAAAAAAGTTAAATGATAGCACCAGCATCATTTTAATTTTAGAGATTATAAAAGACAAGATTTGTATGAGAAGAGGTTTACTTTTGTATCTGCGAAACAAAGCCTTAAACTGAAACTTCACAGAAATAGCCCATCACAAGCTGCATTATGAATCTTCCATATTGCTTATTCTGGATGGAGAAAGCTTTTGAAGCTTTACATGCTAGAATCCCAAAACTCTATTTTCAACAAGACAAGTTAATTAACATATAAATAAACCAGGAGAACAAGCTTCTATATACACTACTTTCCATAACTGAACCAGCAGCAAGCAAAACGTCCTACTTGAAGTCAATCACATAGAACCAAAAAGATTACCACCACAGATATCAAATGCACCAAAACTAAAAATGCAGCTGCACACACAAGCTTAAGAATTAGCATTTACATAAATATATCCACAGGTTACGTTGTGTCACAAAAAATGCTCTGTTTGGCTACTGAGAAGCGCAAAAAAAAAAAAAAAAATCCCGTAATCATCAACACTTAACACTAAACAAATACTCGCACAAGCTGAATCAAGCCTCACAGCAAACTGCTTGGCTCAAATACTTCAATATAAACCTTAACCTAAAAATTTATGTAGCTAAACAGACCGTAGCAATCGTAACTACGAAACAGAAGCTTCGACATTCATGGAAACCGAGAAGCGAAGTACGAAGAACAAATAAAATATTTAGTTAAAAGTTAAACCTGTGAAAAATGATGAATTCGCTAGGTTGATCTGATCAAAGTTCTGTTGTTCGGTTTTTCTTTTTGGTTCGGGACGGAAATGTACGGTTTTAGACGGAGAAAATGGGTGAAAATTGGCTGAGTATTTATAGGTAATGTGAAGGAAAATGGCGGACTTTTAATGAGGACTAAAAGGAATTTATTATACTTGATTATGTCAAAATAAAGTAATATTACACCTGCCAATAGTGAATACCTAGCGCAGAGGTGAATTCGAGTGAGTAAAGCCAAACAAAGGTCAATTTAAACTCAGTTCGAGTTAGTAATGAGATTATTAAAAAAGTTATCAAAAAATATTATTAGATTTGAATTAAGTTCAAACAAATAATATTTAGTTAAAACTTAAACTCATTTGAATTTGTCTATAACATCATTGAAAAGTCATCGAATAGATGAATAACATTATCAACCGAGTAAACAATGATAAACAGTATCACTGAAAAAATAAATAAGTTAACCTTAGTTGAAATATCGAACTAGAATCTCAACTAAAACTTGATTTATTCGATATGCATTATCCGTTCAATGAGAAAGACTACAATCTTTCTAGTGTTAAGTATTAAACTCTTGAGAGTATAACATTTCTACTTACTTTTTTCTTTAATGTTATTATTTATTAACTTGAACTAGTTATTTTAGATTTATGTTAAGCTCAAGCTTGAGTTTTTCATCCAGGATTCGAACCAGACTTAATATGACATTTGTTCGGATTTGGACCGACTTGAATACACCCATGAGATGAGGAGCGACTTGGTTTGGTTGATGAGTTGGGTTTGGACTGCTTAAAATTCACTCTGGCTCGAAGCCCATAAAAAACGTTTCATAGATTCATAATTCATTACGCGGATACTTTATTATTTTTTACTAATTATTCATAGAAGTAAAAGTTAATGTACAGAAAAAAATTCAGTTGATTTCAATTTATCACACAGTTTTGAAATTCTTTTCATTAGAATGAAAATGACGATTCATTTTCTCACTGAAAACATTCTAAGGGGTATTCAATATAAATGGCTGCATGTCAAACTACGTCGTTTTCGTAGTTCTGAGGGGCCAAAAATCTATAGAGCCTATTGCAAACATGGGCCTAAACTAGATCCATCAACCTGAATATATGCCGTAAAAGTTTGAATTCAAATATTTTTTAAAAAAATTTTAATATTTTATCAGTTTTATTAATCTTTAAAATCTTTCATTTAGTTGATATTTTCCGTGTTTCGTTCCTACCTTGCTCCTGTCATTCAAATTCACCAAGAAAATTTTCATTACTATAAAGAGAAAGTCTATCTTTTTAGTCATAATTTCTTGCCTAACTTATTTAAAAGAAGAAAACAGAAAAGAAATTCCATGCACAAGATTTTCAAAGCCTTTACGTGTTGCATCAAACAAACTTAAGGTCCACATTTTTTTTTCCCAGAAGGAAAGTAAGGAGAAACACGAAAATATACGTGAATAAATAAATATAGTAACATTGTTTAAAATCACGAGTTTAAATATATTATGGATACATATAGGAATGATGACGAGTTATCATCGACATTATTTTATTTTTAAATTAAAATTATTTAATTATTGTTTATAACTAATTTGATTTTAATTTGCAATGTTTTTATTTTTGTATTATCCAAAATAAGATACAAATTATTTTGTTAGGTTTTAAAAAAATCCATTAAACATGACTACGTAATTATAATTAAATTTTACGTGGAAACTTACAAATAAAAGATAGGTACAAAGTTTATGGATTTTATCCATATTGATGCCGTCATTTTCAATTACAGCCAATCTCAAATTTTTTGACCATTTCTGGAATTGGACCAGCTTAAAGTTTTATGGCCGCAATTCACAAAAAGAGCAATTTGGTCACTCGCTCACTAGAGCTACATTTTTCTGCGGAATATTCTTAGTAATTTGTCTTGTTCTTTAATGTTGATAGGTGATGAAGAAGAAAACAAGAAAGCATTCAACATTTCCCCTTTATGCTCTTTCAATTGAACCTAAAAGCTCATTGAGTTTATCTATACATTGTCTAAACCCATCGTACTCATAAAGGTAAAACAAGTAATTTGAATATCTAATCACATAATAATATATTATTTTTTTAAATTTGTTAATACCTATCATTTGCATATTTAAAATGAAAGATAGAAGATCATAATTAGAAATATAATTATTAGTATCTTATAATATGATACAATACAGGTGAAAAATGATATATATCATAAGATGTATCTAATTAATATAATATAATACATATTACTGATATAGATCGATACACTTTTTAAAGAAAATAATGATATAATATAGTATATATGATAAATTTCAAATTTTTAAGTGTGTTTGTGATATTTTCTAAAATGATGATGTGTTAATTAGATTTTTTTATTATTTTATTTCTCAAAAACTATAACATATGATACTTAAAATTAGGTTTTCAATATCCTATTTGAATAATGACATATAAAGAGATAAATATTAAAGAAAAAGTATTTTGACATATTTTCGACAACCTTTTTAGAACATAACAATATTCAAGCAACCCTTCATCTATATTAGAAATGGTTCCAATCTAAGTCAAACCTAGGGTCGATTTAAACATTGAGCAAATCTATAAAGTATCATTCAAATTTGTTCGAATTAACCAATAATATTGTCAAGAGTGTTAGTAATGAAATAAATATTGTTGTTTGAGTGGTGAACCATATTATTAATACTAATAAAATAAATAACGTCATCAAATAAATAAATGAGTCGATCTCAATTTTCAAATTGTTAAATTGAAACTCTAATTTAAGATCAGTTCATTTACGATGACTCAACTTTTTGTTCATGTTAAATAATCCATATAGTTGATTAATTAATTAATGTCGGTAATCCAAGTTTGTAGGATGCCATTTATTTTGGTTTGAGCAAATATGAGGTAAGATGGAAGGCTTTTAATTAAAATATTGATCACTTTTCAATGCAAAAAATGGATGAAATTTGTGTGATTCTTTGTTAAAATGATAATTAGCACTAATTGAAATAATTAATTAATTAATATGATAGTTTAATTCAACTGATCAATAATATTTTCTAATTGATGTCACTAGTAGGGCAGAAATGGGAAATCGTCGAACACTTGTACAAATAATTGCAAGTGCAAAGATTTGGAGAGATTAATAACCACCATTAAGTTAATTAAATATGAGTTAGTGGAAGCACCCTTGGATTTGCAATGCACAAATTCCTAATTAATAATTAATGCAAATTAATAACATTTCTTCTTTTACAAACAACGTTAAAGAGCTGATCCAAGTTTTAACCGATTGGGCCGCTGACATCAACAACATAATTAAAATTTACATATATATTAAACTAAATTAATCAAACAGAAAATAAATCTAGTTTGCTAGTAGGGTTGAGCACCACATGTAGGGTTAGATTTAAACCGAATCCGTTCGAGTTTAAACTCAAACTCAATTCGAACAAACCCAAAATGAATCAATCTTATATACGCTCAGTTGAGTTCAAATTACTCGCCCAAATCACCCAACAGTTGAACAATGGGTTTTAGTCTTGACTTGAACCAAATTGACCATTTTATCCTGATGTTTTTAAAACATTATTTGCAAGCATAATTGATCATTTGAAATAATAGAAAGTTTATTCTCTTTTCAAGATCAAATATGTCTTTAGGACGATGGGATCACCATTGATCATGATTTGTTGTGTGTGATTTTCAAAATTGCTTCTAAATTAAGCACATAAATTTATTGTACCATGTGGAGATCCTTTAGCTATAGCTCAATTAAGATTTTTGTTCTCTTAGCCTTAGGTATTTTAACCATATTTGTGGTTAATATTCTTTTAATCTCATGGAATCAAATTTAACTTGTAAATTCGATAGAATTTTGTATAAAGATCATTTTGATAAACTTTTTATCTATCTATAAAATAAATTATATTACGTTACTTAAATTTATATTGATTAAAAGGACGATATTAATGCATGATTTAAGGTTAGATTTCAATCGAATCGATTTTAATTTAATAAAATCTTACATAAAGATCACATATTGAAATAAATTGTCAGAAAGAACAAACATCAGAAAAAAGAGAATGCATTTTTTGATGGTTTAAGTGAAATGTTTTTAAACTTTGGGGGCGATTGTTAATCTTAAACTATGGAAACCCTAAATGATGGGGTGAAAAAATAACTTTTTAAAACTAAGTTTAAGAAAAATTTGTTAGTTTTCTAAATTAAGGTGAAAAATTCTTTCTTTAAATAAAATCAATATATAACATGTTTATCTCTAATAGTAATAATAAAATTTAACGGATAAATATTTGAATTTTCAAAACTTAGTAGAAAAGAGTTTGGATTGCACAAAACCTTTGGTGGGAATAAGACTTTTGGCCTAATACTTATTTATTGATACATCAACTATTATTGTTCTTTTAACGGTTCATTGCTAAAGCTTAAAGTTAAACTCGTTGAAATTTGTCTCTAAAAGGCTAAAATAATTAGAGAATAAAGTAAAGGCAGAAGCATATTTCCCGCACAAAATCGGGTAAATAACATTTTCTTACCTAAGGTTGGGTCTAAAAAACACTTTTTCACTTTTCGATGATGTAATTTTGTTGCAAAGTCGATTCCATCGAGCCAAGCAATACTCAACTCAACCCATTGCACCCCTAAGCATGACTTTTATATTATGCTAGGTCTGTGATTTATACAAAACCTTAGGGACCAACATGTAATTGACTTCCCTCCCAGTTCATAACCAAATTACCAAAACACTTCACCTTTTACTCTGAAAATCGAGAACAGTACAGAAACTTACCCTTTTGGAAAAAAGTGTCCTGAAAATGAAAACAGCCCCTAACTAAAAGGAAACAGTTTCAGGAATTTCTTGCCAGGGACAAGGACAAGCTCTCTGCATACCCAATTAAAGGACAATCCAAATTCTCACTTGAAAAAACTGTAGAAGAAAGTGGCAGTTGATTGATGAATGGGACTGGTGAAATTGGCTTGGCTTGGGGCCAATAACTATATGACTGGCGTAAAAGACTCATCTCTAACTGTTCATGCAATTTAATGTTAAGGAATTGAAAAGGATTGACCTGGTTTAAGCTCAAAAAAAGAAAAGGGTATGGCTGATTGAGGGCCCAGAAAGAATAGCAGAAAGCAGAGGCAGAGGCAGAGGCAGAAGAATTGTGCTCGATGCAATTTAAGTTGTGTACTTGAAGAGAGAAAGACAAGGAGACAAACCCATGAGGTAGATTTAGGGCAGAAAGAGTAAGATTTCAAGTACAAGGATAATAATTGAAATTTTTCTTTACAATATTAAATTTTTTATTTATCTCATATTATAATTATGAGATTGATAAATAGATTTAGAGTTTTATCAGTTATAGATTCAACTGTTAAAAAAAAAAATCAGATTAAAATAAAGTTTCTTCTATTTAAAAAAAAAAAATGACAAGCAGACAAAAATATGGATGGCCTCCCTTATCTCATTCATATTGGTTTATGGGTAGGAATGCCACTGTTTAACATTATGAAGATTGAAAATTTATTATAAGCTGGCCTGGAATTGAGGGTAGCAATTTGAGAAGGTTGGAGAGAGAACATGAATGGTTAAATTTGGGCCTTTTTTCATGCATTATTCTTAAAAGTGTCCATAATCAGAATTGAATTTGAATCGAGCTAACTAGATTAAAATCCAGCTAGGAAAAGTAATGACATGACATCTATTATATCTATATAATTATTATATAATATTATATCAATGAATAAAATATTTTGTGGTATATAACCTTTTCTTTTGTTTGCATCTAAGATATGATGCACAGACTCTCTAGTAAAATGTGAAATAAATAAAATTTGTTTTGAATAAGACTATTTTTTATTAATTAAATAGTTAACGAGAGAGGTGATAAAACCTATAAATCGTTGTTTTAAAACTCAAATTTGACTAGTCAATTTAACCAGTTTAGTAAGACTCAAAAATAATAATGGATACCGGTCTAATAACTTCAATTTAGTTATTAGATCACTTTGGTTCGTAATTTAATTGGAAAAGTTGCACAAAATTGTTGGTGAATCACTAATCAACTATAAGAATGAGTTGTTAAAAATGACAAGATTGATTTTAGAATTAGTTAAAAATGATGATATTGATATTGAAAGTAATTAAAAATGACAAAATTAACATCAAGAGGAGCTACATGTGAAGAGATAAGGGTTATTTTTAAGATCTCTCACCTTATTTTTACACACCTAAAAAACCCCACTTTGATCATTGCACAAAACGAAAACAAGAAGATTGCCTAGTTTATCTTAGTTTTACCTCTAAATAAAACAAAATAAATTAACATTACCCTTAAACAATTCATCGGCTCAACTGTCAATAAATCGAATGACTACTAATAGACAAAAAATGACTCCTTGATAGGGTTAAAGCCCAATTTAAGTATGTAAACCATGTATAATATCACTCACTCCTAAGAGGCAACGGTGAGGAATCTCGTTATATATAATAGTTTTGTTATAATATTACTTTAATGGCTAAATGTATAACCATATTCATTGTAACATATGAGTTAAATGAAAGATTAAATATCATAAACTCATTTTTAACATTTTCCATCTCTTCTTTAAACTTCCACAAAATTATCAATCTCAAACAAATTTAAATAAATCTATGTTTGTCTCTCAAACTTTATATATCTTATAATTGTTATTCTTATAATTTTATGATTGAATAAATATCTTATTAAATGATAAAAAAAACATTTGATGTTTTTATTTTTTAAAAAAAATAATGATGTCTTATATGGAAAATGAAGCTGATAATATTATTAAAAGAAATTTATAATTAATTTTATAAATAACAAGAAGAATTAGTCATTTATAATGACAAGAATGATGTCAATAAGATTAAACCTAGAAATAAGGTTATCAAAATTGGGAATAACTACCAAAGAAAGAGGTCAGCATGGGATAAAAGTGGTAAATGACAATATTGACACCAATAAAAGCTAGATTAACATCAAAATGAGCTATCAAAGAGGATATCAATATAAGATGAAACTGAAAATGGCAAGATTGACACTAGGAGGAGCTAAAAATCACAAGATCAATGACTAGGGTTTGTGTGGTTTGCAATTAGTTTTTTTTTTTCCCAAAAAATATAACTTTGTTTCTTACACAAAATGAAATTGACAAACTCACCGTAATTATATATCAATTTGACCCCAAACAAAATCATTCCTAAATAATCCATCGATTTGAATATTAGTTAACTGGTTCACCGCTGATTGATCAAAACCGACCCTTTTATTAGGTCAATGTGTAATCTAAGTGTGAAAATTATAAATAATATCACTTAATTCTCGAGAGATAACGATGAGAAATCTCTCTATAAAATAGTTTTGTTATAATATTATTTTGATGACAGAATCTATAATCATATTTATTATAATATATGAGTTAAATGAAAGATTAATGAATCAAAAGTTCGTACATTTTGTTGTATTTTAACATTTTCATATCTTCTTTAAACTCCCACAAAATTATTTATCTCAAACAAATTAAAATAGTTTTATCCTTGCCTTTCCAACTTCATAAATTTTGTAAATGTTATTCTTATAATTCTATTATATTTTTATAATTTTATTTAATAAATATCTTATTAAATTATAAAAAAAAAATATAAGATTTTTTTGTCACATAAAAAATTAATCACTCCTTCCTCCCCCACCTCCAAAACCCTCGTAGCTTCTACATTACCAATTTTCTCCTCACCCTTTATCTAAGGTTTGAAAAATTATCCTAAGGTTTATATTATCTGAGAGTTACCATCGAAACCATTAGAAAAAAATATAATTAAATTTGTAGTTTTTTTAACATATTTATTAAATAATAATTTTATCTCTAATATTAATTTTAAAAATTAACAGATCGGTGAATTATTTAGTTTTTTGAAAATTAATAGATAAAAATTAAAAAAAAATACTAATCTTTGAGTGGAGATAAGTCCTTTTTGCCCTTAAAATTACTAAAAGTTTACTTAATTAATTTATTTCCCTCGTTAAAGTTCCATCATCATCAACTTATTTACAATAAAGCCATTACGCACACTATGAATTCACGTTACCAAATTATCCTCATAAAAATCCAATCTCTGTAACTTATTATTTAAAATATATAAAGTAATACTCCACGCATTAGCGGGTAAATATTATTGGATTGATATGGTCTTATTTAATTAAATAATTTTAAATTAAAAATTAAATAAATATTTATATTATATAATTAAATGATAATATATTATTTATAATAAATAATATCTACTTGTAAATATATATGGTATTACTTAATTGTGTATAATCTACTCAAAGATAAGTTAAATATTGACAATAGTAAAAAATAACAAGATCAACATTGAGGGAATCTATAACAAAGAAAATTAACACAAATGAAGACAAAAATAAACAAGATTGATGCGGAAAAAGAGTTAAAACAATGTATTTAAACGAAATTAAATAGACAAAATCATCTTTAAATGAATTCATCGGTCTAATCATTATACAACCAATTTGATAATCGATTGACCAAAAGTGACTCTTTATAGATCAATGTCGAATCTGAGAATGAAAATCAAGTATAATATCAGTCACATCTAAGCGATAACAGTGAAAAATCTTTTTATATATAATAATTTTGTTGTAATATTACTTTGATAACACATTCAGTAACTATATTTATTACAACATATGAATTAAATAAAAGATTACCTATTAGAAATACGTGTTTTTTCATAATATTACTTTGATGAGTTATTTTATAACCATCTTCATTATATCGTATGAGTTAAATGAAAAATTACATATTAAAAACGTGTGCTTTGTCATAATATTATTTTAATAACACATTCTATAACTATATTTATTATAACGTATGAATTAAATAAAAGATTACGTATCAGAAATTTGTGTGTTTTATCGTATTTTAATATTTTATATCTTTTTAAACTTCCACAAAATTATTCATCTCAAACAAACTATAATTAAAAAATTAACAAAATAATTAAAAATTAACAAAAATTCATATCATAAATAAAAACAATATTATGTGTGTAAGTCTTTTGATATAATTTTAGTATATAAATTATGTATTATCATGTGATTAATATTATTTTATTTTTAATTAAAAATTATTGAATCATATAATTATATATATTACTTATATATATAAATTATATATTAAAAAAATATACATATAAATTTATTACATAAATAATTATCTCATTAAAAAAACTATTCTCTTTTACAAACTAATATTTTCTATTTTTTAAAATTAATTTTTTGAAAGTGCAATATAAGAAGCTGATGGACCAATTTTACCGTACGTATGCACGCGAAGCGCAAGGATCTAAAGCGCGTCACGTGCATCTAACCTTCCGAGCACGTTTCCGTAGCCGACTTAAGATATTTTTGACCAACAAAGTACTTTAACGCTCTTACCGAACGCGTGGTGTCACTCTCGAAACTTTATTGAGAGCCATGCCATTTGTTTTACGCCTTTTGGGGTAAGGCTGCGCCGCGCTTGCTGAAGCTGCAGTCAATTTGTACGGTTTTTTTCCTTGTAAAAGCAATTTGGGCTAAGAATAAAGAAGATTGCTTTTCACGTCTCCCTCCCGAGCGCGTGGCGACAGTTCTTATATTGACAGTGTGGGGTCACATGAGTGATGGAAGAATGGATTTTAATTGACATAAAATTAAATAAAATTATAATAAATACAGATAGATTTTTAATGAGTAATATTTCTTTATTCGCAAGTGGATTGAATTAAGGTTAAAATAATTATTAAATTATTAATTATATAATAATATAATAATTATTATATTTTATTATTTCATTTGGATAAAATAAAATTAGTAAAAAGATAATATTAAGGTTTTAATTATTTATATTATAAATTTAATTATAAAATAAAATCAATAAAATAAATAATATTATTAAAAGATAAATTATATAATTAGAAGATGAATAATATTATCTGAGAAACAAATAAATTAAATTTAAACTAAAACCGTATCTACAATTCAATTGGTTTGAGCTAAGCATGGATTCCGACCCAAGTGAGGTAGCTCGAATCCAACCCATTCCGGGACCGTAAGAACTAATTTACCAAGTAAACACTAAAGGCACTGTCATCAAAAAGAGACGAGTTGTAAGAAGACGACAAAATAATGGCACATCCGTAGATAATTGCAAACCAGGGTGAAATTCCAAAGTAGCTAGATTACAAAACAGAAATGGTTATTTATAAGAAATGATATTTGTAGTTGGCGTTGGTATTTTATGGATTTTGGCCAGGTGATGAGAATGAGATGATAGATATAAAAAAGAAGATACTTTCTTCTTCTTCTTCCTCTTCTGCTTGTTGTTCTTGTTTCATAGAAACAAACTGAAAAAAGCTATACAGTTTCTGAGAACAAAATCTGTAGGTAGAATCTGAGAGGCAAAAATGAATGGCAATGAAAATAATAATAATGGAAACATCTTTGGAGGAGCTGATGAAAGTGAGCATATTAGAAGACATCATACGCACGATGTGGCTGATCATCAGTGTAGTGATGTTCTCACCAAGCACATCAGGGCTCCTGTTCATCTAGTAATATGTTTGTTTTATTTATTGATTTTTGTGTGTGTTAATTTTTTTTAAAGATTTTATGTATGAATGTTTGAAAAGTTCATTCTAATTGGTTCAAGTTTCGATCTTGAAATCTGGGTTCTGTGGTTTTCAATGTGGGATTGATGGGTTTTGGATTTGTGGTTTCTTTTAGTGAGATTCAGTTGTTTTTTTGTTCAAGTTTTTGGATGTTTGACTTGTTCTGTGTGAGAGTAGTTGATCTTGATCTGTGTTGTTTTTGAAAGATTTGTTTATTGTTTGAATCTGATGTGGGTTTGATGTATTCTTGCTGATTTTAGTGAATAGGTGTATTGGGTTCTGGCTTTTTAATTGATTCAATAGGTTTCTCAAGGCTTTTGTGAGGTATGATTATGGCATGCAATGGGTTCTCTGCAAGTTCTGATTATATAGTTTGTTTGGTTACCGAGAAAATGAAAAGGAAAAGGTTATCTTCTGAAATTTTAAGTTTCTCGCTTTGGAGATTCTCGGAAATGGAAAAAAGAAAACATATGGCTCCAAATTCTTGTTCTTTAACCTACCAAATGCATGGTTGGAGTTAGAGATGCTAAATTAATCAAGAATATGCCTTAGGATTGGGACAGTTGATAAATGACTTTTGATTGACGTAGAAATTACTTGTTCTTCCAAAATTATAGAGCTTGAAAGCTGTTTTTGTTAAAATTCAGCAAGTTACTGCATTTCTTGAGTTGCTCTTCAAAAGAGATGCATCACAAATCTGGAAAATTTCTTTTTTAGGTATGGTCTTTGGTGAGGAGGTTCGATCAACCGCAGAAGTACAAGCCTTTTATCAGTCGGTGTGTTGTGCAGGGAAACCTTGAGATCGGGAGTCTGCGAGAAGTGGATGTAAAGTCTGGTCTTCCGGCCACCACGAGTACCGAACGACTAGAACTTCTTGATGATGTAGAACATGTTCTCAGAATCAGGATTATTGGCGGGGATCACAGACTCAGGGTATTCATCTTTTTCGCCTCTTTCGATTAAGTAATTTTCTTAGATCAAGTTTACTTGTGTCGACAAAGTACATGGGGTTATTGTGTCTTTTGCATTGTAATGTGTAAGTTCTTGTGTATTGATTTTAACTAGAATGACAAGTTTATGTTCTTGGCCACAAGGTTGGTTTTTTCTCTGCTGACATACTTTGAGAAGCTTTAGTTTACAATTTTTACCGAAACCTGAAGCCTAAAAGTTCCTTGCTAAAGCTTGCTACTTTGTTATCTAGTTTTTACCTTCTGATTCCTAAGTTTGTGGTTCTGTTTTTTTCATGCAATTATCTTGAATCTGCCTTTGTTTCTGACTGTCTTGGCTTTCCCTTCTCAGAACTACTCTTCAGTCATTTCCCTTCATCCAGAGATCATAGATGGAAGGCCTGGGACATTTGTGCTTGAGTCGTTTGTGGTGGATGTCCCGGAAGGGAATACCAAGGATGATACATGCTACTTCGTTGAAGCTTTAATCAAGTGCAATCTCAAATCACTTGCTGATGTCTCTGAGCGGCTTGCAGTGCAGGATAGGACTGAACCCATTGATCGGATGTAAGAAAGTGTAGGGATGAGAGCATTGATATGGAATGCTACGGTTGCCAAGGATGAAGCTTTTGAGGCTTTCATATCTCGAAGGCTTTGGAGACGGACTGGCATTAGTACTTGTTTCGTCAACTACATGCACACATTTTCCTTTAGTTATGTTGTGTCTTTGTTTTTTTTTTTTTGGAGCATGTTCAGTGTCTGAAGTAGGTCAGGAACCACAGGCTCTTATAAAAGGTTTCACTCTTACATGATGAAAAAAGTTTTCTGTATTTTCCAGAATTTTGTCCATGCTTTTTACTTTATCTATGTGTGTATATAAAATGTACTGGAAAGACTTTAGATCTTGTAAGTTTTTGTTTCATTTTCATGTTTTTAGTACCTAGCATAGCAGTCGTAAGGAAAAGTTGGTTGATCTAGACTATGCTCATCCAATTATATGAAGACATGTCTATCTGTTAGGACTTATATGTTAATACATAATGTATTAGTGTGTTACCCTTATAAAGAACTATACATTTGAATGCAATTGGGGATGAATCTGATTCAAGCTTAGCTTGAATCCACCGTGCAACTCAAACATTGATCGCCAGAGCTTTAATTTAGCTCGAGTTGGTTTTTCCTTCTTAAATCCAATAATATTGTTCATTCTAATGATAATATTGTTCATTTTTTCAAAAATAGTATTTACTTTGTGGATCTAAGTTTTAACTCTTTGATGATATCATGTATTAACTTGAACAAATTTAAACTATATATTATGAATTTGATCTAAACTTGAATAAAGCCTGAATTTGGTCTGATTTGAATCTACGTTTATATGGAACTCATCTAACATTCTTCAAATGAGATTCAACTACCAAACGAGGTCCATAAAATTTGCCTTAAAATATGTCAAGTCATCCTTTGACTTTAGGAAGTCCTTTAAATATGTCTAGTCAACCTTTGCCTAGAAAGAAAAGAGGTAGAAACTTACAATTTCAGTTAAAAGAAATGGTTATTTCACCTTTGTTTCATTGCAAAGACAGGTCTTTAAAATAATTGCAGTGGCTTCGAATCCATCTATTGAACTTTAGATCACCAAAAATCATAATTAAAAAAAAAAAAAAGGTTTTCTATAATCTTAAATTATTGCTATAATTCAAAATTTGACCCATAATGGGGAAAGGTTCAAATACTACAAATGATTGAACACATGATACATGATTTTCTACCATTTTTGGTTGGCTGTTAGGGCAGGGGAGTTAGTTGTTTCCAAGTCTAGCAGCCTACAAATAGAATTCCTATAGCGCGTCTTTACAATGAAAACAATATAGGAAGAAATTTTGCATCAGATTTGTATAAATAATCACCTGTGCTGCTTCTAATATGCTGTACAAAGCTCCCTCAAACTCAAACCTGACCCAATAAAGATCCATGCCTAAGCCAATATAAGCTCTCCTTCTTCTGCCTGTTCTACTTGTTGCTCAGGGAGCCGTCCTTCTTGGTAAGGAAGAAGAATGCGCTTTATTTCCTCCGAGCTCAGTGTCTCGTACTCTAAGAGTGCATTTGCTAGTGCATGTAACGCCTTCTCATGCTGATATCAACAATGATGATATCAGAAAGTATCACAGAGTGCAGAATTTTCAAAACATTCATAAGAAGTTAAATTCATTGTGCCAGCTTGCTGGTTTTGTGGACAAAATTTCCAAACAAATCAAATATATAAAGCATATTATAGGACAGATTATTTCTCCTCTCCAAAGACAAAGAAGCCAACAGTTTTCATTAACTAACCTTCTTTAATAGGGCCTTTACACGTTCGTATCCTTCTCTTAAGAGTTTCACGACCTGCAGAACCAATCAAGTAAATCAGATTGAAAAGCTATTATCATAGCTTAAACATAAGAGGCTAAATTTCCAGACATACTTCAGCATCAATTCGTGATTGCATTTCTGAGCTTGGCCGTTCTTTGATGTTAACAGGTCCAATTGCATCACTCATCCCACAATTTGATACCTGTGACAAAAAAAGATAACTTTAGTATCAATGGATTGAATCAAAACAAACTAATTTTAATCATGTAGAAATAAATGAAAGTTCCTGAATATTTTGAATTCTTATTTCTAAAACAATTTGGAAAGTAAACACATATGATGAATCACACCAACCACTTTTGAGTTTAAATGGAAACAGTGGCATTTAATTTCAATGTTATCCTGAAATATTGAAAAAAAATCAGCTAGTTTTTCAAATCATGGACAAAGGACTTTAGACTATACCATGTACTGGGCAAGCTCTGTAGCTGTGTGAAGATCACTACTTGCACCAGTTGTGACATGGTCCTGACCAAAGATGAGTTCCTCGGCAGCCCTTCCCCCCATACAAACATCAAGACGAGCTAAAAGCTGCTTCTTGCTGATTGATGTCTCATCACTTGAAGGGAGCTGGGTAACCATTCCTAATGCAGACCCACGCGGCATGATTGTTGCCTTGTGAATTGGATGTGCACCCTCGGTGTTGAAAGCAACAATTGCATGACCACTCTCATGATATGCTGTGAGCTGATATAACACATATCAATCCATTATGAAATGCTGAAATGCAATCATGAATTGATGCTGAAATGCATGGATCATTTTACATTATCACAGAGCCGACTATCCATAAGCTTCTAAATTAATTCTACCAATAATTTAGTTTGAAATAAGAAGCACACAACTAGTATAATTGCCACAGGCCAACTATGATGAATTCATCTCAACAAAATCTTATGATGGAAAAATTCATTAAAGAGCAAGCCTGAATGAAATTTTATCCTGAGTCTTCACCACACAAATCTCTCTGAAGTACTTAGAAATGACTCCAGAAGGAAATATTGGTTTAACCCCCAAGAATACTTGGGCTATGAATTAAGGATAAAGGGCACACATAATTGAACTTATTAGTGGAATAGACATTTGAAAGACTGCATGAAGCCAGGATCTTTCATCTCAAATAGATGCATAAAATACCTTCTTTGACTCTTCTGATATGAACATAGTTTTACGCTCAGTACCCATGAGTATCCTGTCTTTAGCATACTCCAACTCAGTGGCCGTTAACTTCTCCAAACCTTCAACAGCAGCTTTAATGGCAGCAATGTTTACCAAATTTGCAAGATCTGAATGGAAAGAAAAGAAAGATGAGGTGAAAATTCATTGGCAACACATGTACAGAATGCATGAGAAACACATATGTTCCATGCCATTTATAGCAAGAAAAATGGTACTTTAGTTGAATGAAAGGAAATTTACCTGCTCCATTGAATCCAGGGGTACCTCTGGCAATTGATTTAACATCTACATCCTCTGCCAAAGGTTTATCCTGAAGATACAGCTCCAAAATTTCTTGCCGACCTCGGACGTCAGGATTTGAAACAACAATCTAAAAGTGGGTTGCCTCAGTTCTCTCTCTCCAGAAGCAAAGAAATTAATTTCAAATATATATTGATAGACTAGAGCAGACAACCTAAATTGACTCATCACCATGAGAATTAAAATGTGGTTATATTCATTCAATTACCGTCCATAATCTCAGAACCTAATCCAAAAACTTCACAATCACTGAACCAAAAGATCAACATTCTGTCAGGAATGTTCACAAAAAATCATTGAAGTTAAAATTTACACACTTTCTAAAAGAAAAATAGTAGGTTTTGGATATTTAAAAGATCGAATTTGCCAAAAAAGTAAAAAAGTTCCTAGTACAGACAACTTATTCCCACAAGAGACACATGCCTGTGGTTACAATGATCAACTTTTGGGAGCCCAGGTGACATTTCCATGTACAGGAAGGTTGGCGTAAATAAGCCAAAGCATGGCTGTATGCTTCACACAACTTGAAGTGCATTCAAGTATGATAGACTGAAAGAATGCTATTGGACAATATCTCTAGTGTCACCATAAGTTCAAGAAGTTTCACCTGGTATTGCCTTAATGATAAGACATGGATTCAGCTAAAATGCAGAAACATTTGATAAGGATGGAACCAGTGCAATACACGTACTTCAGATGTTTTATAGCATTTAAGCAAACTAAAAATTTCTACAGCACAATCTTCAGTTTATTCACAAGTCAATTTAAAAATCAAAGAAATATGAGATATAAAACTTACATGCCTGTCAAATCTACCAGGCCTTGTCAAAGCAGGATCAAGAATGTCAGGAAAATTTGTTGCAGCCATCAAGATTATTCCCTGTGGGCAATAAAGTTACATGAATTTCTTTTCTAAGAAGAAATAAAGATAACATCACTGTATAGAAACTCGTTCATACAGCAAGATAGTTAAATGCACCTCATTCTGTTCAAAACCATCCATTTCAACAAGTAGTTGATGCAATGTTTTCTTGGTGTGGCCTTCCCATTGTTTTCTTGTGGATCCAACAGCATCTATTTCGTCGATAAAGATGATGCTAGGTGCCTATAAAACATAAATTAATGTAATATCACATGATGAAAGAAATAAACCACAGAATTTAAGTAAACAATTGTGACATTAACAAATTCAGAAACTAATCATGATACCAAAATGGCCCAATTACACAGATAGCTATGGACATATACTTCACTGGCCATTTTGCAGCATTATAGTTTCCCTTAAAATAAAAAGGTAGTTCCAACCTCTCTATCTTCAGAACAAGGCTTCATTTGAAAATTGCCATCAGAAACCTTTTCTTTGGGTAAGTATATTCAATAAAATACATTAGCAACTTGAAACAATCAAGGAAAAAGACATTGCACATGTCTCAATACCACTTATATCTGACTTTCTGACTTCTACACAATCCTCAAGAACCAAATAGAAGCATAATTAAAATTTTATATTTATATGCAGTAATGGTTGTTTAAAAAAAAAATTCATATTTTCTTCAAATATAATTTCCTCCGTCTCTCTTTATTTACTTTTTGATTTTCCAGCACCTTGACTGAATAAATGCCTGAAAACAACAAACCTTCTTTTTAGCTGCTTGAAATAAGGACCTCACACGTCGGGCACCAACACCAACAAACCTGCCAAATAAATACGAAAAAGACTCAGCATCACTAGCATGCATTTTCTTTCTCTTATCAATGAGTTGTTAATTCATGAATACTACTAGATAAGTCCCAGATTCAAGTAATTTCAATTCCCTCAGCATGAGAGCATACACACATGGTAAAGCTCACACATTGAACTGTTGAAGTTGAAATCAATTTTCAGACTAGTAGTTCCCATAGTTACAAGTTGTACAATGAGAAACATAACCATGTAAAAGTTTCATCCCTGCTTCATTTTTGCATAATATTACTCAAATGTAAAAGCCAAAGCTAGTGGCTGATTTTAGTTACCATTTGAAAGAATAATCCAATACACACTTTTCGCTCTTTACTGGCCCAAAAGCAAATGGAATACCCTAAAATTGTGTTGATAGACATTAATAAACTAGTCGCACTGCACAACCTTAGGCATAGCCAAAAGAGGATGCCAATATTAGAACCAATATGCGGATCTGTAAGATCTGAATTGCAATAATAAGTTTGTGAGAAATCAACAAAGTCTGACATTTTATAATGCCAAAATTCTCCCACAGAGATTAACAGATTTGTTAAATTTCTGAGAATTCATCACACACAGTAATTTCTCGTTAAATGTCTTTTAACACCCTATTTCATAACAAGGACTTTTTATCCTTCAACAATTAAATAATCAATTGTTTTTAAGAGCAATACTATGTGTATCCACCTTGAGTACACATTTATATGTGTCATTATGTGACTGGATGTTACTTTATCTTTAATTCAAAATCATCTAATCACATGATGACACACATCAACTGTGTACCCATTTGTATACTCAAAGTGGGTATACAAATTCTCAGAAAGAGTATACGAGCAAAGCTGAAAATTTAGGGTTTCCTATAAGAAATGGAGGTTTTGAGGGAATGGCAGAATAACTAAAAAGGAAGATTGGATGATGCATAGCAATATCTAAAATGATATCTTCCTACAGTGGTATGGAAAAATAAACACAACTTTCATCAAGGAAAAACTACACCTCCTGACAACACTTAAAGTATACTGTTGTTATTTTATTAGTACTTAATATTAAAGCTAAAACACATACAACCCTACCTATGCATGTTTTGCCCAAGATAAAATATTACCAGATTAACAAGGCGATATAGAAAATGAAGATTAACGAAGCAGAAAAATCAAAGCAAAAGATGGCTTACATTTCCTCAAATTCAGATCCTGCTCTATAAAAAAATGGTACCCCAGCTTCTCCAGCAATAGCCTTCAGGTTCAACAATTGTGAAACCATTTTGAAAAAAAAAAAAAAAAAACTACTATCAAATCAAAAGGTTTAATATGTGAAAGTTAAAATATTTAAACAAATGTAAAGGAACCTAAATTGACAAATGGAAAAATGTCAAGGAACACATCCACACAAGTTGTTTCCAAAAGGATACTGAATGCCCAATTTTTGTGAAATGAGGATTGCCATTACAATTCACACATGCATGTTTTTTCACTTTTTTCATCTTCGATAAATACTTATTCATTTCATACGTTAAAGCTACACAAGGAAAAACTAAAAATATGTTGATATGTGTAACTACATAACCACTTATGAGAACAGTGACCAGATACAGTTACAAACAGAGAAACAAAAGATCAATCATGCACAAAACATGCGCAGGAATGTACTAGCTTTGGCACAAAACTTGAGACCTAAAACCCCTTAGCAGGTACAAAAAACTGGCTCATGAAAACTAAAACCCTTAACAGGTAAAAAAACAATTTAGCACATTAAACCTAAAGTCCCTAAACAGGAATAAACAACTGGCTTATGAAAAACTAAAACCCTTAACAGGTAACAAAACAATTTAACACATGAAAACTAAAACCCCTTAACAGATAAAAACAATTCAGGAGAGTACAAAAGAAATACCTCACCTTTGCAAGCAGAGTTTTTCCTGTTCCAGGTGCTCCAGTCAAAAGAATTCCCTGCAAAGTACATGTAAGACCGGTATTTAAAACAATCTATCACATAATTGGAGAACCTAAATACAAATTTGATAATAAAGTTATTTAACCTCACAAGTAAGCAAGAAACCATTTACGCTTCACTGCTTTTTGAAAATGCATAAGAAAAACAAAGCTTAACAGCAGGTTCCTTGAAATATTATATCTATATTTATATATATATATATAAAATTTTCTTTGCATCTAAATGTCACCAAATCAACATAAAACATTAAACTATCAAAAGTGAAGATCATGCTATTGAACTGAAGCACTAAAAAAAGAATTTAATGAAAAAAATTATTCACACAGACACAAAAGAAAAAAACAAAAAAAGAAAGAAAAAACCTTGCACAAACCTTAGGCAACTTCCCACCAAGGCGAGTAAACTTTGATGGGTTTTTCAGATACTCTACTACTTCCACGAGCTCTTGTTTTGCATCATCACAACCCTTGACATCCTTGAATGTTTTAACATTCTGGAAGAGAGCCAAAGCAGGAACAGGATGGAGGGTCATGACCAAGTCATATCTTAAATACAAAACTGAACATGAACGTGAATGGTTGCAGATCATTTCAATGTTTCATATGATGCTTAAGTACCACTTATAAGAAGTATGAGTGAGGGCATTCCTACAGATGGTCTTGAGGAAACCAGCTTTACAAGCTCAGAACTTTAACTTTTACCTTCTCTGGAATTACTTCTTTATTTAAATCCTTTGGAGTATAAGAAGAACTTGAACCAACACCTGAAGTTCCTATTCCACCCAAGCTTCCTATGTACTTTTGGAGGGCAGCAGCACCCATTAACCTGAAAATAGTTCTTAATTGATAATAGTAACCTCTAGGAGTCAAGCAACCACCAACAACTTTGACAGCATGAGCGAGAGAGAACTTGTCTTTTATTATGATTTTCATATTTATAGAGGATAATGATAAAGTAAAAGTACATTAAGTAAACCGAAAGACTCATACCATAATAATCCAACAGCTACGGTGAATAAGATAGTTGAGATAAGCTCTTGAGCAAATCGAGATTTGTTTGACACTTTTGGGTCAACCTGATTGAAGATATCACATAATTTAGAATCCAAACATTGAAAGCACACACAATGAGAAAAAGGGAGCAACAAATAGGAAATACAAAGGTGGAGAACTGACAACAATTATTGTTTGACATAATATAACTATGGGATTTCCAACAATCTTATCAGAGCCACCTATGTTTTTCCTCCCAGGAAGAACATCTACTCTTGTTTTGAGACTTACCATCACCACATGCAATGGCTGCTTCTCAGATATGCCAGGGTTCAAAAAGGGCTCATCTGTGTTCCCTGATGCTCGTTGCTTCAATTCTTGCAACTAAAAGAAAAAAAATGAAATTAATTAGATACAAAAAAGTCACATAGTCAGGATATGAAAGAATCTTCAGGGAAGAGGCACAAAAATGAGGGAACCCTATTAAAAGAAAGGACTATGACCATGATAACAGATCCAGTCAAATAAAAATCCAGTTCAAGAGTTGTACTGCCAAATAAAACAAATTCATGGCAATGTGAAAACATGGGCAAATGAAATAATTTCAAAAAAATAATTTCAAAACAATGCCTCTTCACCAAGGCATTAAGGGGCAATGTGAAAACATGGGCAAATGAAATAATTTCAAAAAAATAATTTCAAAACAATGCCCCTTAATGCCTCTTCACCAAAAAAATAATTTCAGAACAATGAAAACATTGTTCCGAGCAAGGTAAGTTTTGACTCATTGCCCATGCTTCAAACACAACATTAGAGAATTAAAAAGAAAAAGAAAAACTTCCAAGCAAAGCAATCCAATCGACATAAAACATAAACCAACTGGCAAATGAAATTTAGAACTGACAATGCATTTATTTCCTAATATATGAATATGAACTCAAGCAGCTCTTTAAACCTCTACAACAAATCTATCCCTACATAAACATTCAGGCACACTCCATTACTTTATTGAGATAGAGGAACTTTTCAGAAATGACACTAAAGCAAATTCGAATTCCCATCATCATTACAAAGACGAAAAGAATAACAATGATAACAAGGATGATTACCAATGAAGGAAGAGCAGAAGGCTTGCCAGATTGTTCATCTGGAAGATACTCAGCAATAGCATTAGTAGCAACAAGTGCTCGAAGATATTCTGCTACGCCTCTACTGTCCACATCATGCTCCCTTTGTTCAAACCGTTTGATCACTGCCTCGGGACTGAAAAAAAAAACAAAATAAATAAATAAATGCTATTAAAAATACTTAATTTTCTAATCAACAAAACAAATAATAAAACTTGAAAAATTGAACCTGTGCTTATTGAGTTCAGCTAAGAGAGCGCTCTGCAAGCCAACATCTTTCGGATTAGCATTAGCTTCAGCTATTAGCTGCTCAAGCCGTTTCTCTTGCCGCCAAAAAGGCCACCAACTGAACCAATCCCAGGTCATCATTTTCTCAATTCCTCTTTTCATCTTCGTCCACAAGCCCATCAAAAACACCAGCAAAGGAATTTTACTCTTTGCCCCCTCATTTCCTACCGAACTCTCACCCACCCCTTCACTTTTACCTAAACCGCCCCCACCATTCGTCTCCTCCACCTTCAACTCATTTCCCGAACTCTCACTGTTCGCAGTCTCTTGAAAATTCGAATTCGGAACCTCGGAAGAATCCAGTTTCAAGGCATTACTGTTATCATTATCTCCACGAAAATCGGAACCAGAATTATTAAAGAATTTAGAATCCTGGGATTCTACGTTGTCAGGGTGCAATGTGCAAGGAATTGAAGGACGGAGAGAGCGAAAACATAAATAAGTAAAAGTGGAAGAGCAGTGGAAGAAGCGGTTGGGGTGGTGGTAGAAGTGGCGGTGGCGATGGCGGCGTGGAGGAGGGGAGAAGAATGGTGAAAACGGTGTCGTTTAGGGTGAGGTGGAGGAATAACGAGAGAGAGTGAAGGTTTACAAAGGAGAGAAGCTTGGAGAATGATGGTCATTGGCGCTAGGGTTTATTTTGTGAAGTAGAACAGTCTCAGCTCGCTCAGTTTCTCTGTACTGAGCAGTAGGGAGAGAGAGGACAGCCACAAGAATTGGTTTATTAAGAGAGGGATTAGCAGTTAAAACCTTATCTTGATTGAAAATGGCACCGGCTTTGTGAGAGAGACTGATTAAGGATGCCACTGGTCTAGGTGATTTTTTGTCGCTGAGCTCGGTGAGTAGTTAATGAAACAATAAAACTGTATATAATTTCCACGTATAAATAATATTGTATTATTTTATAGTTAAATGTTAATTTATTTTTAATTATTTAATAATAAATTATTATTTATATATAAAAGTTATACAAATAGTATTATTTTCAATCATATTTTATCATATTATATTGAAAATCTGACATAATAATATTGGGTCTATGGATTATCCAAGTCAGACTATGGAGCTAGAGTTTGATTCGGTTTATATATAGTTGAGTTCGAGTTTAAACTCGAACTTGTGAAAATCAAGCTCCAATTTAGATCGAATTCAGTTCGAGCTTTTTTTTCGTTATTAAAACGATATCGTTTTAATATATATTGATTAAAATAATATCATTTTATATCAAAATTTTTAATTTAAAAATTTGGTGAATAGCTTAAACTCGAGTTTGAATTCGTATAGGGTTGACTCATTTTGAGTAGTTCAAATTGAATTTAAATTCAAATTCAAATAAATTCAATTCAATCTAATCTTCTATGGAGCTGACTTCGAGTCTCCGACTGTCATTGCTCATAATTTGAAAAAACAATATATAATATAAATAAATAAATAATTAATTAGTAATTATGATATAGAAAAATGGGTTAAGTTTTTCACATCAATTATTAACAAATTTTTGACCAAAAAATACCGCAAGGCCGTCCAACTCACCGTCACCTTTACACATGTGATTGTTGGCAAATTGGGCACACCTTTACGTAGCTGGGTTCTGCCTAATTTGTGCGGCCCATTGTGCTATTAGCCATATTGGGCCATGGCCTGCCACAAAACCGAGGCATGGGACACGACGTAATCACCCTTTGGGTTGTCCTTCTATGAAGCTTTTTACGAGTCAATCTGCATGCTTTTTTGGGTCAGCGTATTAAATCTTTATTTTAATTTTTTTTTTAAAATTATTAAATCTATTAATTTTTAAAAATATTTACGAGGAGAATACACTCGAAATATTATTGAATTACCCTCATTTATGACATGGGTATTACAATTGCCACACTAAAAATTGTTAAAAATTGTTGCAAAATAAAAAGTAATCACTAGAGCCGTTGGAATCCAATGGCTGCTTGGTTGTTGATGGTACGGTTAGATTTGAGTAGAACAAAGTTTGAGCTTAATCTCACTTTTAAAGTGTTCAACCTCAATTTAAATTCGAGTTTAAATTGACTTTTAAACTCAGTTTGATGTTAAAACAATATCATTTTGACGTGTATTGATTAAAAAGATATTGCTTTAGTCAATTCATATCAAATTATTACAGTTTCCAAGCTTGCCAAAAATCTCTAAAGCTCGAATTTAAAAATTTTGAATTCTCGACTCAAGCTTGAACTCCAATTTACTTGAGCCAAACTTGTTTCAAACTCATTTAAGGGTATGAATAATTTAGTTTCAACAATAAAATCAAATTGAATATCTTAAAAGTTACAGTTTGGTTTGGTCTTATTTGAGTTAGAAATTTTTCATTCTTTTTTTCAGTTTGGGATGTGGTTTGAATAATTTTCAAATCAAATTAAATTGTAAACCATATTTCTTTAAATAAATAAATAATATACACACACATATATATATATGTATATGAGTTTAGAAGATTCAAACTATGGTAGTCAAAATTGTAATCGAAAACCTAATTTTTCATATTACGTATCGTATAATGCATTTTTAAAAAAAAAAATATTAATAAAAAATAAAAAAATAATAATTGACACGTCCTTATGTTTTAAAATATCACAACACCCTTAATATTCGAAAGTTTTTCATGAACACCCATACTACACTATTACTTCCTCTAAAAAAATGAATCTATATGTATCGGTAATATGTATTATATCATAAAATATATTTATTATATCATATTAATTTGATATATCTTATGATACATAAATTTTTTATTTATATTGTATCGTGTTATAAGATACATATAGTGTATAATAGAATATAAATAATTATGGTTTAAACTGTAATTTAAATCAAAATAAACTGTATTTTTTTATTGTAATTTGGTTTGAAAATTTTTCATATTGTTTTTTCTATTTAATTTAAAAAAAAATTTCAAATTATATTAACCAAACTACGCCTCCTTTTTTACTCATTTAAGTTAAATTCGAATTAAAATTATAGTAAATTTGACTTAAATCTACTATTGGTTGGTTGGTGTAGTAACTGTTGGACATTGACTACTCCTCTACTTATTGGAAAACATATTATGTTTTCCTATTTTTAATTATTTTATTTAAGGTCATCTCAGGGCCTAAAAGCGGGTTCTAGCATGACTCGTAAATTTCCGGGCTAAGCCCATTTGAGCCATGCTTTTTCCTTTCGGGTTGGCACAGCTCTTTGACAGGTGCAATTGTGTACAATGGACGGTGTTAGATGATTAATCGTGTACCACTACTGATATGTTGGGATCTTTGTAAAAATCCTTGACCTGTTAATACATATGGAGGTCATTTGCTTTTCAGCATACTCTACTATGTTCATACTGTTTGAGGATAGCACATCAAATGGAACCCAGACCTGCTATTACATGTCATTGCTTAATCGGCATGGCTTAAATATTAGCAGAAGTTCTTGAAGCAAAAGAGCCATTTTTATAACTTTAGATGTGATTGCCCTTTTCCTGGAAATTTGTTGCCTCATTGCAGTCGTTCCTGCCATAAACAAACAATTATCTGAAAACTCTGCTCATGTACAAATGTTGATTCGAGAATAAATTCAGATTGGCATTAATACATATTCAGACCATTATATTGAAAATTGACTTGATTATGAACAAATAATCATTTCTCGATATGCATATTCATATCTTTAAACTAAAGGCTTCAATATGGATGTCTTCATTTTGATCTACATCCCTGTACTTGCAATAAAGAACAAGTTGGAGGATGCCTAAGGGGCGACCAACCAGATTAGGGTACTGCAAGACATCAATTCACATGTGAAACTCAAAGCATCAAACATTTTTTAGGGAAATTATAATAAATGGCCAAATTACCCCTCTATTAAGCAAAAATGCCCAATTTCACTATTTCTAAGTAAAAATGCCCAAATTCCCTATTCCTAAGCAGAACACCTTAATTTTTTTTAAAATACCAAAATTACCCTTCATCACATTTATATAAACTCCCTCACTCTCACTCTCATTACATATATTTCTTATATCACTTAAATACTTACTTTCACTCTCATTTTTACTTAATATCAATTACTACGGGTTCAATCGGAAAGAAGAAATCTGTATTTTTGAATTCGAATAAAAAAAATCAATTCGTGAAAACTACATTAAAAATAACATATTATGAATAAATAGATATATTGAAATATCCTAGATTGTCAACAATAAAAAAATTACTCAAAAATCTAAAAAAACATATCTAAATTTTGAAAACTACATATTTAAATAGCTTATGAATGAGAAAATCAAAAAATTGATCAAAAATTTCGTAATTACATTGTAAAACATGTCTAAAAAAGTACATCGTAATTACAAATATCAAATTTGAAAATTACATATAAAAAAAAGTCTAGCCCGGTCACAAATAAACTCAAAATCATAAAAATTGAAAATTCTAAATTTGATAAAATAAAAAAACTGCATAAAACATATTAAAACAGTTTTATTTTGGCCTCCAAATTCGGCGCAACCAGCAAAACTGGTGTTGTTATAGAGCTCAAAACGAGCTTCGCGTTGATATATTACAGGCCCCGTAACTCCTCCCAGATCAAAAGTTATGGCCGTTCAAAGTCTGTCTCATATATACCCTATAGTTTTAAAAAAGTTAATTTCCACCCAACCCACAGCTACCCCACGGTTTAGTGTAAAATTTTCCATGGACCCCTGTGGATCTCCTCCTGTTCCCCCTCCCCCTAAAATTTTGAAAATGTTAAATTCCGCCCCCCCCCCCCCCCCCCAACCCCCCATCCCACGGGCGCCCGTGAGAGATTACGCAAAATCGACAGATTTAATCCATTTTCTGGCCAAAAATCAGTATTTCAGCCTCTAATTTCAACACAAATCAAATTTATATATCTAATAACACAAAACCCCTCAAGAAATTCAAGTAAAACAACCAAGAATCAAAACATTTTATGCATTGTTCAAAATCGGAACACTAAACATTCAAACCTCAAAATCTCTCTCAAATCTCAATAATCATAACAATAAATTGATTTAAACAAGACTTGAGATGATATACTATCCTTATTTGTCATTTTCAGTTATCGAAAAATACGAAAATCGACAAAAATCTCTTCCACCGTGGGATGACTGTGGGAAGGGCATTTTTCTTTGAATTTACACAGTGAAACCGTGGAAAATTACTATGGGAATTCCTTGTTTATATACAGGGGTAGTTTCATTATTTCATAAAAGTTGAACATTTTTGCTTAAACCTTATTATTTTGGATAATTTTACTTAAACCCCTTAATTTTGGCCATTTATTATAATTTCCCCATTTTTTAAGCATGTAGTCTTGCCTCACAAAGAGGGTTTTTGGTAACTATACAAATCGCAACAAATAGATCGTGGGTTGGCGGTCCATATGCCATCCAAAGTAAGCTTGCAATGAATGAGAAGAAAGATAAATAGAATGGCATGACTTCTACACTCTTTGTTTGAAGAACTTGCCTCTGCAACAACAAAAACATATATGTTAATTTACAATCTTTTTGGGCTTTTTCAAGGCTTCTTAGAAGAATACTACCATGAACCCATAATGAGAAAAATGACTTACCACAGCCAGTAGTGGAGAACCATACGTTGCCACAGAGGCCACCAGTGCAACACTGCCCACAAACACCTTGCGATGGTGGTGGTCAAAGAATAGAAAGCCTGATATAACTGCAGTGATGCTGAATACTAGGATAACAGGAATCGATGTGACAGCAGCCCTCATCTGTAAAATCATTATATTTACCGAGTCTCTTTCTTCAACTGTGTATGAAAGTGGAAAAAAAAATTATAGTTTTTCAGCATACAAAACTTTCTGTGGACTTAAATAACTTCCTTTCATGCATGCAAATGATTCAATATCATGTCAAATAGAAATAATTAAATTGTTTGCCTTGTCTCTTGCTGAAGCAAACCAAAAATATATCAAAATGAAGGAGAACTCGAGAAGGATCCCTAAACCGTTCACAGTGATCGCAAGGAAATTCTCCCACTTGTAGCTTACAATAGGTAGTTCATACCAAGTATAAAGGAGACAGTTTAACAGAGCAATTATGTAAGGAAGGCATGAAAAGTCCTCTGTCTTTTTGCTCTTCATCACCCTTGAAAATGTTAGTCTGGAAACATATAAAAAATAATAGTTTGTTTTTCCAAGTTAGCTGCTTCAAACATCTTCCTAATTCTAAGATGAAAATAACTTGTATAAAATAACATGCAGTAGAATATTTTGTCAACGTTACATGGGTGCAGCATAAAGTAACAAAGAAGCTGCATTGCCTGCAAGCAAAACATTATTAGTGTATTAGGTGAAGGCTTTTCTATCCATGGTGATATATTGATAGGAAGCTAAAACAATAAACAAAGAAGAAAGTTACCCATGATTTCTACTGACAGCCGCAATCTATCTCCCATGTTTTTGCCTGGAAAAGATTTTCCTAAGATCCCATAAAAAAGAGTTTTATATATATATATATATATAGAGAGAGAGAGAGAGAGAGAGAGAGAGAGAGAGAGAGAGAGAGAGAGAGATAAAAAAGGAATAATAGAGAATAGAAAGAAAAGAAAGGTAATCTACATTTTCATAAACTTGTGGTGTGGAGGAAACAGTTTACTATAGAATATAGCTTTGTTACAAATAATTTAATACAAAATCAGTGAAGGAACAAGCTAAATAGCACGGAAACAGAATTACAAAAACATGTAAATACGAAAACGGAAACGCGAAAATATATTTTCTAAAAAATATAGAAAATGGAAACGTGAAAAACGTATAAATATTAAAAATATAAGGGGTTTTCTGTCAATACAAATTTTTATTTAAAAAATACAGCAAATTGTCTATGGTTGTCCAGACAATGACAGTAAGTAGGGAATGACAACTAAACAGGGAATTGTCTAAGGTTGTCCAGACAATGATGAACTGTTGATAGCCAAACTCCTTCCAACAAGGCTGTGGCCTGTAGCAGTAACCAAAAAAGAAGGAAAACAAGCTGTAAAAAACAACCAAAATTTAAGCTTATCTACAATACTAAATGAAAGCAAATTGTGAAAAGAAGGTAAAAAATCTGTATTAATCCTACAGCTATCTTGTTGCGTTAATATATATACCAGAAAAATATTGCAGATTAATTAGACAAGGTTAGGGGATTGTAGGAAATGTGAAACTCTAAGCACCATAAATTCTTTATACCTTTCTGTTCTCCTATTTGGTTACCTTTTTTGTTTTTCTTTTCTCTTTGATTTCAACCTTCCAGGGACATAAATATAACCATGATCTAAGAAATGTTAGACCCTGAACTCGTAAAAAAATAGAAGCTTGCCACATAAGAATTCAACTTTCAAATGATTGCCACAAACACAAAAGAAATGAAGGGAGTACCCTGGCTGATCTAAACGGAAAACAAATTGGCTTTATTCATTGTTTGGAATAGGAAACCAAGCAAATAACATATAAAAAATTGTAGGAGATCGTTTCATTGTTACAACAGGGTGTATATTTTAGGGTTTAGGACTTACTCACCCTTACGCAATCACATTTGCTCGTTGCAGATGAACAATTGAGGACGAAAAAGCCTGTTGCTATGGCTGCTCCAGTAGCAGCCGCCATGGAAACAAAACCAGTAGCAGCAAGACCTCCAACACCCTACAAGGACGTGCTAGTTGACCAAATCACTTATTCAATAATCCACGTGTTTGTCAAACTGGCTCATCAAAAATTAATTTTTTAATGATTTTTAACTTTTTGCGACTCTATCCAATTGATCTGCGGGCCTTCTTTGCAAAACCTCAGCACGGCCAGCCTTAAAAGTAGTTGGGTTGCCCAGGCTGAGCTCTTTTAAACCTTGAGCCATGCCGGCCCATGCCCCATTGCTGGGTCTAAACGGAAAAAAGCAATTTTATATTACTATAAAATATGGACATGTTAATTGAAAATGAGTGTTTTCCTCTTTTACCCTTTGATCTCCTAAACCACACAATCTCCAGCTGAATTGCGCAATTTAAAGTTGTATACCACAATCTGCTAACCTCAACCGGCTGCTCAATACGCTTACCCGGCGCCAAAATTATTTCACAAGAAAAAAAAAAAATTAAATCATAAATCTCTTCAGCTTCATTCTCTCCTTGGAAACCCTAACCTCAAACCAAATTCAAAGTTTGGCTCGTCAGGTATTTGATTTCTAATCTTCTATTATTCCAGATTTCTCCCAGCTTTCTTCATTAAAATTTTAGATGGATCGGTTGTAATTTCCCTCTGTTCCTGTATTTATGCTGAATTTTCTTTTAAAAGATTTAATTTCTGTCGTTGTATCGGGCGCTAGATTGATTATATTTTGTAGATTATTTTTAGAATAAGGTTGCATTTTTGTTTATTTCATGCCAGTTCTGTTTCCCTTAGCGATTATAGATGCTGACTTCATTGTTTTTTTAGGGGGGCTGTGATCGCTGTTTCTTACTTTTGTTGGTTAAATACAAATTGGGAAGGCTAGTATATAAATGATGATGATATTTGACAGGACATCTGTAAATGACTTCATCTATGTTTGTTTTGGTTGTAGTTCCGATGAAGGAATGCTTATGTAGGTGTCTTCTGGATATGAAGCTTTTTATATGTTTGGTTGATAATTTTTGCAGACTTAGTATGTAGGTTTTCTTGATGAGATGTGGTTTTGATATGGGTTTCATATTGCAGCACTTAATATAACTTACATCGGGGTGGTTGTTCAGAATGGCATCTGTTTCTAGTCAGCCACAGTTCCGTTACACTCAACCGCCATCTAAGGTGCTACATTTGAGAAACTTACCGTGGGAATGCACAGAGGAGGAATTAATTGAACTTGGGAAGCCATTTGGTAAAGTTGTGAACACGAAATGCAATGTCGGAGCTAACCGGAATCAGGCATTTATAGAATTTGTAAGTGGGAGTGGGTCTTTGTGTTTTAATTGTTCAATTCAAGTTTCTCAGAGATTGTGTCAGTGGGTGTTCATCATTCACTTTCTTCATATCCGCAGGCAGATTTAAATCAAGCTATTGCAATGATATCATATTACGCCTCATCCTCGGAGCCTGCTCAAGTGCGGGGGAAAACTGTGTACCTGCAGTATTCTAATAGACAGGAGATAGTAAACAACAAAACAACAGCAGATGTTGCTGGAAATGTACTGTTGGTAACAATTGAGGGTACAGATGCACGCCTTGTCAGCATTGATGTCTTACACCTGGTAAGTTAATTTCTTGCTTTTCTTTTATTGTTAGACAAGGTAAACATACTACTACTGCATGTTGTCAATGAACTTCTGTAACTGGGTTCTAGTTTGTCATGCTTTGGAAAGCTTTTGTTTGACTTGAATGTAAATGGATCAGCAGGCCCATGTCAAGGCAATATCTCCAATGGCAGCTTAGTGCATCGGGAGAAAGAGCACATGTGTGTTTGTCTCCTTTCTCCTTTCCTTAACATTACCTCTTTCTTCCCTTCATTTCCTCCTCACCTACCTATTCCTAAAATTCTAATAGTTTAGGATAATTTCAATTTTTTCTCTTGTGCATTCCCTTCACTCTTTTTATAGCTGCATGCTTTGTTTTATGTTTTGGTTATCCTGTGGCCAATGCTGGCATTGGTTTTTCCAGTACAATTGCTTATAATTTTGGGACACTAGGCTTTGATCAATTCCATTTAATTTTTGTTTTTATTGTGTTCACTCTGGTGTTGTGTAAGGTTTTTGCACCAGATGGATGCTAGCTTTCCTGAATTTACTAATATTTAAATTGGTTTGAGTTCGGGTGATTTGACTGGTGGATAGAATTGTGATTCTTATTCTGTTACTAGGAGAGTTGAGTTTCAAGTGCCTATCATTGCTGTTAATCTGTCTTAAGTAAGTGTTACTAGGGCTGGATTTAAGCCGAGCCGAGCTTGAGCTCGGCTCGGTTTATATATAGTTGAGCTCAAGCTCGGCTCGGTTCATATATAGTTGAGCTGGAGTTCGAGCTTGAGCTCGTGAAAGCTAAGCTCGAACTCGATTCGACTCGTTTTTCGTTATTAAAACGATGTTGTTTTAATACATATTGGTCAAAACGACGTCGTTTTGTATTAAAATTTTTAATTATAAAATATGACGAGTAGCTCGAGCTCGAGCTCGAACTCGGCTAGGGCCGGCTCGTTTCGGGCTTGACCGAGTTGAGCTCGAGCTTGCTCGGTTCGAGTCCAGCCCTAAGTGTTACTTTTAGCTTAGAAAGAGTGAATGAATCATTTTGAAGTCAAGGGAATTGCCTTTTTAAAATACATGGAGGTAGAGGCCAAGTGCCCAACAATCTGAGAGAACTATTGTTTCTCATAAAAATAGTGTGAATTTAAGCCACACGGGGAGACTAAAGCTCTTGTAGTATAATATCAATGTTTTGTATCTTTGCAGTTATGTTGCATCCTTTTTCCTTTGATATATGAAATACTGCTGTGTACTTGTATAAACATGGAAAATTCAAATATGTATGCATTTGGTTTTATAATATTCACTGCTAGGAATAATGCAGGGAAGTTGCTTTTTGAGCTTGTAGAATATATTTTTTCCTTAAATGTTTCTTAAAGTAATTTGATTTATGCAGGTTTTTTCAGCTTTTGGGTTTGTGCATAAGATTACTACTTTTGAGAAAACGGCTGGATTTCAGGTGTATATATATTATTTGTTGGTGGCAAATTTGTATTGGCGATTTCTCATTTTTGGAGTGTGAACTCACAGTACAACAATCTTTTCAGGCCTTGGTTCAATTTTCCGATACAGAAACTGCTACCTCTGCAAAAAATGCGCTCGATGGAAGAAGCATCCCTAGGTAACAAGTGTATTACTCTTTTGACATGGCATTTAGTTCAACTGTTGTAAAAACATGTCATGATTGGGAATGTACACATAAGACATTTAAGAGTCATTTCACATAAAAGCTCTAATCAAACTTCTGATGGACAGTGAAGCCCCTCATGCCCTTATCTTCAATTTTTTAATCCTTTAAAGTTTAGAAAAATTTTGGGTCACTGATGCTGAGTAAATAATTCTTTATCTGGTAAATTGTTGGCAATGATAATTCCCTGAATGTTCATGTGTTACATTGGTTAAGCTATGTATGTACCAGTTCTATTGCTTTTGTTAGTATCATTTGTGCAACTTAAATTATTTATTGAATATTTTTCTTGTCATTGGTATCAGGTATCTTCTTCCCGAGAATCTGGGGCAATGTACCCTGAGGATCACATATTCTGCGCACACAGATTTGAGTGTGAAATTCCAGAGTCATCGTAGCAGGTAGCACAGTTGTCAGTTGCTTGACATTTGACTGTTTAATATACTGCATTGCATATTGGCTTCACGCTAGTTTCTCTATGTGGGGATACTAGGCACTTTTTCAACATCTATATGTACCATTCAGTTCCCTTCATCCATTTGGTTATATGATTGTTTGCAATAATATTATTTACTAGACTTCTCCCTTTGTCTTGATAATAGTAAGTTTTTTGTCTCATTTATGTTAATTGCGCCTACAGGGACTACACTAATCCTTACCTTCCTGTTGCTCCATCAGCCATTGATGCTAGTGGTCAGGTAACTGCGACTCAGGGGTTTATTGTGTTATATAAAATCATAGTTACAAGGTGCAATATGAAATAATGTTTGGCTCATTTGAAGCATTTACATCATGAGGTTATTTTGCCTGATTGGGGTCTAATATACTGTTTACTGCCATACACAATCATGGAACCTCGGTATCTTTTCTATGTGCCAAGATGCAATCTGAGGGGGACTTGATATTCCGTGATGCTTAAGATCACAACATTTTCGTTTTCTGGTGGAATATCTGATAATGCCTGTCTTTGAGTTCTTAATTAAATAGATTTCTTATATTCTCTTGCAGTTTAGTGTGGGCATTGATGGGAAAAAACTAGAACCTGAGAGCAATGTTCTTCTTGCATCTATTGAGAACATGCAGTATGCCATCACCTTGGATGTATTGCACATGGTATATACGATAGCAATTATTGACATTATTAGCTGATATGCTTTTCCTCAACACTAAAATTTGCCTCCTTTATACCCATGACTAGGTTTTTTCTGCTTTTGGGCCTGTTCAGAAGATTGCCATGTTTGATAAGAATGGTGGACTTCAGGCCTTGATTCAATATCCTGGTAATTTCTTGGAGCTTGTCAACTTATATTGATATAAATAACAGTCACTGATTACTTTGTGTAGCTTGCTAACTTGCTTTTTTTGAGCCTATATGCATTGTCAAAGTATAAAATCTTTTATGTTCATTATGTGGTCACATCATTTATCTTATACTAAATTTTATGAAAAACAAAATATAAATGTTACCTTGCTTTGTATGTATTACGGCATCAAAATTTGGCATTCTATAAACAAGGCATCTGAAAGTGGTTGTTTTGGATAACTTGCTCAATTCACAGTTCAAAATTTGCACCACTTGATCTATTATTAATACTATTTTATTTCCCCTTAAAATTCTATCTAATCTCCTGTTTTCTTTCTCCGTTGATCTATTTCCTCTCACCTCACACTGTCTTTTTTGGCCCATATTTTTTAGATTTTTTAGGAATTCTGATTTTTTTAAAGGATCTTTGTGTTCTACTATTCTTTTCACTATAATTGGAGAAAGAAATATGAAAGGAATGGTTTATGCTTGGATGAGGGGAAATCAATTTTATTTTGAAGAAATATTTTGGAAACCATGAAAGGTAGTCCGCATTTTGTTATCATTAGACATCCCATGCATTTTACATCTCAGGTAACATTTAAGTTTATGGTGAATTTCTTATTTTAAAATGAACTCCATATTTGCATGTGGACATGGACACGTCTGGTTGACTTTAAGAAGTTTTTACTCAAGGTATTCATATTGTGACTAATTGCAGATGTTCAGACAGCTGTTGTTGCAAAGGAAGCCTTGGAAGGACACTGCATTTATGATGGAGGGTTTTGCAAGCTTCACATTTCATACTCTCGTCATACTGATCTCAGTATAAAGGTATTTAAATCATGCCCTTGAAATAGCTCTGGTTCCATAAAAGCATAGTACAAACTGTGTGTCAATATAGGATGATTTTTATCACTTGTGCACATCCATGCTGTCAAAAAATATTGTAATCTCAAGTAGTGAGCATTGTTGAGACATCTTTACAAATACCTTTTAAAGATGAATGGCCTATTATTCAGATCTTGATGCAATCATTACAGGTCAATAATGATCGGAGCAGGGATTATACAATTCCCAACACACCTATGGTGAACCCTCAGCCATCTCTTCTTGGGCAACAATCACATCCTATGGTGGGCACAGCTGCTCATCCATACAATGGATCTCAGTATCCTCCGACGCCTCAGCAGCCTGTGATGCAGCAGCCTTCAGCAGGATGGGGCTCAGCTGCTCCAGCAGTAGTACCTCATTCCATGCCGATGATGAATAATCATTCTTACATGCCAGCTGGAACAATGCCACAAATGGGCCCTGGAATGATGCAGATGCCAGGCCAGGGTGGCATGCCACCACATGTAGGGGCTATGCCTCCAACCAGACCTGAGAAGATGCAATAGCACATCTCCTGAGAATATTTTGATTGTTTTTGTGCAATTGTGGGATGACTATGCCTATCTGAAAGTGGCTGTTCAATTTGATTGGAAATATCATTTTGACCAAAAGAAGCTTACTGGTGAAGATCCCACAAACAGTTATGAAGCTGAAATGTGTCAAATGTTGCCTTCCAATTCTGAAGGGAGCTTATGTAAGTGACAGGCCAAAGATTGAGTTATTTAAGAACTCTGTTTTGTTAATGTGAAAAACTTGGGGAAAAAAAACTCTTGTTCTTTTTCGACCTGACTATTAAGTTACTGCCATTCAGGCTTGTGTCGAGGACAATCTAGTTTTTCACAGAATTCTGTTCTGAACTTCTCCCCTAGCATGTGAAAAAATTACGTGCCTCTGAAAACTTTCACCGTGCAAAGTCTAATAACCCAATTTAATTTACATGTATAATTCACTTCCTAAATTTGACACCTAGAGTGTTTTTTGTTTGGATAATTTGTTATTACAAAAAATAAAAGATTATATGAAGATAAACTGCTTCAAGATTGACTGGTGTATATCAGTATTGCAATTGGTTTTGATGAAATGTTTGAATAATTGTTATCATGCTAAGTCAAAATTTCAATTTTTTGGTGTGATGGTCGTAGGTTTAATCATTATATTGTAGGGTTTATATGTCCAATTAATCGGGCTTTAGTCATACAAGACATAATAAATAAGTTTAGTTGAACGAACAGTCTAATAGATGGTGTTTAAAGATGGATTAGTGTTCTTGACGGTTGATGCCATGGGAGCGGCAAAATGGGAACACAATCTTGACAACGATCAACCACTCGAGACGGTTATTTCATCTTTAAACTTGTATGAGAATGATAAAATAAACACAATAAAAACAAGCCAAATTTTTTGTCTAAACAGAATGCCTTTAGTCCAAGCTAATTCCAGCATTTTTGTTTATAAATATCGTGGCTGCAGGTGGTGCATGAAAGTAGCCATTGTCTGCATTTGCCCAAAAAAGTTAAGAATGGTCAAATGAACATCTAGAAACATCGAAGTGACTATAAAGATTCATGAATTACCTTAAATGTCATCATATTGAAGAGGGAAATTTTTCCACCAGAAGCAAGAATCATTCTTAGACAAAGCAAAGCAACAAACAGCCTCTTCAGGGTTTGTGTCTGAAACTTCATTGGTCATCAGAATGCCACTTGGTGGTTGCCATAGTTGAGGTGGCACACTGGCAGTTGCCTACAGAATGAATGACCAATTGTTGGAGAAAAGCCGAGTCATATTATAAATTGAAGACTAAGAACTGTGTAAGCCAACAGAAACAAATTTTTGGCAGCTTAGTACCTTGCCAGTTGAATTACGGTCACTTCGCTGCCACTTCCAGAGCAGGCGACAGCATTTGACGCTAATGCCAAGATGGCATTGCCTGAATTCGTAAAGATTAACCTTGATATCTGTAGTATTCAAGAAAGAAATAAATGAGGAATAACTAGCAAATGTTACGTATTGTCAAATCATAATTCACGAAAATAAACATCCAACTTCAGTCAGGATTGACTTAAATGTCCAATATCCAGCGGCCAGTCCCAGTAGGCCTAGTCCACAAGGGCTGGTTTTAAAATTAACAGGAAAAAATGAGATAAACCTAACTAATGAACAACCCAGAACCAAAAAAAAAAAGCCAATAACCTAATTAGAATTCATTAGCAGATATGTATGATTCTAGAACTAAAGATGGTCAAATTTCATGTATGTAATGGAATAGGCTCCAAGTCCAAAACCAAGATATATCACAGAAAAAATTCACAACCCAAGGAAACAGCTACTCTTAGATTGTATGCCACACATCCTGAGTTTCTACTTATGTCCTCCATGGGAGAAAAGTATGGGGATATATGCTTAATGTTCATAACTGAGATCTGCCACTTATTTAAGATGCATAATTAATCCTCTTAAAAAGTTGATTTTGTTGCGCCACAGATATAATTATCCAAGCTTAACTTAAGCCTCACCTCTTGTTAGAGTTTTCAATAATTAGCAAAATTTGCATCTGCAACAGATAGGCTTTATTATGGATCTGCACTGAAATTGAATTTATAGCTAACATTTGGCCTTTTCTACAGCGGCAGTTACTATGAAAAAGGGAGATAGCTAGTAGAACACACACAAAATTTCAGCCAACTGTCCAAAAGTCCATATTACTGCTTAAATGACCAAAAGTTATGTTGTGGGTGGGGTGGATCCGCCATGGATGGACCAAGGCCAACAGTGCCAGATTATGTTATAGTAAAATTTTGAAGAGTCATATGCTCTAATCAAATTTCTGAATGGGTTAGAATTATATTCTCTAGGAAAAATTCGAGGTCCCTAAAATTAACCCAAAAATACTCTCTTTTGCTGCCAAATTTGTACCTCTCAGCTTGATTTTAGAAAATTTTCTCAACTTAAACGTTATCCCAATTGCTTATATTCTGCAAAATCAAGAAGCTCTTTGACAGAATAAGAAGAATTTAACTATAATAACAAAGCACAAAGAAGAATCAAGAGTATTACAACTGACAGCAACTCAAGTACCACTCCCTGGAATCTTTAAAGTGAACAAGAAAATGTTGCCCAACTCATGCATTATGGCAGCAGCAGCACATGACTATCTGCAGCTTCTCATCAATGTGCAGATGGAGACATTATAGAAGAAGAGGAGAGCCATAGAACAGAAATAGAATGGCTGAGTCAGAGTTGAGTCCATCAGATTGCAAGCGGTGCCAGCCTCGTGAACACAAGTTACCATCATTCACTGCTGATTGGAGGGTAGTTGATATGGGGCCGCTCTATTATCACTGTATTACCCGTGAGCACAAAGTTACCATAATTCAACAGTTATATGGGGCTCCTCTATCATCACTGTATTTCTTTGATTAAAAAAAAAAATCTCATTATTCCTACTGCTAGGCATGGATATGATCCATTTTTCTCATCTTAAGAATGCCATGAGAAGCCAAACGGTGCGTTTTGTTGCTTTTTTATTTGTTCATTCCATTTCAAAAGTGTTGTTAAGAAGAGTAAATGCAGAAACTCAAACTATTATTTTTCATATGTTTCCAGGTTAACATTTTCAAGGGTGATCAAGAACAAAAGTACAGAGGGGTTTTCATGCAGTCCTTACATAATTACACTGTTAAACTGTCTCCTTTATACTTGGTATGGACTACCTATTGTAAACTCCAGGTGGGAAAATTTCCTTGTGGGGACTATCAACGTTGTTTTGATGTTTGGCTTTCTTCAGCCTTCAGCAATGAACAAGGCAAGCAACAATTTAATATTAGCAGAATTTCTTGAAGCTGAAGAGCCATTCTGATAACTTTGGATGTGATTGCCATCTTCCTGGAATTTTGTTGCTTTATTGAAGCCATTCCTGTCATAAACAAGCAATGTGGCAGCAACCTTCATCTGCAAAATCATTTTATTTACTTATTCTCTTTTTGAACTGTGTATGAAAGTGCATATAGTTTTTCAACATATACACCACTTTCTGTGGACTTTGCAAATGATTCAAAATCATGAAAAAATAGATATAATTAAATTGCTTGCCTTGTTCATTGCTGAAGCAAACAAAATATTTATTGAAAAGAAGCAAAACTCTAGGACCCCTCCACCGTAGGCAGTGACCACAAGGAAATTTTCCCACCTGAAGCTTACAATCGGTAGTTCATACCAAGTATAAAGTAGACAATTTAAGAAAGCAATTATGTAATTAGGGAAGGCATGAAAAGCCCTCTGTGTTTTCGTTCTTTATCACCCTTGAATATGTTAATCTGGAAAAATTTGAAAACATTACATGGGTGCAGCATAAAGTAACAAAGAAGCTGCCGTGCCTGCAAGCAAAACATTATTAGTGTATTAGGTGAAGGATTGTCTATCTATGGTGATATATTGATAGGAATTAAGCTAAAACAATGAACAAAGAAGAAAGTTACCCATGACTCCCACTGCCAGGCACAATCTATCTCCCATGTTTTTTTCTCTCTCAACAAGAAGATAACTATTGCATGGACTTCTTTAGGCGATATATATAATGGAAAGAAGGGTAAATTAGTGAATAAAATAAAATTGAAAGAAGAAGAAACGTTATATAGGTGTGGAGGAAACAGTTTATGCAAAACGAGGTGATGATACTCAGCAGGAATTGCAACTCATTGGTTATCCAGCCTTCTCTTCTTTGATCTCAGTTTGGCAACTCCTTCACACGGTTTCCAAGAATCTGTTGAGTGACAAACTGATGAAGCCAAACTCCATTAAAACAAAGCTGCAAAATCAATTATATCTGAAGCTTATTCACAGTCCTTCACATGGCTAGCTTCCAGGAATCTCTTCTTTTATCCATAAAACCGTGCGCATCTTGCTCTGGCAACATAACCCTTCCAGTTTCAAAGTTTTAGTATCCTTTTTGATATTTTCTTTTGTTCTGATCCTGGACAATGACAGCTTTTCTTATATTTTTTTGAAATCTTTGTAGCTTCGGAGAGCACTTCTTACAAAAATTCATCATAGGCCAAACTAGTGTTAGCATTTTTAGTAGTTCTTCTCTGTTTAGCAACGTAAAACATGCAGATTAACTGTTGTTCTTTAAGAAAAAAATACCACGAGACTATTATTTCAATAGCTAAGACTGTTCTTTTCTGCTGTTTGTCGTGCTTGTGCCTAATCTCATGCAGCTCATTTATTCAGTATACAAATTAACACATAATTTGATTAAATGAAAATGGCACTTCTTGTTGACAGAGGTGATTGCTGGCCGTGCCTTATTTGGTGCGGCCCGCCGCGTCCTGAGTTGTGTTGGGTTATAATCTGTTGCAAAACCAAGGCTCGGGGCATGACCTATAACCTTTTTGATTGTGCCTCTATGAGCCTTTTTATAGACTTTGTCTAATCTAGTGTGGCTCATTGCGCCCCAAGTTGTGTTGGGTCATGACCCATTCAAAACCAAGGCTTAGGGGCATGACTTACAGCCCTTTGAGTCATGCTTTTGTGGGCTGCACCTAATTTGGTGCAACTCACCGTGCGATAAGTCATGTTGGGATATGGCCTGTTGCAAAAACAAGGCTTAGGGTATAATCTACAACTGTTTGAGTCATGCCTTTATTAGCCAATCTATGTGGTTTTTGAGTGAAATTGCCAAATCTCAAATTTTTTTTTTTTAAAAATTTTCTAAAATTATCAAATTATTAATTTAAAAAAAAAAAAACAAGGACAATGCATTTAAATTTTATTGAAAATTTTTTACTTGTAACGGAGACGTTACATGAAAAAAGACAAACAGCTGCTTGACCATTGGCAGTGTAGCCATTGGGCAACAACCACCCCTCAAAATGTTGGAAAACATATCGTATTTTTCTTTTAATTAGTGGGATATGTCAGGCCAGCCCAAGATGACCCACCCTAAAAAGATAGCTCCGGCATGATCTATAAAATTACAGGCCGAGCCCATCTGGGATTGACAGGTCTATTTGCATATAACGGAGGGTCGGATGGTTAATTGTGTACCATTGCTGACACGTTGGAATTTTACAACTTGAGCTGGTAAACAACAATACATTTGGAGGTGTGAGAGCCAATAGTTATTATGTTTTCTGTTATATTAAATTGCTAAAATTGATTTATTCACAACATTCAATAGCTAACTCGGTCAATCATTTTACATACACTGCTCCAGATTTTGAACTATTTAATATTGCTCTAACTTTGGCATCCATTAAGAGAAGTGGGTCATTTTCTGTTCAACATACTCTACTATGTTCATGCTGTTTTAAGATAGCACATCACATGGAACCAGAGACCTGCTACTAGAAGCAACTTTTTATTATTTTATGTCACTGCTTAATCAGCATGCCTTAAATATTAGCAGAATTTCTTGAAGCCAAAGAGCCATTCTAATAACTTCATATGGGATTGTTCTCTTCTTGGAAAACTTTGCTGATGCACACCATGAGGAACCTTCTTTAACTCTTGCCATTAGCATCATTATTATTGATCACGAGCTGCAACTGTTTGGATTTGTCTTCATTTTGTTCTAAATCCCATTTCTTATTTGGTTCTTTTATAATGCCCTTGTACTTGCAATAAAGAACAAGTTGGAGGATGGCTAATGGGCTACCCACAAGATTAGGGGACTGCAAGAAGTAAGGAGTTCAAATGTGAAACTCTAAGCACAATAAATTGTTTAAGCATGTAGTTTTTCTTCACAAAGAGGGTTTTAATAGCTATACAAACCGCAAGGAACAGATCGTGGCTCAGCAGTCCATAGGCCATCCAAAGTGAGCTAGCAATCAATGAGAAAAAAGATAAATAGAATGGCATGAATTCTACACTCTTTGTTTGAATAACTTGCTTCTGCAACACCAAATATTAATTACATGAATCAAAGAGTCTAAAGGAGATTGTTTTGTGTGTGCAATACTTAGAAGAATACTACCAGGAACCCATAACGAGAAAAGGTGACTCACCACAACCACCAGTGGAGAACCATACATTGCCACAGAGGCCACCAGTGCAACACTGCCCACAAACACCTTGCGATGGTGATGGTCATGAAATAGAAATCCTGAGATAACTGCAGTGACGCCGAACACTAGGACAACAGGTATCAATATAGCAGCAACCTTCATCTGTAAAATCATTATATTTACTTTATATTTCTCTTTCTTGAACTATGTATGCAAGTGCATGCAGGCAAGAATACAATATACATATATATATATATATGGAAATAAAATTATTCTTTCTCAGCATTCACCATTTTCTGGCGACTTGAATAATAACTTCCTTTCATGCATGCAAATGAATCTAAATCATGCCAAATAGACATGGTTAAATTGCTTGCCTTGTCTCTTGCTGAAGCAAACCAAAAATATATCAAAATGAAGGAGAACTCAAGAAGGGTCCCTAAACCGTTTATAGTGACCACAGGGAAATTCTCCCACCTGCAGCTTACAACAGGTAGTCCATACCAAGTATAAAGGAGACAGTTTAACAAAGCAATGATGTAAGGAATGCATGAAAACCCCTCTGTGTCTTTCTTCCTGAGCACCCTTGCAAATGTTAATCTGGCAACATATAAAAAATTTAAGATTTGAGTTTCCAAGTTAGCTTCTTCAAACCTCGATAAAGTATAACTTAAGTCTAAGAATAAAATAACTTGTATAAAAATATATAACATGTAGTGGAATATTGTATCAACATTACATTGGTGCAGCATAAAGTAACAAAGAAGCTGCATTGCCTGCAAGCAAAACATTATTAGTGTATTAGGTGAAGGCTTTTCCATCTATGGTGATATATTAATAGGAAGTTAAAACAATAAACAAAGAAGAAAGGTACCCATGACTCCTACTGCCAGGCGCAATCTATCCCCCATGTTTTTTCCTGTAAAAATGGTCCTAAGATGGAGAAAATTAATGGTCCCAACAAAAGGAGTTACAAAACAACTACATAAGAAAGTTGCATGGATTGTTTAACACCCTTTAGGGGATATAAATAATGGAAAGATGGGCAAAAGAGAATAATATAAATTGAAAGAAGCAGAAGTGTTGTCTACATCTTTGTAAACTTGTGGCAGAAAACAGTTTACTACAGCACCAAGCTTTGTTACAAATTGTTTAATGCAAAAGCTTTCATAGAAAAAGCTTTAGTATACTTTTTAAAATATATCAGAGGAAAATAATAAAGCATTTGTTTTGGTATTTGAATTTTCATGAGTGGAAGCTGTCAGTTACTTCCACTACCCACTTGAAAAAATTTAATTAGGTTTTGTTTGTCTGACTCTTGATGCAATATATACCACTAATATCTTATTCAGCACTTCTTTTAATTATGTTACAAAACTTATCGTTATACCAATTGTGGAGTAAGTAGACTCGATTTGGGTCGGGTTCAAACAAAATTGAATTCAAAAGAGTCATCTCTAAATTGATTTAAGATCAACAAACTAAGATTCGAAAACAATTTTATTTTAAACTCAATCTAAGCTTATTCAAACTCAAAAGTTTGGATTGATTTGAACTCAACCCATTTTATAAAAACGAGCACGTCCCAACTCGAAGTAAAGCTCTTGTAGTTGAGATCGAATCCAACCTTCACAGTAAGGGACACCATTAAAAGAAGTGTTTGTTCTCATTGAAAATTTTCTATTTAATCATATGCAAATAAATTGATGATTACAGCTTGCTTTAGATAAGGAATCATATTTAACATTAAGGCCTTGATGCCTGTGGTTTGTTTTTGTTGATGATGATAATGAAATGAATTACATCATATATGAATAATCTTGAACTTCAACAGAAAAGTGAATAATTAGGTTAAATTCAAGATATAATTTCTTCAAAAAACCATGTGAAAAAGAATCATAGATCTTAATATTTGATCAGTCTCCATAGGCAAGCACTTAAAACCAGAGCATAATATTTTAAAGAAACGATAGACATCCAAGCAATTTCTCAATAGAATGTTGATAGCTATTATTCTAATTCTCTCAGTACTAATAAGAGTAAAATTTTGCTGAGAATCAAACTATTCTGACTGGAAAATTTGTGTGGTGTGCTTCTAATACCAAAGATTTTGCCTGTCAAAATATACCATGTCTAAAAAGTGGAGTTCTTTTTCCCATGAAACTTTTAATTTTTTTTTCTTGTGTGATGGGGAAGACCATTTGCTATGATACTGATCTCAGCTTCCTTTTTAGCTGTCTTCCATAATTATTCTATTTTGCTTCAACAATCCTTCAAATTTCCATATCCTCAATGCAACATTGGGGTTTCTGATGCCTCATTTTGTCACAATTGGTTCTTTCACTTGAATGTTCTTCCCCAAGGGGGATATTATTATATTAAATAAAGTAACCATTCAACATGATACATTGTTGCTTCTGATGCAATGCCAAAACCCCTTTAATTTACTGAGGAAACCATGTAAAAATTCACCTTTCCGACTATGATTGTCATTGTCCAACTACAGAAAATTTTAGACATTGGCAAATGGTTTCAACATGGACCATTCAATCAGAGGAACTTGTAATTAAGATTGTAGTGCTGATGAATGTGCAATTTTCTCCTTGTTTAGAATATATTCCCCAGCTACAAATTACTGACAGTTGCAATTTGGTGGTGATGTTTTGCAGCAATCAATATTCAATCAAACTTGGGTGCTGATGCTTAAAGATTGCCACTGGTCTATAATGTGCTCACATTCTTTTGAGAATTGAAACTTAAGGTCATATTTTACATTCTGAGAATTAAATGATTGGTCACAATCAGTCCAGAAACATGTTTAGTCTTTCCTTCAATCTGTTTAAATCAAATTATTCTCCAAATGTTGATTTATTCTCTATTAGTGATAGAACAACATCACATACACCTAATTTTAAGTACCGATGAACGCGTGATGAGATAGATTGGATCAATTCTAAGATGAGTTTTAACGTGTTTTTGTACGAAGCACTTGATTGATTCGACTTTGATATTAGAAAAAAAACACTCTTAGAAGCTGGTAATACGAACCGTATACTACTAAAATTATTTCGAGGAGAAAAAACAATATAGATAGTTAGTAAAGCTATATGCACAACTTTTGTACATAAAAAAATTATACAAACTGGTGCTAATGTGATAGATCTGTCACATCAACGTGACATCAATTTGTGTAATTTTTTTATATATAAAGATTGTGCATATAGTTTTATTGATAATTAATAATATAAAATTTAGTAATTTTTTATAAACAATATGATAAGCAAGATTTAGGATTTGATTAAGAGAAAATATTTACCTATTTATACAAGCTATGGTTGGTAGGGGAAACATCGATTATTTTTTCAATATTGTTATAAGAGTTAACTCTCATGCAGTAGGTGGAGTACCTCTGTTCCGATTTTATATTATTTTACCTTTTATTATTTTATTAATTTTAATATATATAGGGTCGGCTTTTAAATGGTTAGTTTATTAATTTTAATAAAAAATTAATTTTTTATATTATAATTATTTATTAATTAATTAATTTTTTTAATATTATGTGAACAGTATCAAGTCAGCCCGACCAGAAAGATCTATAGATCGGGCTTAGCACTCTACAATACTAGGCCAAACCATTTTATTGGGTTTTGAGCTAAGCCGTAGGTCAGTCTCATCAAATTAACAACTCTACTCTTTATTATATTATTTTACCTTTTATTTCTATTTATTTACTATTCAATAAACATATTGTCATTAATTATTTGTCAAAACCCTAAACCCATGTTTGAGAAGCATTGTAAGTATTGCCAAAGTGCTTGTATTTATTTTATTGTTCAATTGGATAAATGTAAACGCATGAAATCTGACTATGGGGGAATGGCGTTAGGTGTGACAGCATTTTCCCCATTGACAAACTTTAAAAAAACATAAATTATTCACTGTTCATAGTCTGTGGGGGTCGACTCAAAAGATGTTGATAATGTTGGCTTATTGAATAAGCAATTTTGGATTCTTCTTCTTCTTCGTTTTCAACGCAAAGGACAAATTTGTTTTGTGGTTCCTGAGCCGATGGCTTTTAAATTATTCAATTATTATGATCATAATCATTGTGTTAATCATCACATCTCTCTGCTGCTTAAATTCTATGTGTTTTTAAAGAAAATGGTTCAATTATTGGAGTTATTTCAATTCCATGCAATTTTTTAATATAAATTTGTAAATATGGTGACTTGACTGATTTATTTTATGAGTAAAGTGGATTGTGTCTAGGGTGGATTCCCCATTCAAGAGCTAGTATCAAGCTTAGGTCGAGGTCAAATTGAATATAAAATAACTAATTCAAAATCGAGTTCAATTTGCACGATTGATCATGAGTTTATCCAAAAAACTATTAGAGAAAAAAAGTGGTCATTAAAAAAAAAGAAAAAGAATTATTAAAAAAGAAAAATCATTAAAAAAATGAAAAGTTATCAAAAAAGATGAAAAATCATAAGAGAAAATGAGAAGTCATTAGAAAAAATTGAAAGTCGTAATAAAAGATAAATTTATCAATAACTTTAGGATAACTCAAGTGAGGGAGCTAGCTTTAGTGGATCTCAAGCCGATGATTCCCCTACTTGAGTTGGACTCATTCGAGTCAAACATAACACCTACTAGTATTGAGTCCACCCTTAATTGTGTCAACTTAGAAATATGTGTAGAACATGGTTTTGTAAACATGTATTTATTTGGATAGTTGAACCCTTTGTTCACCACAAAATTTCCTTCCAAAAAATTGAGGACACAAAGGGACCCAATAACACAAATATTTACTCTTTTTACCATTAATAAAACTAATAAATACATATTTTTTGTATATAATTTGGGTATATAGATGATGTGTTATTATATGAGTAGATAATTTTGAATTAAAGATAAAATAACACTCAATCACATAATGACAAATCATTTATATACACAGATTATGTACAAAAAAATATATACATATAGTATTGCTCTTTTACCATGATTAGCTCAAAAGATTTTATTTATAATTTTAATTATTTCATGTATGTGGCCCTAATATGGGGATTAATAAATCTTAAGATGATGCCATGCCTTTAATGGAAATAGTTTAACCTAATATTCCTGGTTTTAATGGTAGCTTTGTTCTCTTTGTGGCCTCAAGAATTTGATTCTTCAATTGTATTAGACATCACCCAAATTGATTCTTCCTCTTTATTTATTTATTTTGGGTTGGGCCAAAAATGGCCAATTTTCACCAAATAAAATTGTATGTATAAACATTTTTTTTAATCGATTTATCCATATAAATGGATATGGTGGTACATGTATGAGTAGATATATATATATATATATATATTATTATTATTATTTTCATTTTAAAATACCCTAATTACAAATTATCACTTTTATTTTATATAGATAAATTAGAAAAAATATTGATACATATAGTATTACTCTAATGAAATTATAGATATTTATCTCTTTGTTTATGTTTGATCGAGCCTTGAGATGATGCTATTCTCATTGCTTATAATAATTTCAATTTGATAATCACGACAACACATTAATTTTTGTGTAGTTAGACTTCATCTTAGTTAAATATACGAGTCATATAAAAAAAAACGACTACTCATATAATCAATGATTAGAGATATCATTTACTCACAAATAGACTTTAAATACGGACAGATGATCTCCTATCTAGAAACAATAAGAAAAAAAACTTTTAATAGTCTTAAATATTTTTACGATCTCTTTAACATGTTACCACAATCTCTTAATATCATATTATCACTTTCCATTGCAATTCCCTTATCATTATAAAGTACAAAATTATCTTATATTTTGGTCGAATAACATAGTTAACCAAAGTTATTTATATGTTTAGATTCTATATATTATTAAAACCTATCTTTATGTATATACATTATCATTGTTTCCTCTCGGTCTTATAAATTCATATGGTAAAGAGGCAAAGGGATGGCAAATTTTCAATAATTAATCTAGCAAATTTACATAAGAGAAATCTAATAACATAACAATACATATTATTGATAAGATTATGAGATAAGATTATGAGATGATGGATATTTTTTATGCTTATAATATATGGTGTTTGGGGGATGAGATAAGATTATGAGAAGCGTATTATTGAAAATGCAATGTCGTTTTCAATTGGATGAAATTAGGTGTATGGTTAACATATGCCAATTTAGAGAAATATTATTCCTATTTATTCAATGTTCAAACTCTGAAGTCAAGAACAAGAGCTTATTAAAGACAAATCTATGGTGGTTTCAAGCTTATCCTAGCCAATGGATTCTATATGGGACTAAAGTTTATCCATTCAACTATATATAGCTACTTAAAATTCAAAAATAATGATTTTTTTTTCAAAAGAAGAATCCGCCAGAGTTGAACTATTTTTTCAGAAGTGAATCAATCATACTAAACAAATATAACCTCAAATCCAATGATTAACACAATAATCACTGACTCAAGTCAATCAAAAGTATAATTTTGATATATTGTTAGAGAGACTTAAACTTAAACTCTTCACTTTGTAGTCACACTTTTTATCATTGAAACTATCTCTTAGGAGCGAAAATAAAAATTAAAGATGCCAGAAGAACTTAACTAGAACATAATATAAATCTTTTAAATAGTTGAAATATATTAGGTTTATAAGTGTGGAAATCAAATCTCATATTACACAAAACCTGTCATCTGAGCCTACTAGACATAACCCACACTTATATGGGTTTTCAATCATCTGGGAATATTTATTTATTCAATAATATTACACACACAACTTTATGTATAAACAATGATGTGTCATTATATGATTGAGTATTATTTTGTATTTAACTTTTAATTATTCAATCATATAATAACACGTTATTATTTGCACAGATAACGTTACTCTTATTTATTATATCCATGAAAGCCTGCATGGAAGTTCACAAATTATATAGACTTTAATATTTAATATAAAGGGCTATGTCTGGTGTTTTGCATGTTCAATAATGAACCTTGTCACATGGTTTTCAGGAACCTGATGCCAAAATGATGAACTGTCGAAAAGCCAAACTCCTTAGTAGTTACAGAAAAGCAGACAATGAAGAGATTGCAATCAGAAAGTTGCTTGTCAGCCTGTAAAATCCATCAAAACTGGAGCTTATCTACAATAGTAAGAGAGAACAAACAACGAAAAGAAGGAAAATAATGAAAAGAAATGGGTAATTCACCCTTCCGCAAGCGCAGAAGTATCCCAGCAAAGCACTGCAGAAAATGCAGGATTGATTAGAAATTTCTACTTTTATTCATAAAATATGAGCATCTTCCCGAGTTGGCTAATACTCTTTTCATGGCTAAAATCATTGATAAACGGCAGCATGCACTGTACTTGTTAAAAAGGCCAGAATTAGAGTTAAAAATATTGGTTTAAATAAAAACACTCTCTTTACTAAAATTTCAAATGATTATTAATTGAGCAATGAGAAGTGTGTTCAATTTTGATTATTATTTTATTGTTGATTTAAAATAATTCATTTAAATGATGACGTATAATCTATGTATTAAATTAAATACTCAAAATTGAGTATACATAATTTTATAGTTTTTAATTTTTTATTGTTTTAAATCAAGATCATATTAACTGGTTGAACTAGAATTCGATGATCAATCTGGTTCGAATTAAGTATAAATGTCTTTAAACCAGAATTATTTATACTTAAATTTGCCCAATTAATAAATATATTAAATATATAATTTTATTCATATTACTTATTAGATCAATCCAAATCTAGACTGGTCGGAATATATTGGTATTTATACGAAAAAGAATTTCAGTTTGATGTAGAAGATTCATTTTATTTTCAGGAACATAAAATGATAAGATTTATGTCCTCTTGATCAAAACTAAAGATCAAGATCCCCCACTAAACACCAATTGCTAGAATAGCATCTTATTTTTGCAACAAGAATGTTAGGTGAAAGAATAAAACATGTTCTTTTAACAGGAGAAGAGGTATTTTAATAGTAAAACAAAGGTCTAAGGCTCCAAGGTGACCCTTTTGGTAATTGAAATGAGAATACATCCAAATCTTGGAACAACAATTAATTGTTCAATTATTAATCTATCTTTTCCAGGAATTTTCTTGGCTGTTTCGCTCTTGCAAAGGTACAACAGCCACAGGGGCCACCTTATAAACCAACTGGGTTCGGCCAGCTTACAAATTCCATGAAAGCTACATAATACTCAAGGACGTTTTGAGTGTAACTATATATATATACACAAGAAATAATTAGTAAACCTTTACTTGAATCGGACTGATCTAATCGAATCTGAACTAATCACATGGTAACTTATTTTCGAGTTACGACAAGACATATGTAAAATAACAAAAATACCCTGTTTGTTTTCCAATTTTGGTTGGTTGTATGAATGTGATGCTCTCTATTGTTATATCAAACAGGAGTTGAGTTGTCAACTACAAGTCTTTGAAGCCTACAAGTCAACAAGCAAACTTATTTTTTTCCTTTGTGGATGCTTGATTGATTGGCTTGGATTAGCGTTCCTATCAACAACATATTCTCCTTTTCTGGGGCTACAATTTCTCTCAAATACCTTTCTCAGTTTCCATGGAAATTGCGAGCAGGCGGCGTGGGAAGCAGGCCAAAACAGTAATCTTTGAGTCTGAAGGTAAAAAAAGAATGAGATTTGTTGTAGAATATGGGATATATAGATCAGCTTCTTGGGTTTGTTATCTTATAATAATAGCTTTAAATTTTGTTTGTTTGGCAGAGGTTAGTAGTATTGAATGGGAATTCATTAACATGACTGAACAAGAAGAAGATCTCATCTACAGAATGCATAGACTCGTTGGAGATAGGTGGCTAGTTAATCATTAGACTCCATTCTTCTTCATTTTTGTGCTGTGTTTGTGATCCTTTTGTCTTATTTTATCAGATATATATAGAAAATTAGATTAATCAGTAAACTAAACATGGAGAAGAGCCACATATTTTCTGGGTCTTGAATATCGTTTTTATGTAAATAAGCACCAGTCAGGCTTGGTTTTAGTTGTGTGGTGTCTGTTACTGGCCACATATTTCATTCAATTACAATAATAAAAGTGTGGCGGGTGGCCACCGGAACTGTAGACCGTACAGTGTCCACATGCGGTGGTAGTAGACCTCTAAAGCGAATGGCTGCTTGTGATTTGCTTTGAAATGAAGTCATTGATGTTTCCTATCTAAAAAACTGTAGCTCATTTTGGTTATTAATTCAACTGAAGTCTTGATTTTCCTGATTGTCTTTGAAATTACTGTTCTGCTAGCTTCATACGACTGTGGTCTGTACTTTGAACAATAACATTTTATCAGTTTTCATGGTAGTTATCTGGGTTAAGACTCAAGTGTGAATTGGAATTAATACGGTAACAGATTAATTCCCCATCCAGTAACATTATACCAATCATAGAGTTTTGGACCCCACCGGAAATTATTGAGATTAGAGAATCCAAAACTATATAAACATGATTAGATTGGAGTTTAGTTGATTTCAAATATGAGATAGTTCAAACTTAATTTGAATAAATAACGGTCAGTATGAGTTTAACTGAATTGGCGAGAGATGTTGCCAAAGAGGATAGTATTATTAATATGATAAATAGTATTACTAACAGAATTAATAATATCATCAATAGGGAAAAAAAACCAAACTTGATCGAGTTGTTGAATTACAACTCGAGCTTGAATTATATGATGTAAACCTCATATTAAAAGTCATCTCAGTTCAATGTAAAATTCAAGTTTCATTCTATGAATTTAAGCTTGTCAGATCAGTTACTTTATGTCCTGATTACTAATCCATAACTAAACAAAAACAACTTTCATTTCCTTCGTATTTATCCTGAAGACATTCATGAAGAACCTGGTGCAATTTTCTTCTTTTGGTGCTTGAGCAGATCGCATTGGCATTAGATTTTATTTAAATGATGCTAAAAAATGAAGTAAAAAATTAACAGTATGAATTATTTTTCAGGTGGGATTTGATAGCAGGGCGAATACCAGGACGGAAAGCGGAAGAGATAGAGAGGTTTTGGATAATGAAAAACTGTGAAGGGTTTGCCGAAAGAAGAAGCCAGAGTAAGAAAAGGAATTCATAAATCTTTAGTGGCTTCAAAATATTTTCTTCATTATTTTTTCAACTTTTTTTTATTTTAATTTTTATTTAGTATATTTTCATGAGCAAAACACCAGCTTCCAATGATCAAATGGAATCCTGTTCGATTTATAATTCAAATTTATTATATGTTCATGTAAGTATACATTTTGGAATCTTCATAGTGTATCAGAAATGTTCTTTTTCTGGCAGTCACTCATTTTGTGGAATCTTTTGTAGCTCAAACAATATAATTCAAGTTTTCCTCTGTGTATTTCCCCTGTCCTGCTTAAAAATGGGAGAAGGGTTGGATTCGAACCAAATCATTTTTGCTCAAATTTGTATTTGACTTGATTTGATTTAAATTCAAGCTAAAGTTTTAATTTGAAAGCTCCACTCACATTTAACTCGAATCTCTCACTTGTAATATTATTTATTCTACTGATGATATTTTTTATTATGTTAGTGATGTTATTCATCTCATTGATGATTTTTGACAACATCTTTAATAAATTTGAATGAGCTTAAGTTTGAACTTGAACGGATAATTTAAGATTCAAATTGAGTTAGAGCTAACCCATGTTTAAGCTAATTCAAGTTCTAGCCACTATAATCTATGCTCAATCCAAGACTTTCCTAGTTGGACTGGTGAATTATTTAAATAAACTTAAAATAATATTTAAAACAATTTCCCTCCTAAATCCTAGAGTTTTGATCTTCCACTCCAACCATTATATTCGGTGATAGAAACCATCAAATAAGAGAGGAAGAGACGGCGACCATCTCCCAGTAGAGGAGATTCGTTGTCAATAAAGATAAAGACATAAAGACATCTCTTCATCGACGAAAATGAAAAGATGTCATCGTTAACGCGAATCTCCTCTATCGAGAGATGGTCGCCACCTCTTCTCTTTTGTTTGACGATTTCCATCATTGGATATGGTGGTCAAAGATGGAATATTGAAACCCTAGGGATTTAGAAGGGAAAAGTCATTTTTTAAAATTATAAAAGTTTTAGGTTATGGTAAAATCATTATTTTTCGAAAGTTGGGAGAAAAAATGAGATAAAGTTATAATTTTTTAACCTTTTTGATGAAATAACAATATTACTGTTGGTTTAACAGAAAATTCTAATAGAATTTGAGTAACGGGTGAAAGTTTGGATTTTTGAAAATTAGCGATAGAAATTTAGGTTTTCACTGAACCTTTCTTTTGGCCTTTTAGCTAATGATGTTTTTCTCTAATTTGTGTTTTTCATGTCGGCAATGCAGCTGAATGTTCTTCGCCGGGGGAATTCTAGATACAGTATTACTCATTTTATCATCGAAGAAGAAAAAAAATCACTAGTAATGCATACTTCGGTTTGAGTGGAGCTAAACAACAACTTGAACTCAAACAATTTCGACAGAATCCGCCCTTAAAAAGAAAGAAAACCCATGACTGCAAGTGAGACTGCAGTTAGGTCCACATAATCGGCTCTTCCGCCACCATCACCAACAATCAGAAAAATGTTGTCGACGGCGCAGCAGAAGCTGATTAAAGTGGGTGGTAGATAAAGAGGGGAGTCCATGGCACCATAGTAGCAAACTGCACAGTGGCTTCCATTATGTATGAAATTGCCTTCTCATGTAATACAAGAACTACTAGCTGCTACATGAAAGGGGAAATCTTTCTGAAGGAAAGAATTCATGTATTTTGATTCTTGCCTCAGTTGCTCCCTTTCTTAAATACCTTATTATCAATTAGTGTGTAGAATCAATTACGCAGACACACCCTAACAGTAAAGAGAATGAACATGGGCAATTTATCTGATTTATCTAAAGCATGTTCTGTTCAATAGAATTAATATTATTTCAATATCTCTTCATATACAAAGGGGATAAAAAACTTACCTTCAAGAGTAACCAACTAACCGAACACTGAGATCTCATACACATCACACCTTTTAATCAAAGTGGTAAAGATTCCAGCAATTCCCATTAATCATCTAACAATAAAAAGTTTTGACCTCCGAATTTCCATCAGTCATCTATCTTTTCAATAATTTTACAATACTCCAACACACTCCATGTGAATGCTTCAATTTCTCTTCTTTTCCCAGTTTCTGGATATCAAAACAGATTACATGTATCCATATTCATTTCATCCTTTTTCTGAGTAGTTATTTCAGCAGTCTGAAATTACATCTTCAATCATAAAAAATGATGGATTCAATATTCAATTACTGCATCAACCACTATCAGATTATATAAAGGAGGAAAATACATCAAGTATAAGTATGGTAATTTAAAACGTTGTTTTTTAAACATATGTTGCATGGTATATGAGAATTCTGTGTTCTTGTATTTTAATTAGATATGGTACAGATCCATTGGTCGTATCTGCCACCTACTGGTATTAGAACAGCAAATTTAAAGGGGGAAATCGAATTATGGGAATGCATAATGTTGTTGATTCATTGTTTCATACCACATACTGGCGAAGATAATCAACTCGAGTTGGATGCTTGAGCTTCATGAGAGCCTTAACCTCATGCTTGCGTACCATTTCTCTTGAAATACCTAAGTTCCCTGCAATTTCTCCCAATGTTCTATCGCCTTTTCCATCTAATCCATATCTCTGTCTAATCACCAAGCTCTCCTTAGGCTTTAGAGAATCAAGCTGGAAAAGGGGATCCATAGAAAGGATGTAAGTTGTCCATGTACAATAGCTGATGGTTTATCACACATTATAATTACTAATTGAACGAACTAGAGAGTGTGTGAAATTAATAAAACAAATAATCACCCTCAAACCAATATAAATAGTAAAAGAATGATCGTGTGATTTATCTCAATTCATCCAAAACAGAGATAAATTCAACAAAGTCAAATATTATTTTCATATCTCTTTACCTTTCGCTTTAAAATATATATATGTTCTATTGAATTATAATATCACTCTTAAAGGAGATTAATGTATTTATAACTGTATCAAGATTCTTAAACTTAATAAATCCTAAGACAGCTCTTCATAGACCATATGCGTTGCGCTTTATACGCGAAATGATGCCAAATCCAACACCAGTCAATCAAACTATATTTTTTATACATTACTTCTAGTACAAGAAAAAGAAGCAGGCTGAAAAGCGAGCACTCTGTTGTTGAAGACCTTAAAAATAAATAAGAGCCTAGCCAATTGCATTGTTGTGCATAACAATTGAGGCTTAATATAATCTTACTGTTCATTCTGTTCTATCATAGATGGCTTCTAAAGTTTGTTCTTTAATTGTTTAGGAATCCTAATATATTCTGATTGGCAATCAATAAATCAAGGAAGAAATTAAAGGCCAGCTAAGTAAGATAAATGGTTACCACATCATCTAGTGCAAGCCTGAGAAGAGCTGGTTGCCTCGGCTTTTCAGTTTCAACCCCATCAACATCAGTAATCCCATTAATGAACTCTTCTTGGGTGACTGCATGCCTTGAATGGAGAGAAAGAACAGGCTTTGAGGCCTTCATCACTTCACGGTACCTCTCAGGCGAGATACCAACCTTTTTAATTATCTCTTCCTCTGTTGGTGATCTCTGAAGCTCAAACAACAATTCAAGTTTTGCTCTCTGGATTTCTGCCCTTACCTGCATCAACCATCATCAATATTTCTCATTTTTTGGTAAATGGAAACAAGAAAAACCAAGATTTAGTAAAAAGCATGCTTACTGATTCAAGGCCAAATGGAACACGTGTGAAGCTTGAAACTGTCATCGAACGTATAATTGCATGCCTGATCCAAAACAGGCCATAAGTAGATAGCTGGAATCTCCTTTTTGGTTCAAAACGATCAATTGCTGTGATAAGTCCCTTCACTCCAGCCTGACAGAGATCTTGAAATCTGGGGCCATTTGCAAAGTCTTGAAAATATTTTTTCATTACAAATAAAACAAGGCGGAGATTGTGCTGCAACAAATTAGCATTATTTGCCAATGCTTCTTGTTTACAGTGCCGAAGAGTAATTGCCTATTCACCAAAAGACTGGAAAAAAATTTACTCACTTTAATGAGCTTGTTTCGTGCAGCTCGACCAACCTGCAAGCATCTCCTCACTTGAACCACAGTCATACTTGTTGCCTCAGCTAATTCAGCCTCGGTTGGTTCTTTCCCTATGTCCTTCTGCAAATGCTCCTTTACTTGAACGAGTGCCTGAAATATAACAAAATAAGCTTATCAGCAGAAGAGCATACAGAAACAGAAACAGATTGCCTTTTGAAAAGAGAAGGCTCACCTTCATAGGCTGCATCAGCTTGAACAACCAAGTATGCTCTGTAGAGGAAAGAACTGGAGGTATCTTCATTTTTTTCCAATCCAAGCTAACGAAATCAGTTGATGATGAATAATCCCTTAAAAGTATCTCAATCTTCTCATTTTCAGCCTCGACATCCTTTTTTCTTCGTCTTTTTTCCATCACTTCATCCATCTTCTTCTTCCTCAGTTCAATCCTTTTATCAAGATTCAATCTCTTAGGACTCTTAGCCAAGTTCCTAACTACTGGTTTATGAGTATCAGCTTCACTAGCGCTCCCTTTTCTCCTCCGCCTTCCTCTCCTCATTACACCATTATCTTCAACATCTGAAGTACTAATTGCTGGACTAAGCTTGTAGATGTTTTCAAGTTTGGCAGCAGCTTCATGGTAATCCACTTCTGATGTGCATGGAGAGGCCTCATCAGTGAAGATCGCTTTCACCCTCTTCAAAGATTTGCTACCTTTTCCTAGTGTCTTTCGTTGCTGCTTAGGCGCTTCTATCGGCAATGGAATTTGCTCATGTGGCACTACTAAAGCCGTATTATCTGTTTTATCCCCTTTGAATGCCACAATCAATGGTTTCTTTAATGTTGAATGGTGAGTTTGAAACTTGGTACTCAATCCAACTGGAGTTCTAGCAGCTGAACTAGAGACAGTCACAACTCCCATACCAATTTGTCCGAGTAAAAATTAAGGGAACAAGAGTGAAGCTCTCAATACTGCACAAGATCACAAGGCTGATCAATAACACAAACGATTTAAATTTCAACAAAACTATGTCAAAATTTGTGCACCACTAAAACATCTGCAGGCAAGTTTGGCTCGGATGTATAATGGGATGGCTTGTGTTCGTTGAGTTGGGATTTAGGAAAGTTCAGGCTCGCTTTGGGATGCAAGTTTGAAGCTCGGCTCGTTGTCATGGCTTGAGTTCACGACTTGTTTGTGTGGTCTAAATTCATGAGTTATTTTAAAAATAGTTGAAACGATGTTATTTTAAGTTTCAAACTAGAATTATTTTTTTTATCATAAAAGGGCGTCATTTTTATAATGATCAAAATATCATTGTTTTATCAATTATTTTATTTGAGCTACAATTAAACTTGAACTGGACCAAACTAAACTATTGACCCATGAGTTAGATCAATCGAGTTGAACTTCTCTCAGTTCAAGTTTGACTTAGTTACCAAGCGAACAAAAAACCTTAGATAGTGCTCAACTTGGGCTTACCTATGCGAACTCGAGCCAATCTGGCTTTCGAGCCCAGTCTTAAAAAAATGATCATGTTTACAAATCTAATCCTCATCATCTTCCATTATACTTCAAACGTATCACTCATGAATCAATAATCTACCAATTGGTTTATCGCTATTAAAATGTGATTTAGCTCAAAATCAAACATATGCTACACACAGCAACAACACTGATCAAAGTTACACAGTAATTTTCATCAGCTTCCATGCAAGACAGTACTGATGAACAACGAAACCACTAAAAAAACTGCTAATATTTACTGTGTTTTTCATGAAAGTACAAGCTTCTGCAACAAGCATTAACAGAAACATCAATTCAAAGAAAGGCCAACGTACCTATAAATCGCACAGATTCTCAGGAACTGTACTGAGGATTTCGATAGCAAATTTGCAGAGAATCTAAACTGTGAAAATTTCTGATTTTTATTGCAAGAATCATGTATTTTTATTTAACGTAAAAAACTGTAACCACAAATTATATCAGTCGAGAAATCAACGGTCAGGAAAACATGGTGATCTGAATCCACGGTGGAGAAGGTGTACAAGTAAGACTCTAGAAGAAAGTTACACGGAAGTGTTGAGATGACGTGGGGACTTTACGGTGGCGGACGAGATATTTTATGAGTTCTTATGGACGATTCTGTTACACGTGGTTGGTTTTTATTGGTTGAAAGATATTACCAAATATGTGGGACCTACTTCTTGTGGTGGTCACGGATGTCTTACGTTGCTTAATTTCAGCCCCTTTAATTATTGGAAATTATAATAAATAAAACTTAAAAAATAAAATGAAAAATATGTTCGTTACTTAAATGTTAAGTACTACCTAAGAAAATGAAAAATTTTCCGTCCGTCAATAATTTTCAATTAAATTAAGTTATTATAAAATTAAAATTTAATAAATTTATTACCGTTTGATCTGTTTTGCAATCTAAGTAAGTCCAAAAAAAAAAAAAAGATCAGAAAAAAAGAAAATATATTAAAAACAAAAAGAAAAACCATTGAAAAAAAGAAAAAAAAGAAAAACCAATCTTTAATCTTAACTCAAATTAAAACTTTAACCATTTTAATTCAAATATAAATTCAAATTTAACTCAGTTTCATTTCAAACCTATCCACGATTAGAATAAAAATACATTGTCAAATTATAATACTAATGATTGATAAAAATGAATGGGCTTGATTGAATTATAAGTGAGCCTCCTTGATCAATTTAGCTTAGACCAACTTATCGAACGAGTTAAACATACAGATTTATCTTTAAATTTATAGCAAAAACATAAAATTGAGTTGAATTAGTTTGGCCTATGTTTGATATTCAATTCAAATAAGTTAAATTTGAGTTTGAGTTGTCTTATCTTAAGTTCAAACCGAATCAATTTAAATTTAACGCGTAGTCAAAAAATCGTTAATAAATTTATCTTTTTCAATTGTTTTTCTTTTTGTTTGGAAGATATTATTTTTTTTTTTATGAGTATAAGGATTCTTCTTCTTTTTTCAAGTTTTTTGAGAAATTTTTAACAATCTCGTCATTAAGTCAAACTAGATTTTTTATGTTTGAATTAATTAATAATTAGACTCGATTTAATTTGAATCTAGACCCGCAGGTGCCATGAATTTTCTTCTCTTTCCTTTGCATTTTGACAAATTAACAATCTTCAATAAAACATGGGCAGCTGAACATTTGACCTCGTAAAACTCGAGAAACCTGCAATATCCGACAGAAGTTTGGCTAGATTCAAATGATTAATAAGATTTTGGATAATTATTTTAATAAATATTTACATTAAAAAATTAATTTTTACAATTTAATGCAAATACCCCCACCTTTTAATCTTAATCGGCATAAATATTTTCCAAAAATAAATAAATAAAAAAGAAGAAAAAAGCATTAAGACGTTGACTGGAAATAAAGGGAGAACGATTCAATTCAAAGAATGAAAGGTGTGAGAGTCCACACGCTTCTCACAAATAATCGAAGGTGTGGACTTATATTTGATTGTTGCGGCTTGCGGGCCTTGTGGCTACTAAGCCTTTCAACTTTTTCAACTACCATTTAATACAATGCTTCTAGTCTCATATCAATTAATTTCTTCACTTTTTTATACAATTGCCTTTCACACTTCCAATGAGTCGAGGAGCGACTCGCAACACGAATCAAGCTTAAGTTTGAGTGGCTCGAATATTATATTTGTTTTGAGTTTGAGTTCATTGATTCTGGATTTGGATATAATTGGTTTTTTACTCATAAAATCTTTTTAAATAATAGTTTTCAATAAATAACTATTCTATTAGGGTTTCGAAAATGAGATATAACTAATTTATAAAAGGTTATTAGATTTTATCAAATGTTCAATCAACCCAAAGACCTACACTGATGTCGTGTGTCTATTGAAATCATTATATGTAAAGTGTATTGTGTCTCTACTTATTAATAATATTGAGCTTATCTCTAAACTATCATTGAATTATTCAATTATTTGGTTTTTATTAAGCCCAAATTATAGTTACTGTTAGTTTAGGGATGACAACGGGGAGGGATAAGACCGAATACCCTATTCATAGTCCTCATCTTTATCCCCACGAGAGATATCAATTCTCAACCCTATTATCAGGATGATAAGAATTCCTTATCCCTATACCCGCGAACAAAAATCCTCTTTTTGTATCCTCTAAATACAACACGAATATATTAAATAACAAAATTAATTAAAATTAAAACCAATTCACAATTTCAAATATCGCAAATAACATATGCTAACAATTTTACTTTGCACAACAAAAAACATAAATAAATTTGAAAAACATAAATAATTTAAAACTATAAGAACATATTAGTATTTTAAGCAAATGTATTAATAAGACTAGGTGGGAACGTGATAGGGCAGTTAGAGAGAGGATACATGTATCTCTATTCCTGGCTTATCCCAGATTGTGAGAATTTTTTCATCTCATTTTCTTTAGGGTTAGAGAGAATCGAAGACCCTAAACTCAAACTAAAGTTATCATCTTTATATTAGTTCACATCAAGAAATTTTCTAGCACAAGCTTATAACTCATGGTTTGAGAAATTAAAACGATATATGGTTACATCCCAAATTGATCACCTATCCTACTTAGTCCTAGTATCCATTTCTTAAAACTTATCTAGACTCACTCGCCCTAGGGCAAAATTACCTAATAATAATAATTTTTTAGTTAATTAAAAAGCACATATAATAATAATAATAATACCAAGCGAAATTATGATAAGGACCCAAACAATGAGAATTTTCTATTGACACTTCTTTAAATGAGGTCATATTACACGAAACAAAGGGCGGATCAAAATGCGGCTCTTAAGTTCTCTGTTGCTTACTCTTAATATTATTCTCTTTGCCTTGTTCAAAGGAAAGAATGAAAGAAAAAAGATGGTCCAATCATTGAATTTGAATTGGTCCATATATATGCATAATTCTTCTAGATTTATATTATATTTTTCATACAACAATATATATGCTATTTTGTGACATGTTTTTTTCTTTTTTCAGAAACAAAAAAGTCTGCTCAATTTCGTCAAACAGATAAGCTCTAAAGCATAATAATCAAACTCATAACCATTGTACTGGGTATGTTAGAGTTTCGTTTTATATGATCTTATTGTATTTTGCGATATGTTATCTTCCTAATTAAACTTTTTTTAAAGTGCCTAACAAGTTATGGATAATTTTTTGAATTATATTTTATTTATGATTCAAAAATAGTATTTTAAACAATTTTTAGACAAATAAAATGTATAAATTGTCTATCTACTCAAAAATTTAAATCGAATCAATCAGGTAGATTGATTATAGTTTTTGAGTCTATTTTAATTTAAGATATGTTATATATATATATATATATATATATATATATATATATATTCTAATTTTATTTCAACAATATATATGGTATGTGTTGACATTAAAAAGGAAAAAAAAAAGAAAATTTCTGATTTAAATAACATAACTATTTAGACTATATTTATCTTATTTTAAACTTCAATAATGATTAGTCTTGTTGTAGAGAGATTCCCACTCTCCTCTTGATGACTATATAAGAGATAAAAATTGTAACAAGTTTATTTTATAATAGTAAAAAAATCTAATAAAATTTGCGAAATGTCTCTCTTTGTATAGGTAATTTAGGGGTAGATTTGAGTCAAGTTATTTGAACTTAAAATCATTGTTTGGCTTAGCTCGAACAAGAGCTTGCATCGTTGAAATTTTTTTTTCTTTTTTAACGATTTTTTTCTTCTTCTCTGACAAATCTTTTGAATTTGATATATCTTTCTTTTTCCCCAAAAATGTTTTTTTTTTTCTGACGAGTATTCTTATTCTTTGACGATTCAAAAAAATCGAGTTTGATCTAAAACCAATCGTTTTTTATTCAAGCCTAGAATGAGACAGCATTTGTTTGGATTGAGCTTAAAAAAAAATCATTTCTTATTTCAAAATTATAGAGGGGCACGCTTAATATCATTTCTAGAAGTGCATAAAAAAAGGCCAAATTACTTGTTACCACCCAAGATTTAGTTTATTGTTATCATCTTTATCTCTTCATCGATAAAAACAATTCGCCTTCGGTTTAATTTTATTTCTCTTTAGGCGCCAAGAGAGAGAGAGAGAGAGAGAAAGAGTTGGTAAAGCAAATAGGTGAGAAGTCGAAGTCGGCCAAAATGGAGATGATCACTGGAAAATAAAGAAAAAAAACTTAGTTTTCAAAGCTTAGATTAAAAGAAAATTTTTAATTTTGTGATAAAAAATGATATAAAATTTTTAATTTTTTTAATATTATTAATTAAATTATGCTTTTATTCTTAATAACTAATAATAAAATTTAATAAAAATTAAATGACAAATAAGTATTTAAATTTTTAAAAATTAACGAATATTATTCCAATAATTAACTAAACCTTAAGTGAGAATAAATTTTTTGGCCTTGAGGAAAAGTCATACGTAGTTTATACCAAAGAAGTGAAGATCCACGATGTCTCTTCTTTTTTTTTTTTTTTTAATTTCTAAATATATATGATTAAAGTTGAGTTCTCTTCTATTCTTCGAAAATCCTCTCTGAAATTCCATTCTTTTCACAATTTAATTGTTGCTGAAATTCTGTCACTGATACATGAATCATGCAGCATATTGGTTCATCGATTCTGCAATAATATGCTGCAATTTTTTATTCAAATTACAAAAATAAAAAATAAAAAATTGTGCAAGTAATTAATCCATGTTCTTGCATATGCATGAATGTGACCAAGAAATCATCCAATTTCAGACGCAGACTCAATAAAAAATAAATATTGCAGGTCATGCGTGATTTTAACACTTGTTGGAAATTCAAATTGAGTCGGCCATACGGGAATCCATTTTTTGTCTGAATGAGCTGACTTTAAGCTGAAAATTTAGTTAAATGTCTCAATTTGAGTTTCATTGTTGGCCAATACCGGCATATTATAACTATTATTCTTTTTTAAGGATTTTTTTCTTTACAAATTTTTTTCCTTCTTCCTCCAACAAGCCCGATGTCTTCTTTGATGTTACCATTCAATAACTAATTGAATCAAACTTAAAATTGAGTTAACTATTTTAAATTTAAATCAAACTAAAATTAAAACTTATTTGAGTTTGATCTGGTTTGAATCCACTTTTGTTTAAAAATATTTTTTTGATAATAAAAAACCCTTATTTGAGTTAAACTATTCTTTTTAGATTGAATTAAACCGAATCAAACATCTCTTGATTCAAGTTCAATTAAAATTAAAAAACGAATCAAATCTTCTAATTCAAGTTTAGTCTAAATTAAATTAAATCAAATCAAATTAAATTAACTTTTAAAACTAAACTAACTCTGATCATATCTCGACCTACCCTTGAGGATTTCCTTTTTTTATCACCCAATTTATGCTATTGGTGCAAAATATAAAAATATTTAATGTCCTCCCGAGTGTAATGCACGTGCTTTATTAATTACTAATTAAATAAGTTCAATGAAATTTATATAGGTATAAACACGGCAATGAAAATAACGTATGCTAGGGTTCAAAATTTAGTGTCGTGGACACGTCATTACTGTCTCGTCATCAAGTCCCTGCCGACGTATATGTTGTTCGTTGGCGCAGTAACAACGCGGAAACGGGTCCGAAGATTCCCTGCCAGGTATCTGCTATGACTTTCTTTTAACCATCCTAATTATTATTTTTACAATTACACTTATAATATTTTCCTAAATTTATTCCTTCTCTTGTGACTTAGTTTTTGATAAAAAGGGATAGAGAAAAAGGACAAAAGATCGATAAATTTATTAGAGAGATATCAGAGTTAAAGATGGTTATAAATAGAAAAATTCATTAAAATAATAATAATAATAATAATTTTAAAATCTAAAAAAAATAAAATTTTAAATTAATGAGAGGGATTATAATAAATTTTTAATTTTTTAATATTTTTAATTTTAATTATTATATAATAATATATTATTATTGATATTTAAATTAATATATTACTCTTTTCAGTTTTATTGAATGAAATTTGTAACATTTTTTGACCACAAAAAAATAATAATTACAAAATTGAAAGTCATGTAAAGGTGTACAGCAAAAGTGAAGATGAAGTTGCGAGGGAATCTGCATGTATGGGATGTAGAGGATATTTAAGCAGCGAAGAAATGGTCAGCAGTGGACCTTACTTGTTCACTCTTTGAACCCATAGATTGTTCCTACGACCAAAGACCGGTCTTATACGACGAAAATCAACTCTTCATTTTTCTTCAGTCAAACTTTCCCTCACTTTCTTCCTTCAAACAGAAAGCAACTCCTCCATCTCCCTCTTAAATCACAAGCCTGCATTTCGCCTCTTCATATATTCACTGCTACCTTCTTTCTCTTTCAAGCTAACACGGTTTTTTTACCAACTTTCCATTTAGAGAAATGCAGAATATGGGAGACTGGGAGCAAAATAAGCAGCTGATAAATGAGTTAACACAAGGAAGGGAGTTGGCAAGGCAACTTCAAGCTCATTTAAATGTGCCGTATTCTTCCCATGAAACTCGTGAGATGTTGGCGCAAAAGATTACATCTTCATACGAGAAAGCGCTCTCCATTCTCAACTTCAGCAGCAGTGCCTCAGCGGGCGAGCCACAGCTGCCTGTAGGGCTCGGAGTTGAGTCTCCGCCACTGAGTGGCAGCCCCCGGAGTGAGGACTCTGATCGTGATTTGAAAGACCAAGATGGCTCGAAAAGGAGGTAACCACCTTCACATAGAGCAATGCTATGCATAATACTTTTTTAGTATATAAATTAATACATATTTATAATTCAAAATTATCTAATCACTTAATGATATACATTAATTATATATTCATTTATGTATTTAAAGTAGACACACAGTTTTATTGCTTCACATATATAATTGTCCATGCTTTAAGCTTCTTCTATGCGGTATTTCTGAGACTTGAGTTTTTGTGTGTTGCAGAAAGACGTTTCCAAGGTGGACAAAACGGGTGCGTGTTAATCCTGGAGCAGGATTGGAAGGGCCTCTTGACGATGGCTTTAGCTGGAGAAAATATGGCCAGAAAGACATTCTTGGAGCCAAACATCCAAGGTACGTATACATCTATGCAGCATTCATGATAATAGTTGCATAAATTACAAACGACGTGCATACACAGGCACATATATACACCACCAAATACCTTTTTGTTTTAATTATAATTAATATGTATAAGCCATGACGACAAAATTAGATCTCAAAGTAATATCGATCAACTTTTTAATGGTGTAGTCTAATATAAGAAGACAGAAATTCAGTGAACTTTCAGATGTAGAGCTTTATTATTTCTTAGTTTGTAGTGATGTCGTCTAAACGCACATAAAAATACATATACTATATAAAGAGTTATGTCAATGAGCAGAACTTTAGTAGATTGTTAATGTCAAAATCCTATGTCAAATAGAGTAGAGGGTTTATATATATATGTATAAATTCCTTCCTTCTCATGGATGTCTTTTAAAGGCAAAAATATAAGAGCAATAAAGTCTTAAATAAATGATATCTTACGATTTTAAATCGTATAGAGATAATATCAATAATGGTATTATTTGTGAAGATGATGTCAAATGTTCTTTTCAAACCCTTTGATTTGGGGATTGTATTAATATCAAAAATCTCATGTCAAATAAGGATTGAAGGTTTTGAATATTTTTGGTATAAAATTGTAAGCCTAATAATGATTAAAATAGACAATATATCATCGATTTAAACACTTTGTTATATGTGGATTAACATCAATATAGATAATCTTAAGCTCGTTTGTTATAGAATCTTACCAAGTTTAAGTTGTAGCCCTAAATCTCATGTTTTGCACCAATATGCATGACTTTGATTACAATCTATGTGCACTTGATTATAATAAAACTATATGCATACAGATTTGAATATATGGTTAAACACTTTGATAATGTATTGAACTGGTTTCACGTTGTTGCTTTTTCTAATTAAAACACACCAACCCAAGATACCCAAAGTGCAGCTAGTTATAAGTCATCTTCATTAATTGGACGGTGCAAGTATGAAGAAACTGATGGCCAAATATTTCCCCACCTGTCAAATCTAGAGCAGCATGCGGATCACCAATTTAATTCTCTGATTATCTAACACTAATCACTGGTCAATTTGATGCCATAAAGATAATATTTTAATGGAAATTTAATCTTTTTCCTTTTTGTTTCTCACAGGGGCTACTACAGATGCACACATCGAAATATCCAAGGTTGCTTGGCCACAAAACAAGTGCAAAGATCCGACGAAGATCCCACCATCTTTGAAATAACTTATCGTGGAAGGCACACTTGTGCACAAGCCTCCAAAATGGCTGCTTCTTCCTCAGCACCACTTGAAAATCAAGAGCCAATCATCAACACCAATATTGAACCACTTCAACACAATTTCCCACCACTGCAAATTGCCCACCAACAACAAGAAGAGGCACTGTTGAATCTGAGACAAGGCCTTAAAATTGTTACAGAAGATTTAGACTTGCACCAGCAATCAGTTGCTTCGTTTCATCTTCCACCTTCCATGGTTGATAACAGTTTTAATACAGGAAGCTTTCCGCAGTCGTTTATGTCTCCTGCAACTTCTGGGACTAATTATTTCTCGGCTTCTTCAAGTGGGATGAATAGCTTTCAGTCAGAGCTCAATGAAATTGTCTCGGCTGCTACTTCTTCAGCAACCAATTCTCCGACTGTTGGCAGCTTCGATTTCCCTTTTGGTAACGCTGAATTCGATCCAAACTTCACGTTTGACAGTTCACTGTTTTCCTCATTCCGACCCTTCGGAAAATGAAGATAATTTCGCTTAGCCATGAATCTTACTCTAATTCGAAATTTTTTGTTTGTCCCTTAAGAGGAAGTTCCACTGTCTTGATTCCGAGATGTCTATCAAGTGTTGCTCATTTACATTTACTAAGTAATGAATCTCCATTTTCACCATGTTTCAATAATTATACTATTGGGGTTGTTGACAAGAGTGAATTCAAACCAAGATAGTTTAGATTTAAATTCATATTTAGCTCGAACAAGCTCAATTAAGCTAAAGCAAGTTCAATTCATTGGGTTCAAGATTGACGTTAGCACTGGAACTCAATTTGCTGAACTTTTTTTTCTTTCCTAATAATTCTACTCCTTCTCTAACCATATATCCTTCTTCTCCAACAACTCGAGCTAACCAATTTGGATTTAAGCTAAACTTATTTTCATTCAGTTGAACTTACCTCTAATTGTAGGTATCAAATCCCAAAGCATAAGTGTTATGAGATGAAATTGAAACGTTTCTAATTGAGAAAAACTTAACGTTTTACCTTTGAATAAAATTGCTAAATTTTAATCAATTTCTTCTTTATAAATTATAACACACTCTTCACACACCCACTTATATGTGCATTAACCCTAATTCTTTATGTTGAGTATAGAAACTCTAATTTGATATATATATATACACCATTAATGTCCTTTAACCAATCTTCACAAATTATAAAACTGATTGTGATTATTGAATAAATTTAATAAACAATTTAAATAAAAAATATATATTTTATAAGGATCAAAATCCAAAATATCTTTAGCAAAAGCTATATATATATATATATATATATATATATATATATATATATATATATATATGTCAAATGTGGAGAAAGAGCTTTTGCTAAAAGATATTTTGGATTTTGATCCTTATAAAATTATAATTACTTATTTTTTAATTTAAATTGTTTATTAAATTTATTCAATAATCACAATTTCTTTTTTCAGTTTTCAATTAATTTGTGAAGATTGGTTAAAGGACATTAATGGAATCTACGGGTTGGTACATAAGAACAAAAATAATTTTCAAATGGGGCGTGTTAAATAAAAGATGGGTTTATTTATTTAGTTTGATTATGGGTCTAATGAATTCACTCTAACTAAAATGGGCTAACTGTTCTAAAAGTATGTAATATGGACTTCCTAAACACCCTTAAAAGTTTCCGGGAGCACGAACTAACTAAGATATGGGCTTTGCCTCTTAGGCTAGTTGTAGAGCCACCCATGTTATTGGCATTGGTTCACAAAAGCATAAAAAAAATTATGACTAGATTTAATTTGGGTTGAGTCTAAAAAAGAATCTAATTTGATATCAACTAATTAAGACTGAAATTTGGTTTGATAATAATTTAACTTTGAATTTGATTCTAATTTGATTTGTTCAATCTGATCTTGAATTTGAACTAGAATAACTCAAATTGAATCTAACCCCCACTAAAACTTGAGAATGAATTGTCTCTTGTACAATTTGTAGTGGGTGGTCCAAGCTTCATTAATTAAGGCATTCATACAAAATTCAGCTAGCTGCCGTAAAATCTCAGTCTAAGCTTATGGGAGGGACCATAACCCAACTTTGATGCTTTTCAACTTCTAAAATTTGTGGGTTTCCAACTTGTTTCCTTGTAAATGACTTTGTAAGTTACAATATATTAATCAAAATTTAGCCATAAGATCCACTACAAAAAATATTAGCTTTAGCAAGAGAAGCAATAAAAAAGGGGTCATATCTCATTGTTATAAATACTTTTTTCATAATTTTAGTAACAAATTATTTATATTTTTATTAAAAGAAATTTATTAAAAGTTTATTTTTTATCGTTAAAAAGTTTAATGATAGAAAAAAATTTCATCGTCGATCATCGTTATAGCTTCCATCGTTAAAAGTATTAATGACGAGAATAAAAAAAAACTTTTCCCTCGTTAAAGGTCATTTTTTTTGTACTGATCGCTACTAATAAACAACCAAAATGCTTCTATATTTGCTAAGCAATGATGATTGAGGCATCTTTTTAAGTAAGAGTCTGAACTCCTTGCTTCTTAGCTAGATTTTAAAGCCTTTTGATAATAGATGCACAAATTCTTGAGTTATTTTACACCTAAATTTTATATATATACTATGGACATATTGTTGGGTTGTCCTACATCGGTTGAAAAAGGGGTTTAATGTTGGTGTATAACTATGAAGAAAAACTTGACTAATTGAGCTAACTTTTAGGGTGCGGGAAGTCCAATAACATCTAATAGTGGTATTTGAACTTGATTGTAACTTCATTCAAGAGTCTTCAAAAGTAGTCAATTGACCTGAAGGTCCAACTGGTAGCTTGATGACCCTATGTGAGAGGGTTGATTAGCCTACGAATGGCTTGTTGTGAGAAATGTTAGCTTGATAACCCAATGTGTGAGAGGGTGATTGACTTTCGGATGACTAATTGTAAAAAATGTAGAACTGATTACTTATATGAATTAAGTCATGTGAGTGAAAAACTCACCTCTTCATCAAGCTTTTGGAGTGGAAAACACCCAACAGTACCTAACACATCTTTATGCATGAGACTTTAAAGGTCTCTATGCAAATCATGTCTATTTTCTTTCTAATTAAGGGAGACTTGCACAAAATTGTACAATTGGTTTGCCAAATGGGGGAGATTGGTTGGGTACTTATAGATCAAAATATTACAATATAGCGGGGAACCCTAACCATTCATACAAAACCATCTATTAATAGAAAAACAAGTCAACAACTGAAGATAAAATTATCACATCAAAGAAAATGTACTAAAATATTCATGAAATGGTCCACGAACATTTATGAACATGGCTTTTGTCTAATACAGCAAATATTACATAAAAAGTAGATGCATGCAGTGTCGCACTCTATATTGATTAAGTTTGAAGATTACAATATAAAGAATGTCGACTCAGAAAGATTTACATCTTAGAGTCATAAATTTTGAATGATTAGTAATAATTCCTTTACTATCTGCAGAGATTAATTAAATTTCTGGGCTGGTTTGCCTCATTGGTTGTGTTCTTGTAGGGGACACTGATAAAACTCACTCCAGTGCTCTAGTGCAGATGAGACAAAAGAACACACTATTTATCCTGGTTCACTTAAATAGTTTATCTTTAACATACGATTTAATAAAAGTTAATAAAACTAATAAAGTATTAAAACTTTTAAATAAAAAACTTAAATTCGAGTCTTTGTCATACTTATAAAATCTTGAAAAAATTACTTATGCAAGAGAATAACATATTTATATATTAAGTTTCTTATCCTTAAGACAAACATTATGAAGGTCTTAAAACAAATCTACATGGGTTAAGCCCAAGCTGTTTACTGACTCAAGATTGCATGTATGCCTTAGCATAACATCTTATAGACGAAATGGTAATTATTTCCAAACAACTCTATCATCGTGAATGCGTCCTCCTTACTTCTTATTCAATTAATGAACACATATAACACGTGGACATATTATAGTGTTAATCAGCTAGTATTTGCTTGTATTTTGAAATATGTATATTCAATCCAGCTTGGGAAATGGAAATATTTCAATAACCAATAAGATTCATACATACTAATTAAGCTCAATTACAAGGTTACACTAGCTAAAACAAGTGATGACAATTCTAATCATCTACGTACAATTTAATCTACTAAATTAGTCAATAGAAATGCTGGTTAATGTCTACCCCATTTCTTTTATTTATGCAAATCTTCTGCGAAACTTCTTGTTAGGTTTGGAATCTGAAACTGAAACTATCATTAGTAGACTTATCAATAGTTTTATCAAACTTATGAATATTAATTTGAATACTAATGATGATACGTCACCACATATGTGGGTAGTTTTAAAAAATCATATTTAATCATATGGTGACACATTATCGTTATATTCAAAATAATATTCATTGTAAATATGCAAACTTATTAGTAGAATGTTTGTTGGATTTGTTGAGCGAGCTCCTCCGCACTCAGTTGGCATTCAATTCCAATCTATCAACAAAACAAAACAATTCTTCGATTAATTTCAACTATAAATGGAAGCAGCGTAGGGAAGAATCTAGAGAAACACTAGCTTTCAGAAATGCATCATGTTCTTTAAGAGACATGTATTGAACTTTAGAATCAGTAGCAGTGCAGTACGATTGTCCGTTTTAATCGAGAGTACTGCAAATTATTAAAGATAAAAGAGTACTTCTAATACAGTTTCTCCGTTTAGAGTACTTATAAATGGAGCTAACTTTCATGGTCTAATTAATTCTCACTATTAAGTGTCACATTTTTCAAAAAAAAAATGATTCAAACTTTGGCTCTTCTGTCAAGAAAATCCCTAAATTTGAGCAAGATTCTAAGTGTGTGTGTATATATATATATATATATTGTCTAGTCTTATTCAAAAGACAATAGCACTATGAACAAAATGAAAAAATGTTCATGGGTCGTTATGGAAAAAGACAGGTCTTAAAAAATATATATATAATTCTCATTTTTTAATATATAATATTAAATATATAAAAAATATATTATTTTATAGATAAAATTAAAAATAATATAATCTAATCTAATAAATGTTAGAAGTTCAAATCAATCAAGTGAGATAGAGTTTTACCTTAATTGTGAAGGAGTTAAGCATGGTTTCATCAAGAGTGTTGATTTTCACGTTGAGAATCTCCAGGGAGAGGTCTTCAAGAGCGGCTATTATTTTCAGAGCTTGGCCAGGTATCCTTGGAGAAACCGTCTTCAGAAGAACGTTAGGGCCTGAAAACTTGACCTCAACATCAGCAATGGCAGACTTCGAATTGGCAACAGGCTCATTAACATTGTCAATGGAGGAAGTACTTGAAGAACAAGGAGATGGTTCAACCGAACCAGGCTTAGTCGGAGATAGGTAACCCTGCTGCAACCTCGGTCGGTAAGGGCTTCCCGGCTGCGGAGTTCTCGGACTTATGGGTAGGTTCAGCCTCGGACTTAGAGGCGGTTTTCTAGGGCTAAGTGGCAAAGGCCTTGGACTTGAAACTATTCTGGGGCTTAACACTTCACTGTAAACTTTTCTTTGCTTCTTGGCTTCGAGTGATTGCAGAACTTGCTGCAACTCATTGATGTAATCAACAACACCTCCAATTATCGAAGCTTGATCCCCCTAACCCAAAACAAAATACACAAATGAACAGAAGATCTTAAATTTGGACTTGGAGAAGAAGTTGATCGATGGCTTACTCTTTTGACATAGAAGCAAGGCATGAGAGATCGCAACACTAAGAGGTGCTCGTTCATTTGCTTTCTCCGATTGCGCTCCACCGTTATGTGAGACATTCTTTGTTGCCCATCTGGGATTGCTTCATCGGAGGAGATGGTGGCCGCGTTAATCTTCCGTCTCTTACTCTTGGGTGAAGTTTCAAGCTCGGTTTCTGTCTCAGCAATGGCGCCTTTTTCTTCTTGATAGCAGCTGTTTACAGTTTTATCCAGCGGTGTGACTGGGGGGAAGTCAGTGAAGCTATCTAAGCTCTCAAAAATGGCGAAGAGGTCATCCTCGGCCAACTCTGGTTCATCAAAAAAATCAGATAAACAATCACCCATTTGACCTTTTCTTTTCTTTTCTTGTCGAAACAAGAAAGATTTTTTTTTCTTTCCCGGAAAGTGCTCAGGTTGGAGACAGAAGTGAAGTGAGAGTGGAACCCAGATATCCAAGAAAATTAAGGGTGATTGTCAAGATCAAGAAAAAGATACTAAAAGGAGTAAATAGGAGAGCTGATATGAAAGGGACTAATTAAACTATCACCATCACCTCTTATTTTGATGGCCTTTCTTATGAAATCAAAAAATTTGAGCTTTTTGCCGTCTCTTGCTGGGTTCTTACCTGGAATAAGGGTTCGTTCCAGTGAAGCACAAAATTCCAAGAACTCAAAATGAAGCAAACAATAGATATGGAGATAGAGGGAGAGAGAGGGACAGCAGCTTCGTGGAAGTAAGCCATATAAGATGGAGAAGATGGAAGATAATTATGAAGAATAGTAGAAATTAATGTTGAAATTAATAAGACTAGTGGGGCAGTGGAGGATTTTTTTTTAAATCTTGAAATATTATGATTGAATATGCATGCATGTATTCTAGACCACTATTGCTTCTAGCGCATGTTTAAAATTAACCATTGATGAACAATTTTGTTTGCATCAAGGAAACACATAAACTTTTAGTAGAGTTTGAGACATTTACCCGAATCTCATTAATTGGATGATTGACCATTTTGTTCATCTATCTCAATCAAACACTTAAAAGCTGTATACACAGAAAATGATATTACCTGAGCTAATATAAATTTTAGGAAAACTACATCTTAAAACTAACTATTGGAATTTGAGAGCTTAAACTCATATAAACCCCTAAAAACTTATATTTTTCAATATGAGATTGTTGTCTACTAACTCTCTATTAACTCTAAGTGAACATTGCAATACCGATATTACCATCCGTGTCACATGATTACAATTAGATGACATGATAATGACTTTAATACTAAATATTATAAATCTTAGGATAATCACATCAATCTCAAAAGTTGGCTATTGAAATTGAACAATTTAAAATCATATAAACTCGTTACTAGAATCCTATATTTTTGAATATGAGATCTCATATCATACACTTGAGATCATAACATGAGAAAATGAAAAGGATTCAAAATGATCCAATATTTGAACTTTATCTTCTGTCCCAAAACATTTTTCATCAAGTGCATTATCAAATATTTGTCAAATTATGCAGGCCATGCATGATGAAAGAAAGCCGTCCTCCTCTGGTAATTAATCCTTCTGTGTGTGTTATGTCAAAGAAAGGTTCTGTCGTAACTATTAATCATGATGTCCATATTTCGAAAAATCAGTATGGTTTTGATTCGTTTTCAATAGTAGACAAACAGTAAAAAGAACACTTATATTAGTGATAGGGCATTGAAAGGGGTGAAATCCGTGAAGGGCATGGTTTTTGAACACTTTAAAGTGCCAGTTTCTAATTGACGTCCATTAATGTTTTACGAATATACATGGCGTTATGTTTATAGCTGACAATGAGACCAAACTTTCACTCATCAACCATCTTAAATTGACAGAATTTTAAGTGTTCCACTGTTGATAAATGAATAGATGCTAGCAGCAGTAGAGATTAGGTGATCGAGCAGTGATAGCTAAATCTCATGTAGTAAATTATAGATCCATTTGTTAGCAAAAAACTCAAGTTTATATTTTAAATTTAGTAAATCTGATGCATAAAGTTGATGAAAGAGTCTTAAATTTACTAGATATATGCAACTTTGCAGGCCTACTTTAACAAAATATCACATAATTATTACGGGCGGATTTAATCTACACAGAGTTGAGTTTAGAATTGGTTTGACTTGATCGAATGCATAATGTCTAACTTAAGCTCATTATAGCTAATACATAGTGTTATCGGAGCATTATATATGGTATAAATATTGTCATTTGAATGATAAATAATATCATTAACGAGATAAATTATGTCATAAAATGAACAAATAAGTAAATTTCGAATCAAACTTTTAAATTTAAACTTCAGTTTAAAATCAATTCATTTGAACTGAGTCATGGATTTGATGCGAGGCCACTTAGATCGGATTCACTCTTATTGTAAATGACAAAGATACCCTAAGGTAGTGGTTAGGTTTAAATAAAGGAGGTTCTTCAAATTTGAATGTGATGCTGTCAGAAATTCCTGACTGCCGCTTTTGGGTATTGCTGCTTCAAATTCATCCAGCCGTCCACCTTGAGCCAAATTATACTGACATGATCGACAGAACCTGCTTGTTTACAGTCATGAATTTCCCTTTTTTTCAATTTCAATGAACTTATTCACGTTAACTTTGTAAAAGAAATTTAACAGATTCTTTATGCGAAGCCAGGAGGTACAAGAGGAATCATATGCAAACTTAAGTTTCTGTGTGAGAAATTTACATGGCACTGACTCGAAGCAGCTGCAGGTTACATGGTACTGGAAGCCATGAATGCAGACTGGTTAAGAAAGACATGGTTAAGGTACGGTAATAGTTATGTCAATTTCTTCTGTTTCTTATTGAAGCTGGATGCATGTTGATGATTGAAGGGAAGGGAAGTTTGCAATAGACTGATACCTGAATGTAAAAGTGGTCAGAAACAGCACTGAAACGAATCTATATTTACAAATTTAATAAATTTCCGGCATGAATTAAGGCCGTAGTTTTTGTATCATCGGGAAAATTTTATGTTGTAAAGCAAAAAGTGGATAATATTCTTCACAAAATCTCTGTATCAAAAATATATATCTGCTGTATTTGTATCATCAAAGGCTGCCATTGATGTGAATGTGGTGGCTGTTGCTAAAATCTAAGGGTGGGGTGGATCTCATAGGGCCGGCTCCATTCTAAATCAGTTTGTCTATTTTTTTGGTAATATTGTTTGTCTCATCAATGATATTTATTAACAAAAGTCAATATAAACTCTATCACTGTTTATAAAAATTAATAATATCTAATTATTGTTTACAAAAATCAATATAAACTCATCACCAGTCACATAAATAGGCTCTAACTTGACGATTCGATTTGAGATTAACTCATTTATTCATTCGATAATATTATTAAGTTCGTTGCATATATTTTACAAATTTAGAAATGGGAAGAGGTGAACTAGGGTTTTGCACATATGCCAACTTAACCCTATTTGAAGAAGGAGATAGAACTGAAAATTAATGATGAATGGAGCATTTATTAGCAATTAAATTGGTTTTGGGGAAGAGTGCTCAATGATGAATTAAGGAAGAAAAGAACCAAAGGAAGAGAGAGAGAGAGAGAGAGAGAGAGAGAGAGAGGAGTATATATATATAAACTTGAAATGGGAAAGAGTTTGAACTAGGGTTTTGCACATATGCCAACTTAACCCTAACTAAAGAAAGAGATAGAACTGAAAATTAATGATGAATGGAGCATTTATTAGCAATTAAATTGGTTTGGGGGAGTGCTTAATGATGAATTAAAGAAGAAAAGAACCAAAGGAAGAGAGAGAGAGAGGAGTTTGGTGAGAATAGTAAATGTGAAAATTGATGGTTGATAGGAAGATTTTGGCTACATTTCAGGTATAACAATAACCATGAAATTTTCATGAAACGCATTCCCATGCGGAAAACTTGCAATTACTCCTCCTCTCCCACTCTTGCTGCTCTGCAACAATAAGAGAGAGAGAGAGAGAGAGAGCCCTCCATAGAAAACTAGAAGGATCATCGTTGGCACGGAGATGCCGTGTCTGCTCTCATTGAAAGCCCACCATCACCTTTAAAATATGGAACTCCCAACACAGACAAGATGCAGATTTTGCAGAATACTTTTCATCGTCACTGCCTTCGTCATTTATTATTTCTTCTTCAATTTGAGTTTCTGTGTTTATTACTATTAATTGAATTTTGTTTCTCTCTCACTCCTCATTCATATGTTCACGTATATGTTCAGTTTGTCGTGTTTTCAATACTGTCATTTGAAGGCCATCTCTAATTAAAAGCATGGTTTTCAGTAGCTAATTTCAATCAAAACACATGATATTTCTAAATGTTACCTTCAGCTTGGACATCTCTTCTATCTCCATAGTTGTTAGAGAAGAAGACACTTATGAATGACATATATTACTCCAATAAATCTCATTATGCTCATCAGAAATCCCAGAAAATTATTCAATATATCCACCTTCTATTATTTAAGATTTATAGAATACTAAGCTATAGATTTGATTCTACTAATATTTTATTAAAAATAATAATAATAAAGGTTACCATAATGATATAATCTTTAGAATTGATAAGTATAAATAATTATTATAATCAATATATTATTTTACTTAAATGTCTTAAATATTATTGTATATAATTATTTTAAAATATTTTTTATATTATCTATTATATTAATTTAAAATAAAAATATTTTTGTCTTAAAACAAAATTAAGATTATTAATTATTTTTATATATAAAAGATAAAAATGATAACCAGATTATAATAATAATAAAATATTTTATTATTTGATAATTAAATAATATTAATAAGAAATAAATTATCGAAACAATCTTGATTACTTTAAACTTGAACACCCCCAAATATCAGTCCCATTAAGTTATAAAATTTCATAGCAACGAATCAAGAAATTTTATTTAATGGGTGGATTATTCGACATCAAATTGAATCTATAATATCGATTTCAAATCCGTTTGATATCACTTGGTAGGGCAAATTTGTGAACAGTGATGAGTTTATAATGAAATGCTGAGTGCAGATACATATAGCTAAGCTAGGTGTACGTAAACACAAATTTAATAAAGAGATCATTTAAAGCCTACAAGGTAACCTATGTGAACTGAACATTTGTGTATATATGTATGAGACAAAACTGAAGAACAGTTTTCAAGAATAAATAACCTGGGTCCTGCTACAACTTCATTCACTTCTCCTGTCTCTGAAACGTCATTTACTATCACCACGGAATCTATAAGCAAGACATTACTGCGCTTTCACCTTCCCCTCTGTCTCTCTCTCTCTTCTTCTTCATTATCTTCTTATATAAAATTTAAATCATATTGCATGGTGTTACCTATAATTTATTAGGCCAAATGACTATTTCTCATCCAAAGATTGATACACACCCAATATTTTATTTGTTAATTATTTAAAATCTAAATATTTATCTATTTATTAAATTTTATTGTTATTATCAGAGGTAAAATTATTATTTATGAAAATATTTGAAAAAAAAATTATCATATTTTCTCTCTTACGTTTAAAAATTTAACAAAATTTTTCTCACTCAAAATTTGAAAAATCAACATTTCACCCTAAATTTATTCAGCCACCACTACTGGTGGCCAGAGATAAAAACAACTTCATTTGAAAAAACCTTAGGGGGTCTCATCGCCGTCTGGAATCATGTTTGGAAAAATGGTAGAGGTTTCGTTGCCACATGGAATCACATCTTTGTTGATGGTTTTGGTCGATCAATGACGGTTGGGAATGAAGCGGGATTGAGAGAAAAGTTAGAAGGGAGCGAGAAGGCCATCGTCTCCGTCTCTAGCCTTCGACAATGGTGGCTAGAAAAACCCTAGGGTGAAATATTAATTTTTCAAACTTTGAGTGGGGGAGAATTTGTTAGATTTTTACATTTGAAGAGGGAATGTAATAAATTTTTAAATATTTTAATAAATGACAATTTTACTTTTGGTAGTACTAATAAAATTTAATAGATGAATATATATTTAAATTTTCGATATTAATAAATGAGAAATTGGGTTTGCATCAAGCCCTGGGTGGAAAATAGTCATTTGGCCAATTTATTATAAGCATAAAATTTTTTATACGCGTTTTGGGGTTTATGTGCAGTCCCAATCGGATGGGTATGGATGTCGGATTGCCCAAATTTGGACCCACTGACTTGATGACCCATTTTTATATATCATGTCCCCATTCTGCCCTATAACCGTTGAGGCTTAAGCTTTGGTTCATCTCCCCCTTCCTCCTCCATTAATTTCTGTGTAATAGAAACAAATCATGAAATCTTTTAGTGTGTTTTAAGATGTTGAAGTTAATGTTGCTGCTCTTGGGTCCTACTTTGTTTATATAATTTATTGGGGTTATTATTTTTTGAGTGAATTACAATTTTTTTTTTTTTTACTGAATTACTTTTTCCACCTAAGATTTGGTTAAGTAATATTTTTTCATCTTTCGAATACGTAAATCATATTTTATCTTAACTATTTTACTTTTTCAAAATTATCACATTACATTAAATTAATAAAATTATCATATCATCTTATTAGATATCAAATTATATCAACACTATTTTCTTTTCACCCACCTTCTTACCTTGATAATCTATTACTCATTCTTAACCTAGCAAGTCATGATCTCTCTAGCGCCCATCATCTATCAACTCTATATTGTATGCTTGCTTGACCCTCCATCACCACTATTGTCACTACTAAGCCGTCATCGCTCATCATGCTTGCCTTTTTCTTTGCATGTGCTTCATTAAAACTATCAAGTCAAGGATTCACTCTAAGTCATCATGCTTGCCCTTTTCACCTATAACTTCTCTTTGCATGTCGACCTCCCATTCTAACTATTCTATTAGTTTTGATGTCTATCTACAATGTCTTTATTGTTATTGAAGTCTTTGTGTGTGGCTGCAATGCACAAAGCATTTGCAAGGCTTATTAAATAGTAGATGACATGTTGTGGTTGTTTAGGTCATTGTAGCTATGGTTCCCAAAATTGTGGGAAATGAATTACAAATTTCAAATTTATAAAAAGGTTAAACTGTCCGTATTTAAAATATTAAATAAGAAAACATTATTTTTTTCACTTTTTTTTTTATAAATTTTTAGATTAAATCACAGCTAAATTTTGCGTAGATAAGTATGATTTATATATTAAATATAAAAAAAAAAGTGATTTAAAACCAAATTTCTATATAGTATGCATACATGCTTCTGCTACAAATGAGCTCATATTGGTCATTGTTAAATTTTTTTTTTTTTTAAAATCTTTTTCTCAATGGAAAATAATGAACTTTTGGACAAACTAAATAAAAGCCTAGTTAATTAAAATGGAACCACCAGTTTCTCAGTCTGGGAAGAAAATATTAAAATATGTAAGTTTGAATGGCATCTCTTATAATTGATCACCGTTGATGAATCTTCCTTCTTAGTCAGATGATGAGCATTCAAAAAAATTGAAACGACTTGTCATTTGCATTTTGCTCGATTGTTATTATCTTTCTTCATAGATTTGTGTGGAGAGTACTGTTTCTCTGCATGGTTGAGTTAATAAAAAAGGGACAAAGTGGGTGAGTGTCCAGTGATGGATTTAAGCCAAAGTCTAATTGAAACAAAGGCTATTCTGAGTTCTGTGCCTCACTTGAATAGTAAACTGTAACACCGAAAAAGGTATATAGTAATATAACATCCTGATCTATATAACCTAACATACAATTCTTTACGATTTTATTTAAACACATATTAATAGTTTAGAAACTTATAAATTATTTAATTAGTGTTCTCTTGATATTTTTAGGTAATGTGAGATATACATACATACCCAATATTTTTTTTATATTTTGTCTCTATAAGATTTGTATAAAACTCTTACAAGTAATGTTAAAGAAAGAGAATAATTGTTAGAAAAGAAGAAAATAAAGAATTATCAGAAAAAAAAAAAATCATTTACAAAGGTAAACTCTCACACTAATGTTGATCATGAGTCAAACTCGAATTTGACAAATTGAAATTGTTTTAACTCAAGCTTAACATATTCGATTTGAATAATAAGTTGCATTGAGGCCATTCATTATGATGGAATGTCAGCAACAAGTGTGTCACCTTAACTTCTATTAGGTACAAACAAGACCTTCTCAATTGTACACTTTCAATTCATCAAACTCTCCATTATTTATCCAAATTTCAAAGTACTTTTCACAGTTTTTTGAGGATGGGAAATCTATTTATGCTGGCTCTTGAAATCCAGCTGGTGGAATTTGTACATTGAGAAGAGATGGATGTAATGTAATATGAATTCAATTTGTCAATGTTTGGTGATCAAATCAGTTTGTGTCCATCAACAAGGAAACACAATAAAGGCAGGAGCAGTACCCCCCTTTGTTATATAATTTTATATCTTTTAAATATTTGAATTGGTCAATAATGATTAGGTTCAGATTCTGATTGAGCCAGCTTAGTCTTTGCTCAAAGATTAATTCGAATAACTCAAACTCAAATTAGGATAATAATCTTAACTAGAGTTAAAGTCAAGTTAACTTACATTTAGTAAGTGGTCAGAGAAGTTGATTGAAAATTTATCTTTTTCAAACAACTTTTCTCCTTCTCCGATTTCTTTTAAAGTGGTTTTTTATCTTCATCATCGTTAAAGACCCTATGTCTTCTTTTTCAACACTTTCCATTAATATAAGATCAAACTCAAACTAGCTTTTTTAGATTTAAAATAAATTCGAATTAACTTTTATTTGGGCTTGGTGAATCCACCCCATTAATAATGATGCTTTCTTTTTTAATTAAACCCATGTGTCGAGCCCACCACAAAACCCTTAAACACCATCCAAAGTTTATGGGCCCATCAAGCTTCTTCCGAAGGCCCATAATCTAGCGGTTCATCTTTTGGGCCAAAAAGGAAGCGCAATATGACCATGAACTTCAACGGGCTCAGTCAAACTTCCTCTGCAAGATTGTCTAATGCAGGTTTTCACTTATTTACAGTGTCAACTCTGTTCCCGGGAAATTGAAAAAACCTAAAAGTAAAAGAAAGGATTTTTGTATAATTATGCGAAAAGATTGAGTCACAGAGAGTTGAATGTTGGTGTTAGATTGATATGGAAGATAGAAAAGAGTGTTGCAGGTGCAGAGAATTGGAAGTTGAGATTGAGAAGAAGAAGAGTGAGTACAAAACTCTGGAGGCCAAGTTTAAAAAGTTAGAAGAAAAGGTGAAGACTTTGAAGAGGAGAAAGGACGGAAAGAGAAAGCTTTCTGGAATTGTGGACTTGACTGGAGATGATGATGAAGAAGAAGAAGAAGAAGAGAGGGTGATTGAGCTGATGATCGAGAACAGTGTTTTGGAATGTGAAAAGAAAAAGGCTGAGTCTGAAGTTGAGTTCCTGAAGCAAAAGTTGAGGGAAATGGAGATTAATTTCAGTGAAGCAGTTGAAGATAAACCCATGAATAATTCAGTTTCAGGTACAAAAATATATAATTTTTTAGTTGCAATCTTTATTCCATTTATGTTTTGATATGGAATTATTGTTTCTCTTGCGTTGTGATAGCATCAGTCTGTGTTTAATTTTACTTGTTGAAATAAGTCTATTGGCATATGAAACTGGGATGTGTTGAATAATGAATGGTGACAGTTTGTGCAGAATAATATCTTAAGCTGCATTTTATGTTTTTGCTTGGATGGCAGAAACTCCTCATAATGGCACAGTTTCTGAGCATGTTACTTGTCCTAAAGGAGATGAGGGAGGTCTCAGTTCAAAATCTAAAGTGGCATCATCTAGAAGACAAGTCAGAAAACATCTGGCATTTGATGAAGGGCAAAGTCCAGGCAAGAAAATAGCTCCATCGACGCCTAGCGTTGCTAGAACTGCTTCTCTGGGAATAATTGATGTGTGTGACAGTGATGAAGAACCTTATATGGCACATGTTGGAATACCTTCTGTCGATACACAGGGAAATAGAAATGTTGGCCTTCCAACTGATCATGCATTAGAAGGATTTGTGGGTAGTGATAAGGGGACTTCTAACAGAAGTGGGAAAAGGGCTCTTTTTAAGCACTGCCATGAGGAGGACACGACTGGTTTTGAGGATGATATCTCATTTATTTCGCCTCCTAAAAGAAAACGAGCTTCTAATGTTGTTACTAGTGATACAGAGAGTGATGATAAAAATGATGATTTTCCCATCGGTAAACTCAGGAGGCTGCATCTTCATGAAATAATTTCTGATCAAGTTCCTTCTGAAATGAATAGTTGTTCTGCGACTACTGCTGCTCCTGGAGCTGACAACATCACAAATCCCAAAACTCCTGCAAGGCGACGCCTGGTGTCATTGAAAAAGTGCTTAGAAAAGAGTGGGGTAGCAGAAGGTTCTTCAAGTAAGAGTAATGAAACTGAATGTCAACGTGGAATTCATACAGCTGAGGCTCTTTCAGATGATATATCGGAAGAGGATGGATCAGAGAGTGAGGGTGAGAGCTTGAATGGATTTATTGTGGAAAGCTCTGAAGTTTCAGATGTTGATGATGCTTCTAGTGAGACTATAGATGAATCCGATGACAATGAGGACTTTCATGATGTTTTATCTAGACTTAGAAGGAGCAAAGGTAAGAAATTGGAGTGGGAGTTTGAAGGAGACATGCTTGCAGCCTTTGGTAAGGATGCTGAACTGTGCATGAAGGCTGTATGTGCCCTTTATCGACAACAAACTCATGAAGAAAAAGCAAGCAAGGGATCTCTGGTCTACAATCACAGGGGTTTCAGCAAATTTGATGCACCCAGGTATGGATTTCCATATTTCCAGTCATGGTTAGTTCTTGAAGTAGCTGAACAGCAAATCAGCCACACTCATGCATTTAGTCATTACTTATGAACACTGTTATTCATGGTCGGAAAAAGTAAACTGGTAATGTGATTTAGATTCTTTTATAGACTTCAATGAAAATTGGTAATGTGATGTAGAATCAGCTTGTTTTCTCTTAAACTTTTTGTCACTTCCTGCACATGTGGATTGAAGGTATGAATTTCCTCGCTTTTAACAAGACAAATGTCGCTTGAGTTCTGAGAAAAGTTTCCCTATCAGTTCTCCCATATCAATACATCTGTCTGAATTAAGTGGTTGTTAATTCCATGATTTAACAACCCCCATAAATTCTTTCCTTTGCCACTGAAAAATGTTAGGATCATATATAATTGAAATTTAGTTCGACTCCAAACCGCAAATGTCAGTATGGCCCGAATGTTGTGCAAAATGCAAAAGCTTTTCAACCAGCATGCATTTAAAGCCAGCAGTCTAATTTTAGGGTCTCTCCCCTGCAGAACTCTAACTTCCTCAAATTAGTGATTTATAGAAACACCCTAGCATTTAGACCTTTATAATGTGGGGAGTGCCACTGCTCTGTATGGGGTAATAATTTTCCTGTAATGTTTTTGTTAGCAAATTGACAAGTCTATGTTCTTGATGTGCAAACGATGAGGAGATGCTAATTCCAATGCAATATATTTCTATATCTGCTTAGTGGGATCATTATAGCTAGCTGGGCTTAATTTTCCAAATATGTTAAATCTCAGTTGTTTTAAACTTGTTCTTTCTGAAATCTCTACTCTCTTTCTGATAGGGGCACTACTCTGGCTGAGTTTCTCACTGGGGGAGATCCACAAGGCAATCTGAAAAAATCTGTCAAGCAGTTGGAAGAGCATGACCATAAGGGAGTTGAGATGTGCAGAACGTTCGCAACTCACTACTCCAAGCAGTTGTTTGAGATCTACAAGAACAAGGAGGATCCTCTCTTTTTCCCTTGAGTTGCCCTGCCACTGCTTCAGATTCGAAAATATTACGAATCAGAGAACTGCATCTGGAAACCAAGTCGCAGAGAATGGCATTTCGTAATTTTTTTCCATTCACTGCATTGTATAATAATTAGTTTACTCAGATATGGCTTGTATTTCTAATATTACCGTAGAAACACAACGCAATGGTGTATTTGTGTGTATATGTTCCTATTATATAACTAAAATTGGTGTACATTTGATATTGCTGCCGAATGTTATAGAATGTTGCATAAGCAGTTCCTAGTAGTCATCTTACTGATTTTTTTGGATGTTTTTGGTACATTTTCCTGTCAGGGAGCTTGACTAGTTGGACAATTAAGAGCTAAAGATGGTGTTATAAATCCAAGTGGCAGACGAGTGGTCGTTGAAATACGAAAGATTTCTGCAAATGGTGACCTAGGCAGCATGCAAACTTAGAAGCTGAAGGTGTCAAAGGCCACCAAGAGAGCTATTCTGGGTTCCAAATGCCTGCTACATTACCCCAAGTATTGTAAATCTGATTATGAAGCCATGCCAAAATGGCAGCTGGATCGGAATATGGTTTGCCGGTCATTGGAAGTGTGGAAGAGAAGAGAAAATTTGCTTTAAATCAAGTGGACAAGAAATTGGAGTTTCATGTGGTTCAATTGCATGCATGTTCATTTTGAGCTTTTCATCTTTTAATTCACTACATAAGAAATTAATTTTCAAAAGTAATAATCCATGGAATCCTCTAATTGGACTTGTAGATTCAGCCTGAAGAAGATTTAATTCGAGATTAATTCAAAATCAATGACCTCTGTTTTCGAACTTAGTTTAAAAACCACTTTATTTTATATTTAATCCAAATGAGTTTGAATTCAAATATTTGAATCAATCAGTTTATATTTATATTAAGAAATATCAATTAAAAATATCAACCATATTATGATTATTGGTAAATATATATTTTTTAGAAATAATAATAATAAATAATTTTAATTGTCATATTACCATTTTAAAAAATATCACAACACTTTTTATCATTTTGAAATTTCTCAGATATATATCATATAATACAATATGACATAATATCGTATCAATTTTATTCGTCTTAAAATACGTATAGTATATTATTTATATGGTACACTATACTGATAACTATGTATATGATGGATGACTTTACAAAAAAAGTTGAACATTCCATTCTGGCAACAATTAATATAGAAGCTAACAACCTGTATAATATCTGTTTAAACATACAGCTTGGATTTACAATGAAAACAGCACATGCAGCAGCGAGGAGATGGACCCTGCCATTGCATTTGATTTGCATGCAAAATAAATAAACCAGCTCTAGTAAGCCTCCTATAAAACTGGTCGTTTTTGCTTCTCTGAACCATCTTCACCATCACCATCACCTTGTGCCTCTCCTCTCTTCTGTTTCATTTCTTTGCATTGGGGAATAATATTAATAATAAAAAATAGAGAAGAGATATAGAAGCAACAATGGCTGTTTTTTCTTTTTTGCATGTTATTGCCATTGTTGCTTTCACTTTCGCCATTGCTTTGCCTCAGCTGGCTCATGCCCAATCTGGCGCGGCACCTGCTCCTGCACCCACCAGCGACGGTATCTTTTTAAACCGTTTTTCTCTTTTTTTTTTTTTTTTTTTTTTTTGGGCTTTCTCTATATTCCATTTCAGTATTATTGAAAAAATTGGAGAAATAATCCATGGGCATGTGTAATTGCTGCAGGCACTTCAATCGACCAAGGAATAGCTTATCTCCTAATGCTGGTGGCATTGATTCTCACTTACCTCATTCATTGAAATGACTACAATGCTGCAGCACATTGATTGCCTTGATTATGCCATTTATTCGTTATTATTAATCTCCATTCATAGTAACATTTGTTCAAATTTTGGTTTATTTATATTTTCCTAGAGCAGTCATTATTACACAATCTTTTTTTTTTTTTTTGGGGGCAATTCAATCATACAGAGTTTATCTCAAACCGATCATCATTAATTTGAGTCAAACTTAATCCAACCTTTATTCAGATTTGGTTTAACTTAAATCCACCCAAAATCCCTCCAGACAGCTCTAAAAGTTTCACAACTTCCTGTGTATATTTCTGGGTTTTAGCAACAAAGTTTAACTGGCAAAACTGAGACCACCTCTCAGAAAATATAAAAACCAAATGGGGGAAAAATCAACTGCTTCCGTAAACACCCAAAGCAAGACAAAATTTTGCTCAAACGAGACAGTACATTTCCAGTAATCTAAAAACCAAAATTGTGTCGAAAAAAGGTCCTGTCTCTGCCACATGGTCATACAGGAATGCGGATCATCGGTGCATCGTTTTATTTTGCAGTCGTTTTGTTGATGTTAGGTATTTCTCTGATGCCCTCACCAAACATTTGATTCTGCTGACACAAGCAAAGCAGGTGCCCTGGTTCTAATTGTAAGCATTATTTTAACTGTTATGTAGAGCATACTTCACCACTTCATAGAATGAAACCACAATCCCAACTGAAGGTCCTACACGGGCAACACGAGGACCAACTCCTGTAAACAAACCCTTTATTCCCGAATCCCTGCATCAGAAAAGCTTTTGAGGTCACTATTATTAATACTTGCATTTTTATAAACTTATTTTACAATTATCCAGCAAGCCAAAAGTAATTTCTGATGCCCAAAATAAAAGTGGAAGCTGATACCATGTATAGACAACATTATTCAAGTCAACCATAGATTAGACCAGCCAAAACAACCAATAGATTCGGCAGCTACCTTCTAAGTTATAAACAATGAGGGGAAAGATTTAGGATAGTTAAGCAAACACCCAAAGAAATCTGTGAATCTGATTAACTAATAGTTAAAAGTAAAATTTGTAGTTTGGCTGACTAGGTGCAATCAGATGTTGACAGAACCAAAACACAGCATGGCCACAAAAAAGTTCATATCCCAACAAAAAAGAATCAGATATCAAAGTTCTTGTGAATAAATATTTCATACACAACTTAGTATAGTTCAAACAGAAATCTGAAAGGACATGAAATAAGAAATATACCTCCAAACCTCAATCAGTGTTTGCCGTGTTGTCATCCTCAATGCCCTGTCAGGATCTTTCTGAAATGAAGAAAAAACTAACACTTAACAAGTGCCTAAATGTTATTCCTCATAGCAATTTTCTAACATATATGACTGATAACTCACATCATCCTAGCCCAATCAAGAAAAATCATTCAAAACCTTTCAGGAATACCTCAATTTGCCTTCGGGTTTTTGCAACATCTAGAGGACATGTAGCAGCTCCAGCAAGGCTTCCAGCGACAAAACCAGCAGAAAAGTTTGCTCCTAGAACTCCTGCTGCATTGGATTCCTCACCAACCAGACTAAGAAGTTCTCTCCGGATCTATTCAAAAGAGAAAATAAAATGATATATGACAAATGAATGAAAACCTAGTGCACCTTAACAAGATATCAGTACAAAAAGAACAAAGTTTGAAAGAATGAGATCTCACAGGTTCAAGTGTGGACCAACAAATTGCTGAGAAAGGAACATCACGAGCAAGCTGGGTTCCCATGCCTGTCCAAAGCACGCGGTAGCCTTGCACTGTTACAAAAAGAGTGCCACTTTAATTGGAAATCCAGGAAACAACAAAAGTGTTCAATGCAATATGTTAACATGTATTCAAAAGTATCCTGTTAGTGATTGATTAAGCCTAGTTCAGAATATAGTCAAGTAGCAAATCAACTTACAGCTCTTTTGAACATTATTTGAGCTCTTAACATCAGAGACAACACCAAGTAGGGTCCTCCAGACACCAGGAGGCTTCTTACCGATTTGGGTCTCCTTGAATGCCTATTACCAAATAAAGGAAAATAATGACATAAAAAGATATGAATATAAAAAAAGGAAAGTAAAAAGATATCCAAATCAAACAAAGAAATAACAAAACAATTTGAGAAAGGCTGACAATCAAGAAAACACATAGGGAGTAAACAATAATTGGCTTAATATTAATTATTTTTTGAGAAATGTCAACATTGTTCATGGATAAAAATTTTGTCATACCAACTTGGACATTTCACGATAAAAATTTGTAATTCCACATAAAAGCCAGAACATAATGAAAATGGTAAACCTATAACTGAAATCATTCAAATCATAACCGGGCAAACAATTGCAAGTTACAGGGGAACCAAAAACTCTGTTTCTGCTAAAAATTTGAAAAAAATTCAACATAATGCTGGTTTACATTAACTGGCCATCCCTCAACAAAGCACACCAAATTACCATAAAAAGACCCCTAATTTTTTTGCTCACAAGTCCACCATATGTCCACTAACAAGCCAAAATGAGAATAAGAACACCACCTAAAGGCTGTCATTCCCCTAGGAAGGTGCCCATGCCACAAGTATCATAACCCAAGAAAAATTTATAAATTCAGGATCATCTCCCCTGAACATGCTTCCCAAAAAAATAATAATAATAAAATAAAAGTCAACATTGAACATTATAACCTGCATCCTGGTCCTGGCAAGTTCAATAGGGTAGCAAGTTGCGCAAGCTAATGAGCGTGCCAATGATCCTGCAACCAAAGGAACATATGGTGTTGCAAATGGAGCATTCCGGGTCGTTAAATCCTCTAACCAGTTGCGGAACACGTCATAGCAGGGCAGATAGATCCCCACCTGCACAGAAACATGAATGCCCATCAACTAAAGCACTCAACAATTATATAAACCGTACCAAATAATACACTTAAAACTGAAATCACCATTCCAAACTGATAAACTCACCGTTGGTACAGCCAACGCCAGACCAGCATTTGTGCCTCTCCACAGCCTTGAAAATCCTTCCTGCAAAAACAAAATGCAATGCAAGCACAAAAATGTTAGCATTTCTCCAACAATGCTAGAAAAATATTACAACCAGTTTTGGCACAAAAAAAATCATCAGAAATTGAATTAAAAAATCCAGTGCAAAAAATCGTTGCCACCAACCTGTCTTATAATTTTGTAAAAGACATCAAGGGTTCCCTTGTACTGAAAACAATCCGGAGGACAAATTGAAACAGTACCATGAACTCCGGCGCGGGCGCAAGACGGAGAACACCTTAAATCAGCAAACAACTGGCCAAAAAAATAAAACCAAGATCAAACGAATTCACAATGAATTTTCAACAAATAATAACAATAAAAAGCCAACATTAGCACAAAGCTCAATCAAACGCACCGTTCTCGGTCCAAAATATTCCATGCGAGTAACGATATTACTTAACGGATGCGAATAAGGGACTCCAGCAGCCTGCGCTTGCAGTCTCGTCTGAAAACAAATTTAACGAAAATGAAAAATGCAGACTTTCAACATTAATTAAATTTTTATATTTTTCAATTTTACAAAGAATATATCAGATTATTACCTTGGCTACATCAAGAGGATTAACAATAATTGCCGACAAAAAGGCAGCACCGGCTGCGGAGAAAGCTCTCACGCCAAATCCTAACTTCATATCAGATGGCGATGCACTGGCCGTTTGTTGAGACTGCGAAGTACTGAATCCTAGCTTCTCTCTATCAGAAACCACCAATTCCATCAACAGCAAGTCACGACCGTTGACGCCCATAGTTGCCGTTTGCTGGGAACTCATCCATGGATTCTGCGTTTTCACGGCCTCCGCCATCCCTACTAAAAACCCTAGCTAACCAATAACTTTAATAAAATTATTAAGAATCAAAATGTGAAACTATTTCATAATTTTTGAAGCACTTCTTTTACCTTTTTTTTCCTAATTCCTTGTGGAACAAGAAACGGCTTTACCTAAACAAACGGAAGACAGCGTTTGCGAGATTCCAAGGAAAGCGACCTTTCAAAAAAGCAGTAAATTTGTGGAAATAACGGTGGGGAAGGTTCTGTTCTCACTTGAATTCAACCAAGCAGCAGAAGTGAAAATTGGACTGCGCCGCTCATGGAGAGACAAACAAGGCCTTCCTGCGTTTATGTGGCAAGTGATTAGTGGCCGCCGTTAGGTTTCTAGGACTTTTCCCTGAGCCTAATTTACTTGCGTCATGCATGAGCCAATTTGTTTACCTAATAAAAATTATAATAATTATTATTATCCAATATTTTTTGGAAATTAACCATACATGAATAGAGGAAAAGGATAAAGAAACGGCTAGACCTATCCATTGGTTGAATCATTTGATTAGTAATTAAATTAATTATTTAATTTAAAAATAATTTTATATGATTCATTGTTAAATTATTTTATTATCAAAATAAATTTAGTTTAATAAAATATATATTCAAAATTGATATGAGTTCTTCAATTTAAGTTTTAATAAAGAATTTTAAAAATAAATTTTGATTCTTTTATACTAACTAAGTCGAACATAGTTTAACCGTCAAATTACCATGTCTAATCCAGTTTAACTCTAAAAATAATTTTTAAATAAACCAAAATCGTTTTTATTGACGGATAATAGTATAACGGTCAAACCAATTGATCCAATCTGATCCTGTACTATTTTTTTGGTAAGTTTATTATTTTTTGTAAGTAATAATCATATATGATATAAATAACATTTTTTTACCTAAAATCAAATTTTATTAATTTTTAACACTGAAATTATCATTTTATCTCTATTATTCTTTAAAATTAACATATAACCTCAAATTAATAAAAATTAAAAAGTTTTAAAATATCTAAATTATGTTGTAACCCTCTAATTTCTCTTCCCTTTCATCTTCACCCAATTGAACCCTAGCACCTCTTTTTCTCCAACAACACATCCCACGCTGCTGGACCCTCAATCAATCTTCTTTCTCGTATCACCATCTTTCCATTTTCATCGAAACATGATGTTAGTCCCTACTACCTTTTCTATACCATGATTTTATCTTTTCATCGATGACAACTTTTATTTGATTGACTCATTAACAATTTAATTAAGTGAATGAGTCATTAATAACATATTAGATTGCAACAAAAAAGTGTGGTAGGAGTTGAAACTTCTGATAACGATGAGATCATAACAATGATGAATAAGCGATGTATTATAAATATTTTTATTAATATTTATTTAAACATTATACTAGTTCAACCATGAATCAACTAGTGTAATCATCAATTATTTAGATCGGCCTCTTATTATCTAAGGACATATAATGCCCTAAATCATTATTTTGTTTTTTTTTTTGGTAAAACGGTCAAAATATTACAAACACTTTTAAAAAATATTTTATTTTACCTTAAAAAATCAAAGCGATTATGTGCTCGTTTGTATGTGTATTTGATCGAAATTTACTGTTAGGTATTTTCAATTTATTTACTAATTAGTTTTGCTTAGATTGTGTCATTTTGAGTATAATTTTGATTTGGTGAATGATTCAGTCATAGTTAGTGTTATAAAATATTTTAACACAGGAGAGTATATTAATATAATTATATAATAATTTATACTTAATAATATTCGAATTAATATATTTTAATAATTAACCTTTTATTATTTGAAATAGAAAATTACGAACAAAAACATCCATAAAAATATCTAACAATTTATAAAGGATAATCAAATATGCACTTCATATACTAATAAATGAGACGTAAATTAAATCATTATAATTTAATAAAATTATATATACTTATTTTAAGTATATAAATATATACATATTTGTATATGTTATCGCATGATTATGTCAATAATATGATGACATTTATAAGTGTGTATATATTTATATACCTAAAATAAATATGTATAGTATTGTCAGTTGAAAATTATGCTTTACACATATAATTCATTTGATACATTTCTAGAAATTTTGTATGATTAAATTCTTTTATTATATAATTTATTTGTAAAGAAGGTTAATTGATTAAAATACCCGATTAAAGGAAATGTATTCGACAAGAATTATACAAATATGATTATGATTAAAAAAAGTAACCTCATATATAAACTTATATTATACAATCGATAAGACAAATTATTTTACATATAGATTTGAATTTAATCAAACTCAAATATGAACTAATTTGAACTCAACTTAAACTTAAAACAGTCAATTTGAGATCAAATTAGTCTCGTTTGAATCATCAAAGATGAAGAGAGAACATTATAAAAAAGAAAAATTGTCCAAAAAATGTAAAAAAAGAATTACTAATGAACTAGATCTCTAGTGCAATGACTCTAACACAACGGAAGGATTAAAACTGATCATTTTCCTAGCTTAAGTAACTCAAATCAACTCATCCTTAGCAGACTATAAAGAGGTAGATGCCTTTTATAATTGATAAAACACATAGTTTAATTAAGGAAAAATAGCAACAAAACACAACATTTTCCTCTTGTAATCGAGACTCTACGAGAGTGCTAGGTTGTCTTGCTCTCTTATCTTTGCATTGTAGCGAGAAATCAAGGTTTAATTTGCATCGTCAATGGCTGATATACCTTTTTTTTTTTAAGATTTGATGAATGATTGAGATTAATCTTGACAGCAAATGTTATACTGGCTTATTTTAATGTGTATAAATATTGTAACATCAGTTCTTGATAGATGAAAAAGCGAAGAAATTTTTGTTATTTTCATTGTTCGCAGGTTCTTGGTAGTTACTTTCACCGGCTTTGTTCAATCAGATATCCGCATATTCCTCTGTTCAATTTCCCTTCTATATAATCACTGCTGAAACAAGTAATTAATAATACAGAAGAGAACCCACAGAAGAATCAATTCCAATTAATTCACACGTCTTCCATTAGCACTCTAGCAGTCTTCCAAGCTCTTGACACAGCAAGAACGCAGCGGTACCACTTTACGGCCTTTGCTATTGCAGGCATGGGCTTCTTCACAGGCGCCTACGATCTCTTTTGCATTTTCCCCATCTTCAAACTCTTGGGCCACCTTTATTATCCCGACCCGACAACAGCTTTCCGGGGAGGCTCCCCGTCGGTGTTCACAATTCTATCACCGTTGCAGCCCTAGTGGGTACCCTATTAGACCAGTATTTTTTTGGTTGGCTTGGTGATAAACTTGGCCTCAAAAAGTATACGGGCTCACTCTCATTCTCATGGCGTTTTGTTCTATTTGCTTGGAGTTATCATTTGGAGTCAGAAGAAAAGCCGTTATTGGAACACTTTTTTTCTTCAGAATCTGGCTAGGGTTTGGAACTGGTGGAGTTCATCCTCTCTCTGCAAATGTCTGAATATGCTAATAAAAGGACTCGTGGGGCGTTTCTTGCTGCAGTTTTCGCTATGCAGGGAGTTGGGATTACTTTTGCAGGACTAGTTTCAATCGTGCTAACGATTTTTTTTTTGTGAGGCTCTTTCCAGCCCCATTATTTGTAGAAAATCCATTGCTTTCAACACAACCTCAGGGAGACTTTCTATGGCGGATTCTGTTAATGCTTGGTGCCATTCCGGCGGTTATCACTTTCTATTTGCGAATGAAAATGCCGAAGCCCGGCCGTTGCACTGCCTTAATTGAAGGAAATGCTACACAAGCTGCGGCTGACATGGGTCGAGTTCCTGCAATGGAAATCCAAGCTGAGCCAGACAAGTTATCCAAATATAAAGACGCCAATAACTACTCCTTTATCCCTAGAGAGTTCTTAATTCGCTATGGCCGTCATTTGATAGGCACTATGACTTCATGCCTCTTCTTGGACAAAGCTTTTTACAGTCAAAACTTTACACAGAAAGACATTTTAACAAAAATTGGACTCAAAGCCCGTAAATTTAAGGCTATTGAAGAAGTCTATGTGACCTCAAGTGCCATGTTTGTTGTTGCATTATGCGGCACCTTCCCCGGCTACTGGTTCACCGTTTTCTTGATCGATATAATCAGCCGGTTCACCATCCGATTCATGGGGTTCTTCTTGATGTCCTTATTCATGCTGACTATAGGCTTGAACAACGATTAACTAAAGCACGAAAATCATTTCTTATTTGTTGTTTTATATGGACTAACTTTCTTCTTCGCCAACTTAGGCCCAAACAGTACAACTTTCTTCCGGTGGAGCTGTTCCCGGCTCGTTTTAGGTCAACGTGTCATGGATTAAGCGCAGCATCGGGGAAGGCTGGCGTCATAATCGGAGCCTTTGTGGTGCAAATGTTTACAGTAAGAGGCACCTCCAGTCAAATCAAACATAGTATGTTGGCTCTGGCGTTTACAAATATGTTAGGGTTTTGTTGCACATTCTTGGTGACCGAGATCAAAGGGCGATCTTTGGAGGAGATTTCCGGCGAAGACGGTGGACGGGATGAGAGCAAGATTGAAAGCCAAAGCAGCAGGGAAGCAATTAATGTTAGGATCACCTAGACTGCATGTCGTAGACACCTCTAATCAGTTTGCACATATAACTCTATATAATTTATTTGTACATATAATTTAATTTACTTAAACCTGTTTTACGGCAGCAATTTATTAAATAGCAAACTATATTGATCATTTCAATCACTTGTATTGCTTATTGGCGTATACTTCCATCTGGTCTTCATAATATTATTCTCAAGATAGCTCCTAAACACGTAGTCAAGTCAAAATCTGTGTGGGACTTTGACAATATACGGCAATAACATGTAACATTGTTTGCATAGTATAGTTCCATCGTTTTGTTTTTTAAATTTACTTTATAAAATCAAGGAAAATTATCTAAATAAAGCTAGCTTTAGACCTAGCATGTCATGCCGAATCAACTCTGATGCAACCTATTGTGTCTAGGAGTCAGACCAAGCTTAGGCTCGCTAATTAATGGATCTAGTGTACCAAACCAGCATACTAATATGTTAAGGCTCACAATACAACTCAAGATCCCCTGAATTACTTCAAACATTGTTAGTCCTTACTCAAGTGTGGACCGATTATTTTAATGGGTTTTATCGAAGGGTTATCAGCATCTAATGGACATCATGGTAATCGTCGATGGCTTAATAAAGTCACTTTGTTGCCTTGAAACACCCATTTGTTGTTGTCATTATCGCCAAGGCATTTGTTGCCATTTGTTCGTCTTCATGACATCCCAACATCAATAGTCAGCGATTGGAATAAGTTGTTTATTAGCTCTTTTCGGTGAACATATTTGCAATTGCAAGGAATTGACCAAGCTTTGCACGAGTTCAAGTTATCACCCACAGTCTGACGACCAAACTGAGATAGCAAATCGCACCATAGAGCAATAGTTATGGTGTTTTGCAGGTTACCATCTGCAGAAATGGCTCAAATGGATTCCCTCAGTTGAGTTTAGCTATAACACATCAATTCATTCCTCCACCAAAATGACACCCTTTGAGGTCACTTACGGCATTCCATATCCAAGCCTACTGGCTTATGTTTCTAGCACTTCCCGTCTAAGTTCAAGCCGGTATTTTCTCTCATCTTTCTCCTCTTCTTTCCTACTAAATTCAAAGTATCAATTGTATAATTCGAAATCTATAATTGATTAGTGAATTTCAATGATTTATTTGATGTACATTATGTTTTTTTTATACAATGTAAAAATTAATTTGAGAAATGTAATTAATACAACTTCTTTCTATATCTATATTCATAAGCATTTTTTAATCATTAACTTTCTTATATTCATGACCAATATCTTAAGATATTAAGTTATATGTATGTGTGTCTCTCTCCCTATATATATATATATATATATATATATATATATATATATATATATATATATATATATATATATATATATATTCTGTATATATAAATTATATACAAAAAATATATATACATAATTTTTTCTGATAGAATAATTATTCCAAGTGAGCAATTTATTCTATATATTAATATGCACCAACTTTAGAACAACTAGTTGAAGTGTAGAGGTAGACTATATAGGATCAATTGTATTCAAATTGGTGATCACTTCATGTATTAGGTACAATGCTGATGCATATGGGTATTGCTCCTTGATAAGCAGGCAAGGCTGCAAGGGGCAACACCCCTAAGTTCGTAAGCGATGGATAACTATCACCCACAATATCACTTACAGTCCAATTTTTACTAGTTTCACACTCTCACAGAAGAATTTAAATCGTTTTATTAGATATATTACTACCTTTTATATGTTCGTATTAAAGTGAAAAGTCCTGATGGTGAGCTTGATTATTACTCTGGGTAGAATTTGTACTCCTGCGTAGGTGTCATGAAATTGAATTAACGTAGTACTTTAATCAATAATCAAAGCAAAAAATGTTGGGACGAGGGATACAATGCAAGAGACACCGAGAAATCCAGCCAAGAAACAAGAGCACGCCAAAGTAAGCAAAACTCCAATGACCGCTATCAGTTTCAAAGAAGGTCCACCTGCCCAACTTGGAAGGATATACTTCGTTCTTTATTACATTGATTTAAAGCCTAGACCGGGCTTGCCCCAGGACCGGATTAGCGATTGGATCGGTCTGAAGCAACCTTTCTATCAGGTGAGGGAAGTAAAATTTTATAATAGTTAAGACTTTAACCTAATAACTCATAAAACTTTGTATGTGCACATAAAACCAAGTTTATTTTTATATTAAAATAATTCATATATATATATATATATATATATATATATATATATATATATATATATATATATATATATTTATGATTAATTATATAAAATTATTTTTAATATTATTTTTAATATTTATTTAAACGGTACAAACCAACTAGATCACCCGGCCGACATTTGGTTTGGCTTTGAAAACATTGTATTATTAGCTTCATAGCATCAACAATTGCAATTCACAAGAAATTCCTGTAAATGAACTTGATCCACACATTAGTATTTTCCTAATGGTTAGATATTAGATTAGTCTCCTCAAATTTACCCGTTTGGTGGTCGGGCTCCACCTCAAAAGGATGGTTGGGCTCAACGAAGTAGGTTTTATTTTGCTTGTATAAAGTATTTATAAAGTTCATATTCTCATTGAGAAGATGATAAATGGAAGTTACAAGAGAAGTCACCCTCTGGCGTGGGTGTTATGAAATTCAATTAATTCAATACTTTAATCAAAATTTAAAGCCAATAAAGTTGGGGCGAAGGATGCAATGCAAGAGACAAAGAAAAATCAAACCTAATAAACAAGAGCATGCCAAAGACCGCTATCATTTTCCAGTAAGGTCCGAAATAATCTACCCACCTTGGAAGTATATATTTTGTTCCTCCTAAGCTTCCTTCCGTCAGCAAATCCAATTCACAAGAAATCAAAGAGATGTGCCGTAATCTAAGATCGATCAGACGGTCAATAATCAATCATATCCTTTGCCTGTAATAATTTGTCTCAATTGTTAGGGACAATAAACTTACAAATTGCACAGAAATAAACAACATATTCCACAGATATTCCAAATATTCTATGTTTAATTTCTTGTTGTTCCCCCATTACTTAGAAAAGAACGAGCATAATTTGGTTGTCATCTCACAATTGCTTCTTTCAAGAACCAACTCTATATAATCAGTTAAATGGCAGAAAACTAAGCCAAGCTATCAACAACCAATCTGCAGAAATTAAGGAGCCATACAGGAAAATGTCTGGCAACAGTCTTGCAGTGCTTCAGGCACTGGACAGTGCTAGAACTCAGTGGTACCATATCACCGCCATAGTCATCGCCGGTATGGGCTTCTTCACTGATGCCTACGATCTCTTTTGCATCTCCACCGTCTCAAAACTCCTGGGTCGCCTTTATTATTTTGACCCTACTTCTGATAATCCAGGGAAGCTACCTAATCCTGTTAACAACGCAATCACTGGTGTAGCCCTAGTTGGAACCCTCATTGGGCAATTATTCTTCGGTTGGCTTGGTGACAAACTTGGTCGCAAAAAAGTATACGGGATCACCCTCATTCTCATGGCGTTTTGTGCCGTCTGCTCGGGTCTATCATTTGGAGCTAGTAGAAAGGCTGTTATTGGAACACTTTGTTTCTTCCGTTTCTGGCTAGGGTTTGGTATGTTTAAATAAATTGTATTTATTCTGATTCTGATTTTATCCTTAGGGTGCGCACGGCTTGATGCAAGTTTTTTTTTAAACCAAACCGAAAATTTTGGTATAAAAATTATCCAAACCAACTTAAAAACCAAATCAAGCTTAAAAAATATAATTTAGTTGAGGTTAAACTTATTAAAATTATTTACTTCAAAATATATATATAATTTAATAAAATTAATTGAATTATAATTATTTACACTATGATATAAACTTATAAAATATATATACAATATACATATAAAGAAAATAACAAAATTAATATAAAAAAATAAATTATACAACTAATGATTTATTAAAAATTTTGTCAAATATAATTATATATATATATATATATATATATAATATATATATATATATATATATATATATATATATATTTTAAAAAATATAATTTATTATTTGGTTTGAAAATCGTTCAAATTGTAACCTAAAATCTATTTTTTAAAATTTTATTAACCTAAACAAAATTATTTTATAAATCAAATCAAATAGTTTGATCTAATTTTATGATTTAAACTGAATTATATATTTCTTTATTTAATTTGATTTGATTTAATTTAATTCTTCAGGTATTGGTGGAGATTACCCTCTCTCAGCTACGATAATGTCAGAATATGCTAATAAGAAAACTCGTGGGGCATTTATTTCTGCAGTTTTCGCTATGCAGGGCGTTGGGATTATTTTTGCAGGGTTAGTTTCAATGATTCTATCGAAAATTTTCCTCAGCCAGTTTCCAGCGCCGATATATAGTAAGGATCGGCTCTTGTCTACACAGCCAGAGGGCGATTTCCTTTGGAGGATTGTGTTAATGCTCGGTGCATTGCCGGCCATACTGACTTTCTATTGGCGAATGAAAATGCCCGAAACGGGGCGTTACACTGCACTAATTGAAGGCAACGCCAAACAAGCTGCTGCAGACATGGGTCGAGTTCTCGACATTCAAATCCAGGCAGAACAAGATAAGTTGGTGCAGTTTAAGGCCGCCAACGAATACGGAATATTGTCCGGCGAGTTCTTTCAACGCCATGGTTATCATTTGATTGGCACAATGACGACGTGGTTCTTGTTGGACATAGCGTTTTACAGTCAAAACTTAACCCAGAAGGACATTTTCCCAGCCATTGGTTTAACGCACAAACCTAAATATGTTAACGCTCTCAGAGAAGTTTTTGAGAACTCTCGTGCCATGTTTGTGATTGCCTTGTTTGGTACTTTCCCTGGCTACTGGTTCACCGTCTTCCTCATTGAAAAAATTGGCCGATTCAAGATCCAAATCATGGGATTCTTCATGATGTCTCTTTTCATGCTTATCATCGGCATCAAATACGACTATCTCAAAGAGGATGCTCACTGGCTATTTGCTCTTTTGTACGGCCTAACGTTCTTCTTCGCCAATTTTGGTCCAAATAGTACGACGTTTGTTCTTCCAGCGGAACTGTTCCCGACTCGGGTGAGGTCCACGTGTCATGCGTTGAGTGCGGCTTCGGGGAAGGCTGGTGCGTTGCTGGCGGCATTTTGGGTGCAATCGTATACTTTAGATTCGAATACTCGTAAAATCCGAAAAGCTATGATGATTCTGGCGTTTACAAATATGCTAGGGTTTTGCTTCTCGTTTTTGTTGACTGAGACCAAGGGACGATCTTTGGAGGAGATTTCTGGGGAAGACAATGGCGCTGAGAATTGTAATGAGACCCAGATGGCGCCTGTGCCTCAGATGGGACGACAGGTCTCTGGCCCCATGGACTCAATATGAAGAGCAATGCTTTGAAAGATGATATAGTAGATATTATATGCGTGTGAGAAGTAAAATAAGAGGGTGATTGTTCAATAAAGCAATAAGAATGGCCACTGTGTTGAGTTTTGTCATAAATGGAAGACAATAAGAAGATTGGCAAGGATTGATGATGAATGGGTGGTCTTTCTCTTTGGTAATTTTGTTTGTATTTTTTTCTTTAAATTGCTTTCTATTTGTAATAGTTAATTATTGGTTACTAATAAATAAGATGTATGTTTGACAAGTGATAAATTTTCATATTTCAAAGCAATGGTGTGTTATCATAAGATATCACTTTATTTTTAATCAAAATCACACTCATTTAAGTAATCAAAACTTGATACACATGTGCATATCTTAATCGAGGTTATCAACGGATTAAAAGAGTAAGAGTGTATGTAAATTTACAAGCAAAACTATATTTCAACACTGTATACAATTTTGTGTGCAAACAATATGCATAATGACATGTTAACATTTGTGTATAAAATTTTGTATATTGTTTATACACATAATTTTATTGTTTTGAGTTATACTTGTTTTTCTCATCACATACATACCTTGTGCCTTACAAAATAAAGGAGTTTATTTAAATTTATAAGCAATTTAAAATTTTTTAAATAATTATAAAAAAATTTTGATATATATGAATTAGGATTAGATTAAATTCAAGTTACTCAAATTTGAATTAAATTAATTGAGTTTGAGCTAAAAATTGGGTTTGTTTTCCAAAAAATGAATCAAGTTTGAATAAATCTAAATATTGAAGTCTAAGTTAGTTGGATATACAAACTAAAATTATTTTCAAATTTTATTTTAACGAAATCAAATTAATTTTTAAAATTCGAATCGTTCTCAAATTAGTTCTGGAATTGACTGGCGATAGAATCCAATAAGCATTTTTAATTCAATAATATCATAATTATAGTCCCTTCCCTTGTGCAATGTGCACCACAGGTATTGCCAATTAAGACCTTGGAGCTTAATGTCAAGCAAGTTTATTGCAAAAGCATATGCTAATAGAATATGCAAATATTCTAAGTTTAATTTCTTGTAGTCTCCCCATTCTTAGAAAAGAACGAGCATAATTTGGTTGTCATCTCACAATCACTTCTTTCGAGAAACAACTCTACATGATCAGTGAAATGGCACAAAACAAAGCCAAGCTAACAACAAACAATCTGAAGAAACTAACAAGCCATACACAGCAATGTTTGGCAACAGTCTTGCAGTGTTACATGCACTGGACAATGCTAGAACTCAGTGGTACCATGTCACTACCGTAGGCATCGCCGGTATTGTGAAATAAAATTTATTTCCCTGTTTCGTATGATTTTGAAATGATCCTATTAATTTGATTCAATATGATTCTAATTTGATATAATTCTAATTTGTTATACATTATTTTATCTATTTTATAGGATTAAAATTTCAAACTATATTGTAATATTATATATTATATAATATTTCTTCTATAATATTGATTGAGTTCACAACCCAATTCACAATTCTACAGGTATGGGCTTCTTCACTGGTGCTTATGGTCTCTTTTGCATCTCCACCGTCTCAAGACTCCTGGGTCGCCTTTACTTTTCCGATCCTACTTCTGAAATGCCAGGAAAGCTACCCCATAATATTACCAACGCAGTTATTGGTGCAGCCCTAGTTGGAACCCTCATTGGGCAATTGTTCTTTGGTTGGCTTGGTGACAAACTTGGTCGCAAAAAAGCATACGGGATCACCCTCATTCTCATGGCATTTTGTTCTGTTTGCTCGGGTCTATCATTTGGAGCTAGTCCAAAGGCTGTCATTGGAACACTCTGTTTCTTCCGTTTCTGGCTAGGATTTGGTATTCTTAAATAAATTAGATTTATTTATATTCGATCTGACACTATAAAAAACTGATAATAACAAGATAAAAAGGGCAAATGGATACACTATTTTCATGATTTTTAGCTTCTCTGTTAAAAGTATTTGTGATGATGAGAAGATTTTTTTTCAAAGGATGAGAAATAGATTTTATCATAAATTTACTTATTTTTTACCAGAATATAAATAATTGTTTGTTAAAATAATTATTTTCTCCCTGTTATTGCCAATTGTTTTTTTTTTTTTTTTTGTGCGTGATTTGATTTAATTCTTCAGGCATTGGTGGAAATTATCCTCTTTCTGCAACGATAATGTCAGAATATGCTAATAAAAAGACTCGTGGGGCATTTATAGCTGCAGTTTTTGCTATGCAAGGCGTTGGGACTATGTTTGCAGGGTTAGTTTCAATGATTCTAGCGAAAATCTTCCTCAGCCAATATCCAGCGCCGGCGTATAGAGTAGACCGACTCTTATCAACACAGCCAGAGGGCGATTTCTTTTGGCGGATTGTGTTAATGTTCGGTGCATTGCCGGCCCTTCTGACTTTCCATTGGCGAATGAAAATGCCCGAAACGGGGCGTTACACTGCACTAATCGAAGGCGACGCCAAACAAGCCGCTGCAGACATGGGTCGAGTTCTCAACATTGAAATCCCAGTAGAACAAGAGAACTTGGTGCAGTTTAAGGCTGCCAACGAATGCAAATTATTCTCCAGCGAGTTCTTTCAACGCCATGGCTATCATTTGATTGGCACAATGACGACTTGGTTCTTGTTGGACATAGCGTTTTACAGTCAAAATTTAACTCTGAAGGACATTTTCCCAGCCATTGGTTTAACACACAAAGCTCGGGATGTTAACGCTCTCACAGAAGTCTATGAGACCTCTCACGCCTTGTTTATGACTACCTTGTTTTGTTCTTTCCGCGGCTACTGGTTCACCGTCCTGTTCATCGAAAAAATGGGCCGGTTCAAGATCCAAATTTTGGGATTCTTCATGATGTCTCTTTCTATGCTTATCATTGGCATCAAATATCACTATCTATTAACTAATGCTCAAACCCTACTTACTCTGTTGTACGGACAAACAGTTTTCTTCGCGAATTTTGGTCCAAACAGTACAATATTTGTTCTCTCAGCGGAACTGTTTCCGACCAGGGTGAGGTCCACGTGTCATGCGCTAAGTGCGGCTTCAGGGAAGGTGGGTTCGATTGTGGCGGCTTTATTTGTGCAATCATACACTTTAAATGGGGGTCCTCAAAAAAGTCAAAAGGCGATAATGATTCTAGCGTTTATAAACATGCTAGGGTTCTGCTTCTCGTTTTTGTTGACTGAGACCAAGGGACGATCTTTGGAGGAGATTTCTGGGGAAGACGGTGGCACTGAGAATTATAATGAGACCCAGATGGGGCCTATGCCGCAGATGGGTTGGCAGGTAGGTCTCAGGCCGCATGGTGAGAAGTAAAATAAGAGGGTGATTGTTCAATATAGTAATAAGAATGGCCAGTTTGTTGAGTTTTGTTATAAATGGAAGACAGTATGGAGATTGGCAAGGAGTGATGATGAACGGTGGTCTTATGTTTTGTACTTTGTTTTTTTTTTCATTTTCTAAATTACTTTCTTTTTGTATTAGTGGGATAATCTATTAGTAAATAGAGTAATGTTATAGATACATATTTTTAGTATACAATTTAGATACATAAATGATGTATCATTATATAATTAGATATTATTTTATTTTTTATTCAAAATCATCCAATCACATAATGACATATCATCTATATATTTAAATTATGTATAAAAATGTATACGTATAATTTTACCATAGTAAATAAACATAAGCAAGGTGATGTTTTTGACAAACGATAAATCCATATATTTCAAACTATTATTTTGATTTATTCTTTTTCTCATCACCTACATACCTTAATTGACTTCATGGGTTGTCAATGCAAGTATATGATCAGATTTATAAATCTTATCTAAAATTAGTAAGAGTTGAAAACCCAATGCCTACCAATACAATTTCTCCACCTTCGTAACCTATATTCAATCGTCACCCATTCTATTACACTTCTCAGTTTCGTGCTTGATATTTTTGGCAACTATTTTTTTTGTTGATCGAAAAACCTTATCTGTATTGATTAGATGGATAAAATTTATTTTGCTTGTTTTCATAAAACATAATATTTTATAAGACAATTTTTCTTAATGGATTTTTGTTCAAATCAATTGACAAGTCTGTTAGATTAGGGTTTGATTTGTAAGGGGGGTGTGGGAGATTGTTGGGTTGGAGTTAGGGCTTTAAGTTTAGAATAAATTTAAACCAACAAATTGAAACTTTTTTTATTCTTGCCTAGACCTTGATTGATCATATCGTAAAAGATACTGGAGAAGTAGAAAGAAAGAGAAAGAGAAGACAAATGAGGAAGAAGAAAAAGAAAAAGGAGAAAAGAGAAATATAAGAAGAGAAAGAAATGACAAAGAAAAAGAAAGATGAAGAGATAGAAGGTAATAGAGGTAATATGATAATTTAATTTTATGTACTAACATCAACGTTATTTTTTATGACAACATTGGATTTTAAATGAATTTTTTATTTACGTATTTAATGGAAAATATTAATTACATATTTTAATTTATTTTTAATTGTGCATGGTTTATATGAAGGTGTCCCATATGCATTTTTAAAGGATTCTTTATGAATTTTGTAATCCAATCATAACATTATGAAAACTATATATTTATTTTTCCATCTAATTAATCTTTAATCACAATTATGACAAATTACATAGCCCGATGTGCATCACAAATTATTCTTTAGGGATAATAACAATTAAGTCCTTGAGTTTAGCCTAAGTTTTTAAGTTATGGCAAAGTTCTATTAGTATCAATTATTTCCCTCATGTTTGTCTACTTTTGCGTTACTGACAGGAGTTTAATGTTCACAAATCACAGTATTGGTGCACTAAAGGTGGTTTCAAGTTAAGTTGACTCAAATTCAATTTCATATTTAACTTAAACTCAAATAGAAACTCTAACTTGACTTAAATTCACCTCTCCAACGATATTGTTTATCTCATTGACAACACTTTACCCTTCTGACAATATTATTTATCTTACTAATAACCTTATGATAAAATTATTTATCATATGGAGTTCGAACTGATCATTCTAAATTCGATTCAAACTTGAATCGATTGTTATTTAAACTCGATTTGAATTTACTGGTAGCCCTCAATCAGTATGGTTCACAAATTTGAACAAATTCAAACTAAGCAATACAAATTCAAGTCGAGATCGAGTCGGCCCTGTTTGGGCTCAACTAGGCTATTATCTACCCCTAGGTGGCTGGCAGGAACTAAAATGCTATTGGAACGATGTGAATCCGAAACCTCTGCAATAATTCTAATTAAATTGGGGCCCAAGCCAAGCCCAACTAAAACTTAAAAGCAAATATTTTAAAAAATAAAAATATGAAATTGATGTCCTGTCTGGAACCTCCCAAGAGACTGAACCTGAAGCAAACCCTAGAAATTTACACATTTTCCCCCAGAAATTTCCCTCACTTTCTTCCCTTTATGAGATGGGAAATGGAGATTGATGAAATTGAAGCGGTTCTGGAGAAAATCTGGGACCTACACGACAAACTAAGTGACGCCATTCACTCGATTTCGCGGACCCACTTTCTCAATTCAGTCAAATGCCTTAAGAAATCCGAGAAGAAGAAACTCTACAGTGATACTGGAGATGAAAACCGGGCCGGGTTCGTGTTCGTGAAGGGGGTCCGGGTCGATGATAATGACTCCGCGATTCAAGAGGCTAAGAGTCTGAATGCGATTAGAACTGCTCTTGAGAACCTCGAAGACCAGCTAGAGTTTCTTCACGTAAGGTTTTTTTATTGGCTTTTGTGAAATTTCGTTCTACATCTGTTTTCATTAGCTTTGTTTGGTTTCATAGTAAGTTGGGGAAGTTAAACACGAATGGCGTATTTAACTGATTTTGGGTCCAATTATGATGGAAAATTAGAGAGAGAAATGAATGTTGATTTGAATTTTATGTATGAGAATTTTCTGAAGAACCAAGATGAAGGAAGAGTTGATAGGCTTAAGCTTTTCCGTTTAGATAGAGTTCTATTCATGAGTAAAACAGATTCCATTTCATGAGTCTTTGAATAGTGGATAATAGTTTTGGCGATGGCCTAATATGCCAGAGCTGCAATTTACTTAGTTCAGTCATGCATGGTACATTGTAATAACAAATTGTTTTAATATAATGGGGCAATTTGTCTTGTCTATGTTATTGTTTGATCGGCATAACTGTATCTTCCATGTTAGGCTGTGAGGCCAATCATAGGATTAGTTTAAGGGTGCAAAATGTATATAGAATATGTTGCAGATGATGTGATTTTGTGGTTTTAATGATGTATACCCTAGGCCTCGTAGTTGGACTGGATTGAAGTAGTTATTTTGGGAACATATGAAACATTGATAGGCTATATTCGTTTTCACCAGCTGCATCTATGTTTGCCTGGGCAATACGGAGATTGAACAGATTTTCATTTTACTATATTAAATTGTAAATGATTTTTCCATCAGAAGAAAAAATAAATATAGTTTTTATGTATGTAAAGGAAGCAGGACAGAGTCTCATTGTAATTTGATAAGGAAGTAATTCTGTCTGTACTAAACTTTGCTCTTATGTTGATTTTTTGTGTGTGTGGAACTTGTGATATAAATTTCAATATTCTTAAGCCATCATGTGACTGTGCAAGATTGTTCATTGGCAATACCCTCCTGCTCTGTTTTACAGACTATACAAGTACAGCAACGAGCAGAGAGAGATGCTGCAATTGCACGGTTAGAACAAAGCCGGATTGTTCTCGCAATGAGGTTGGCGGAACACCATGGTAAGAAGCACAAAGTCATTGAAGAAGCTTTAGCTTTTGTTGGAGATGTACATGATGCTGCTCGCTTTATCTCACCTGAAAACCTTTACAGTTCACCAGTAAGTCCATCTGGTAACTTAGTGACACCTGAAGGGAAGCGATCTAATATAATCATCCAATTTCTTATATCAAGTTTCAATTTTGCAAAAAATTCCCTTAAATTGGATCGTATGGGTGGAGTACTAGGCAATGCTGCTATGGTTGCAGTTACCATGATTGCATTTTTGCACCTACATCAAGTTGCTTATAAAGAGCATTCACAGAAGCAAGAGGATAAAGTCTACAGCAACAGAAATATGATAAAAGCTTATCAGCTGGATGATTCTTCTTCATCTGATGGTCAATCGAATCACTTGGATGTGTTGTTAGCCAGGGGTTAAGGAGAAATTTTTTCTAGAGTAGTTTGTCAAATGATAGGAGGTTGCACTTTTGTTTGCTTCAAGCCGTGTATGGGTTTGTGTTTTAACACGATGCTTAGAACATTGCAGGAAAGAGCTAGCATGATTATTCTTAGTACTAAAACTATTCTAGTTCTTGAAAATATGTTGGGGACGTTAATGTCTTGTCGGGATAGGGGTTGAGATGCAGATAGTTGTACCAATTGTCGGCTGGTTGCTGATATCTTGCTCTTTTGCTGTTGATATCATGTGTATATCCCAAGGTTTACATTTATTTTCTGTGTTCATGGCTTCCACTTATTTATGATTCTATATTGTTATTCTCTCTTGTCTACGTACCTCCAATGCAGACGTATCCAGATCCTTTCCATCTGAAATTATTCACTGATTCTGAAGTTTCATCCCTTTGTGACTGCCTGGTGTTTTTATGAACTGATTTTTTTTTTTACTTTTGGGTGATATGAATCTTTGAGTTTTGATTACAATAAAATGTTGTCATCTTCTCCTTTTCCAGAAGTAAAAGATAAGAATTTTAAATATAAACCTTGACTTTAATGTTTTTTATCTTATACCCTTATCAAATGCATTTCATCTGGGACAAGCCAATCATAATTTGAAAGGTTTATGATGCAAAACATCAAGAGTAAGAGGGCCTAGTCAATTATAATGAAGTATATTAGAAGATATGGTTGCTCCACTGATTTTCTTTAAATCATTAACAGAAATTTTGTGGCCAAGCGAATTATAACCCAGTTGGTAATGTAGGCCTCTCTCATGTGCTTTAACAAATGTCACTTTTGTTAGTGCTTCCAAGCTTATACTTGCAGACTTCCTTTTCTGGTGAGATCATCAAAGCAAGTTGGATTTAGTGGTGGATTTGATCCAAATCAAATCAAACTTTGAGTTGCTGAATAGGAGTGAATAGTGTTACTAGTAACATAAATGCTGTTATTGAATAGATAAACAAATCAATTTTAAGTCAATTTGTCATTGAAACTTTAACTTAAAATCGGCTATTTCAAGTAGTGCCGGGGATTCTTTTGATCTTTTGCTTTCATATCAATCCTCCTTATATGGATGTTTATTTACTATTGTTGGTCACTATACTTGGGCCAAGTCGAATATCAACAAATACATTCCATTTTGCAGATGGGTCATAATCATACAAGGCCCCATTTCAGAGAAGTAGTTTCAAAATTGGCTTCTACATGCTTAACAAAATTTGTTGCCAATAAAGTAAGAAGAAATCATTGCCATCAAACTCTGACCCTATCAACCCAATATGAACAATGAAATTGCCAATTCATGCTTTTAACAAGGCTGCTTTCCAAAAACTAATTCATTTGTCAATGACCCACTTTTTGGATCATTAAAAACAAACCCCACAAAGATTATGTAAACAAATATTATGAACCACACGTTAGTAATTTAATGAAGATGATGATTTGATAATGGCAATAACGGTTTTTCTTCGCTTTTAGTTAATTCAACAGATAATGGAGTCAATTTTTCATTTCAATATAGCTGTGTCAGATCGATTTCTTTTCATATACAAATAAATATCTCATGCATAAGTTCTCATACTAGCAATTTTAATTATTTAAAAATATAAAAAAAATTTCATATATTATCATTTTGTAGATTAGATAGTTTAAAAAGAAAGAACGGCTACTTTATCATCTATCAATATTTAAAAAAAACGACAGGAAATTAGTTTTATGTTATGAAGACTTTTTTTTTAAAAGGCAAAACCCCAAGTGGAAGTTAGGGTTTGAATTCATAATTTAGCCTTGAATTTGCAGCTGCGTATAAACACTTTCTCTGACTTGCCGTGAGGTGATCATGACTGAAACACCATTTCTGACCAAATCCAATGTAATGTAAGACTTTAACTTCCTGCTTTTTGAGAAGACAAGAAGGGGAAATATGTATACTGTTTTTGTCTCATCTTTTTATTCCTGTTTCCTGTTTCGTGAAAACCCGAGTGGGACATGACAAATCCTGTATTGCCGGTGCACAAGGTCCACTAAATTTGAGGAATCAGGGTGGTCAAACCAGTCCAATTTTCCCTGTGTAATTTGCAGAAAGTCAAGGCTTCATTCTTCTTTTTTTCCAAACCCCCACGCCCCTTCTAACTAAATTTGAAAGCTTGCCTTTCCCTTTTTGCCACATATTTGACCAAAATGTTTTTATCCCAACAAATAATAATAATAATTCAAATATTTTTTAAATACTATAAAATATTAGCTAAATATTGATGCCATAAATATACTAAAAATTTGAGATACATTTTAGGATGATAAGATAATTTGAAATGAATAATAAATTAACAGAGATTATGGGTCAAAAATGACATATTGTCTCGATAAATTTGATAAAATCTATGATAAATTTAACCCTAAAATCATCTAGTTTAATTGGTTCAATTGCCATGATGATATCAGTATAACTAAAACTCTTACTAAGGATAAAGTGACTCAACCCAAGGCGAAGAGTGTGTTAATAGTGTTTATCGTTTCACTCGGCTATAGTGTAAATATAACTAATTTTTTTAAAAACCTTGTTTTTTATATTAATATTTACAAAAGACGAAAATTGAATCTCGATTTCAAAATTGTGATTTGACATTAACATAGATTCCACTTGGTAAAACATCGACAATTATTGTTAAATGTTCTTCAATAAATATATTATATATATATTTTAATTATATCATACTACTATTATCATTCCGTCATAGCTTAGTTTAAGTATAAATAAAATTTCATATATAAGTACATTTTAACAGGAAACACTAGAAGCATAGCATAAATAAAATATTAAGAAAAAATTAAAATGTGGGCATAAATATTAATTTAGAATATATAATAACATGGATTTCTTATTTAATACATTGAAAAAAAGAAAAAAAAAACATGTGGAATCGGTACATACTTTTCAAAAGTAGAGGGAAACGCCATGTAGAAAGAAAGAAAGAAAGAAAGAAAGAAAGAAAGAAGAAATTGGGGAACCGCAAAAAATTCTCTTGTAGGCCAAAGCCAAGGAGGTCTTCCTTTGAAAATATTATATATGACTTGACTCTCAACATACCATCAATTAGTCCTTGGATTGTTGGCTTATTCACATTAATAATTAATTACTTCGTATTAAGAAAGATAATATCACATAATATATTTTATTATTAGGTTCGGTCAATTAGTCCAATCGATGACATGAACGATATAAATAAAATTATACACATTAAATACATTTATTAGACAATTTTAAAACAGTGGTGTTTTGTATAATTAAAAACTTAACATTCTTCCTAAAATAAATGAAAATTCAATTAAAAAAAGAAATAGTAATTTGGCACAATCAACATTTTTAAAAAATAAAAGTCATTTTTCAACTCATTTTACACCGTCCAATTTCTTAAGTACATTAATCACCCCCTGTCGGCAGGTCAAAATAAATTGCTTTCCACGTGTACCACATCAGAAGCTTGATGCCAGGTCATATTGCCACGTGGAATTTAGACTCCACATTGATCGGGTACAGTACATATGGCCCATTTCATTTTTATTTTTTAGAATTATTTTCAACCCTCCATTATTCTCATTTGGGCCCACAAAAAATGCCCAAAGTCTAAATCGAGCATGTGCATGGGCTCGGCAGACTACACCAAATATTGATTTGTGGGCCCGGAAAGTGGATTGGACGGCTGCCGTGCAATGGACACGTGGATTATTAACGGCCTTACTTCGTTTCGTCAACCTTGGATAAGATAGCTGAGCTACCTAGAAGGCAATGATTACCGTTAATTAAGGTTAATTAGTGGCAAATATTTTAATTACATGTATTTGGACAACTTGAGTCACATTAACTTCGTATGAGGGCTGCTCTAAATTACAGTTTAAATTCTTATTTTTGATTAAAAAGAAATTAAGAATTGATTTCAAGCCTATCAAAGACAATTTCATCAATCAAAATCCAACGGTATTGATCACAATCAAATTGGATAGTCGTCTTTGGGTCAAAATTAAGAGGTGGGTGCAATCCCCATCAGTTCAATTTGGATCATTGTTTGATTTGAACAAATTAAATTCGAATTAAAATTTTAATTTATTTTTTGTACATCAAATCTCATTTTGTTGGCAATTTTTTTTTTAACGATTTTTTTTCTTATTCATAACTCTTCTCTTTTATTATTACAAAACGACAAAATTAAGTAAATTGAACTAAAACTCAAATCGACCATTTTAAATTTAATCGAACTCAAAGTAACTCTTATTCAAGTTCAACTCTTCTCAAATCTACTTTTAATCTCTATATAACCAACATATTTATTTAAATATAATTTTGTATGCACCTCTAACTTTTTATCAAAACCGTTTAAACTTTAATGTATTTAAACTCAAATTCGCCTTTGACATTTTTTTTCACTCTACAAGACCGAAATCAAGTAGAAAACATTATTACATCCAATTATTTTTTTTAGCAACAAATAACTCTTATTTTAATTGAATCATCCTTTCGAAGTTGAATCAACTAATGTAAACAAGTGAAATCTCAGGTCTAGTGACTAATTACATAATTAAATCAAGTGTTTGATTTTAATAAATCCCTAATATATTTTAAATTTGTACTCTCATATTTGAACATCCAATATTTCTCACTCAAATAACTTTTTACAGGTTTTACTCCGAACAGTTATCCATCGGTAAGAACATTTAAGACAAGGAGTATCAGGTGATACCAAAATTTAAAGGAAAGGGACCAAACAACAACTTCTTAAAGGCGACCATGGCTTATTAGCTCAGCTGCTGTCACTTCTCCACGAAAATATTTATTAAAATTTCAACATGTTGCAGACAATACAAGCAAGTTGAGTCTGATTTTTTGGCTTTTTTTAATCTTCAACTTGCCTCATCATCTCAGTCTCCCGCGCCCACAGGTCTACTTAATCTCTCACCTATTATTATTGCCACAAATTTTGTAACAAAAATTCAATGCCCTCTGCCTTCGCTTCTAAAATAAGTTATCTTTTGATTTTGAAATTGTTGAATTTTGTGATCCAAATTTAATTGTTCTCGATCAATGAACAAGTGTTTTAGTAGAAGAATAAGTCGTTCAAATTGAAGAACAGACATTCCATATAAATTTTCAAATGCAGATAAAATGTTGAACACACGTAAATTTATTCTGCTATTTTTAAGTATTTGTTTCTTGGGTTATCCTGTATAATCTCAAATCTTCCAGATGAAGCAGCCTAATGTGATAAGTTGAAATGGGGAAGTGTGTGCCTCCTCTCATGTCATCCAACATTTATACTGTACAGGTTGCAGAAGAACATCTTAAAAAAATATGTACTTTGGAATATTTATATAGAGTTTTACATCAAATACGAGCTCCTGTATGCTGTGTAATTTATCTTTATTTGCCCTTATAATTTTGTACGTTCGAGAGGCTGCTTCTGCATGAAACCAAAACTCTTTAATAAGTTCTTGGCTTATATACAGACCTTTTTGAAAGTGACAATTCAATATTCAATTGACTACATTTATTTCAAAACCTCTACCAATTACCTCTTTGACTGTTCATGTTGTTAGATATACTGAATGCTCTATACAAAATCCGCATTAGATATTAACTGAATCGAAATCAGAATATGTGAAATATAAATTAACCTTCCGTCATTGTCTTAAGTGTTGAACAACAGCAACATTCTTCAAGTTGCATAACTCCTTATTTTCTGATTCTCATAAATGATTATGTATGTGAATTATTTGACACTCTTTAAATGCTCATAATCACTAATAAAGACCTGACACATGTATGATAGAAATGGTAATCCACTATGGGAAACTGGGTTTTTGAGAAAGGATTTTTCGACAAAAATAAAAATAGGAACGAGAATGAAAATTATTAAAATCTTCACAAACAGGAACGAGTCAGGGATGAGGATAAATATATCCTCAGCTCATCCTCTCTCTTATTAGTCTCTTCTCCTAAATATCTCTAATACGAATGGAAAGGGAAAAGTGCGAGCAAATTTTCTTGTAGGGATGAGATGGGAAGGGTAAGGGGAAAAAATTTCTTTTTGCAAGACAAAAAAGGTTTTTCTTGCAAGGACCGGGATATTGTCACCTCTAATGTATGAGAATGTAGTTTCTCTTATTTCTAAAGTATTAATTAGAAGAAAAAAAAAAGAAGAAATCTTATCAATTTTCTTATAATGACACAGCAGAAATCAGGCCTTCAAAGCAATAGATGACACTGAAAAGCAGCAAAAGTGCTTATTGATTTTCAAAAGCGCTTCTTTAATCTTCCAAAAGTTGCCGGTTCAAAATATATATAATTACACCAACTTGCTTACATGACTGAAAATTTTATGAAGAAATTAACCAGAAGATTAAATTAATATATCTCACGTGACATGAACCGGAAGCAAGCTTAATTATTAATGAAGATGAAAACCCCACTTGGCTGCAATCATATTGTGATGATTAAATGGTGTTTTTCTGTCTAGTGGTGGCTAATGAAACCTAAACACTTGTCATTGAAGAGCTTCTCTTGTGTTCCGCCATGACAGGCCTGAGCTAAACAGGTGCAAGTAATTTCATCATCATCATCTTCTTCTTCTCTGCAGATTTTGCATGGAGATATTAAGTCTCTACCATGCTACTGGGAACAAGTGGCAACAGATTACTCGTTTTTTAAGCTCTGCCTATCTTCAACGACTGCCTCATTTTTTACAGAAACCACGATGCATGTTTCAGCTTCCTAATTTATTAGGGTTTCTGTAACCTATTTATTAAATGAATACACACTTTTAAATATATAATTTGGTATATAAAAAATATGTCGTTAAGTGATTAAACCATATTTTATCTTCAATTATATAATAATATATTATTTAAAATCTAATTATATTGTCAAAACTGTATACGAGTTGTTTTATTACTCCACAAATTTTATAGGATAAATTTCCTCTATAACTAAATTTACAGACAGAACACATGAAAGGTATCTAACTAGCAACAAAAAATTCGATCAACAACTAGACATGCTACATATCTTTAGATTAAGAGAGAATGTCGACAGAACGTTCATCACTCATAAATAGTTTGATGAATTTTATTTGGTCGTTTAACTTCTCAGCATCTACAAGATTATCTTCTTATTGCATTTTCAGTTTACAAAAGGAAATCATCATCTCCTATCAAATTAGAATCTCATAATTAATGTAATTATCTTACTTCTTTATACAATTAGAAATTAATAAACTTTTAAATTCACATTTATATTAGAAACACTTTGATATTGTATCTATATTTAACTCTATCTCTTATCCTAAAAATATAGAGGGTAGATAAATGGGATCACAAAAAACAACTACACTCTTTCAAAATTCTTTCCAGATATTTAAATAATACAATCATGAACACAAACTCTCGAACGACAAGTTGATCCATATTAAAATCTTCTTTGTGTATATTTTTTAATCACACGGTTTCACTCTATAATCAATATTCACTTATCATCATCCATAGTAGACACAAAGTTATCCTAATAGAGCAATGTTATGTACAGATGATGTGTCATCATGTGATTATGTGTTACATTATCTTTGATTCAAAATCATCTAATCATATAATAACACATCATCTAAGTACAAAAAATATATAAATATAATTTTACTGATCCTAATAAATCGTCATTATCATGTCCTTACACTTAGCTACATTTCTGTATTTCTCACTAGAACAAATAAACTCGCATCAACAACTACGATTTTATGCTATAAACAATTTTAAAAATAATGTATATCATATCATTTATACATTCGTGTTTCACGAAAAACATATCATTTTTTAATCTCAATTTGTTGCCCTACATATTCGAACAGTTGGGTATAGATTTATATTCATCAAGAATCCACCAACTCATGTACTAAAAATGGAAAAATATCAATTTTGTACTGGTAACTCCTACAAAATTTACCAGAAAAAGGCTATAAAATAAAGACTTTGGCCTCCATATGCAGTTTTCAATTATAAATGCATCTAGAGATGTTGTTAGACACAAAAATTAAAATTCCACAATTAAGGTTATTTATTTTAGGAGAAGTAATTCGTGTAGGTGGATAGATAGACTCATCAAGCTCTCATTGAATTTTAATACAATCCGCACAAGCAAAACGTGTTGGATTTTATGGACATTTTGACAGCTACGTGTAATAAAATGGTTATTAATACAATCCGCACTTTTATTAGAAAATTATTGATGATTAAAAGCATCATTTAGATATTTATATAACTATAGTAAATATGTCACCTAGAACCTACTAAATTGACAAAAGGTTGAATGACTATTTCCCATTTGAATTTTGATGAAATGACGGTTTTTAATACTTTGAGTTGGAGCTTGAGGTGGCTGAAAGGAGATTGGGGTCGGAAAGATTGCCGCAACCAAAGAAGAAATTGACGGAAGAGGCGAAGGCATTGAGGTGGTGATGAAAGGAGAAGGAGCAACCATGGGTGTAAACTTTAAATGAGACAGCGCAATCACTAGCTAAGTCTTGGAAGGGAACAATGGTATAGATCTAAGAGTTTGAACACAAGATTGAAAACATGTTGAGAGTGAGATGCCCAATCACATAGTCTAGCGAAGTTGAAAAGGTTGATTGGCAGTGACAACAAGAGAAGAACAATCATCGGTAGATAAGAACAAAATTTCTATCATCTCGAAGGATTTTTTATAATCTATAGTTCCTTTTTTTAATTCAACAAAAGTATATACATCTAGTTTGAGATACCTTTTTAAAGATATTGAACAATTTTTTCCTATCACGTATACTAACAAATTTGACGTGTGAATGAATAAATAAAATTTTCAAACTTTAAAATTTAAATTCGTCGTTTTGTAGAAATTCCAATGGGAAATAGACACTCTGGCCGTTGGCAAATATATAATAGTTAAAGTTTTACCAACCGGCAACCACCAAAAAAATAGGACCCCTCAATCTCCATAAGCAGCCATAGCTTATATTATAGCTAAGAAGGAAAAAAAAGCACTTCCTGTCGACACCGCTTGGCTAGACTCTATCTAAAAAGTGCTTTCTCTATTTCTTCTATTCTATTAATGCCTTTAAAGCGTGGGAGTTTTCAGTCTTCATCATGTATATCTTCTCCTCACATGAGAGGCTGCAGTAGCCGTTGAAAAAGATCTCAGATCCTGTTTGACTTCAAGAAATATGCAAAAAGAGCTTTTCCCACTTCTTTTTCTTCAGATTTTTATGGAAATCTGAGAAAGGAACTGTTCAATGTATGCACAAATTTGGTGAGAAATTCCATTAAAATATGGTCATAATTCACTCTTATAGTTGACTCCATATAAGATTATGTGTAATAGAAAATAAGCAAACAAAAATTAAAAAGTTAAAAAATTTTAAAAAAATACACGGGAAAAATGTAATTTTTTAAAATATAAGATTAAAAAAATTATGAGTTTTTAAAATTACGTTAGAAAAATAAGATAAAATTTTATTTATTTTAGTATTATTGGTAAAATTATAATTTTACCCTTATAAATAAGATACAATTTTATCATAAGTTAGATGACGAATGAGTGTTTGAGTTTTCGAAAACTAATGAATGTGAGTTTGGAAATGGACTAACCTTTGGGTGGGAATATAGTTTTTGGCCTTATGTATAATAGAAACTAAGAAACAAAATTAATTTATAATTATATGAAAAAAAAGGGATTATTACATGGTAATTATCAATGATACGACATTCGTAAGGACAATTAATGACTATCGAATAAATGACATATAAACCATAACTCGAGAAAAAGCTTTGAACATAACACACCCTCTTCTATAAGTCATACATAGGAAGCAAAACGCTCGTAGTTACCACGACTTGTATTTTGTCTGACATTAATTAACAGTTTTCTATTGTCTATTTTAGAATCATGATCGGTTAGAGAGACGACACTTCTAGCACTTAAGTATCACCCTGATATTGTAATATAAATTCTTGTTTTTGTTATTGGATTAATAATATTTCCGTGAATTTAGATTTTTGGTATTTTCAACTAAGCTGCATTAAAAATTGAAATTTTGTGTTTTTATTTATGTCTTTTCGCATTTTTTGTACTAAATTTTTTTATAAACTTTATAACGTATATCTCGATATCAACAAGAATATATTAAAATTAATTACGAAAATTAATTACGAACCCAAATTATATCTGAAAAAAAAAAAAAGTGAAAAAGTGGATCATCCCATATTTTGTATCTTTCCAACATTTTTTTATCAATATTAAAGGCAGTATTTATTTTATTTATTGTATTTTTTTTTTAATTTTTACTACGTTCTTCCAATAAAAATTTATGGGTGCAAATTAAACTTGACAAAACAGATTAAGCCAGCTTAATTATGATTTATGAATAATAAATATGCCAATTAAGACATAATTATGAATTTAAGCAATTTGGTTAGAGACAAAATTATTAAAACTTTTTTCAATTATTATTATATTCTCAAGTCTTTTGAGTAATAGTGAAGCAAAAGCCTCATTATGACATAAATTCTCCCATGATATTTAAGACCTTTCTTTTTTTCAATATTTTATTTTATTTTTCAAACTTTGTATTAATTGGTCAGCTTAGGTTAAACATTTACCATTACCCAAGTCAATAATAATTAGACATAAAGGCCAATTTGATTTAAATTTTAAGATGAATAGATTTGATTTAAAATGTATTTTTAAATATTTTTATCATGGTTTTTAACTATTTTCAACAACATTGATTTGATTTTGTACAATTTTCTTTGCTGTAATTTGTTTTTTGAGAACATTTTTATCATTTTTTTCAAGTGAATTATCAAAGTCTTCCTTTGATAAGATGATATTTAATAGTTTTCAAAAAGGAAAATGGTTATTCTTCGCTCGTTTTTTATCTAAACGACAAATTTTTATCTTTAAACTTTAAAAATATATACTTTCTAAAAAAAAATTGATTATTTATTTTTTAAAAACATTTTTATAATATTTTTCAAGTGAATTATCAAAAAAATTTCATGATAAGAGGTGTTTAATAATTTTTGAAAATTATTTACCCATTTTATCCATTACCATCAGAACAGAATGATTTAAATTTTAAGTTTTCAAAGTGATTAGACAGAAAAGTAGGATTACGTGTATGTGTTACCATTTTGATATTTATCTCTAATTTAAACTCGCTCACTCAAATATTCAAATGATATATCATTATATAATTAAGAAAATTAGAATTAAAAATAAAACAAATATAACACCTCAAAATATCTCTGATTCAAATTCACTCAGTCAAGTACTCAAATGATATTATATAATTCAGTGATTTTGAATTAAAATAAAAAATAAAGTAATTATAATATCTCTGGTATAATAATCTGACTCACTATTAAAATATTATCCATATTGGATATACAATTTATAATAGTTTTGTTTTTGGGTTATACAATCCGAAACACGTCTTAACAACTTAAGAAACTCACAAACTATTTAATCAGTTACATTTTAGCATCTTTAAGCAATGTGGAATGCGTAAATACAAATCCAATATTTTTCGCGTGTTTTACTGATGTGGGATTTATCTTAAAATATCATAACAATATTTAATTATATAATAACATATTATTTATGTGTCAAATTAAATATTCAAAATTGGGTATTTATAACATTTTTTTTTTTTCAATTATAAGGTAGATTCATAGCACAAGTGTGTCCCCATGAATGGCACAGCAAGACAAAGGTTGGCACTTGACATGAAAAAGGCCACATGAAAATTTGGCATGTGTCATTTTTCAAAAGTTTTAATTTTCCATCTCTATAGACAAAATTCCAAAAAAGGAAAAAAAAAAAGAAAGCATATGAAATGTTTTAATTGTTTTCCTGTTTCACAGAGCTGAGAAAATCAATTATTTTCAACAAATAATTACCAACACCTTATAAATTAAATTCACTTTAAATCTTTTTCCCATTTTCCATTTTATGTTCATTGATTCCATTGAATCACTGGAAAATTTTTCTTCATAATCATTTATTCATATGAATTCAAGATTCATATCTTCCATAGATATTTCCTTTCATATATTTTTACCATATGGTATCTTTAATAGTTTAATTAGATATTTTAAATAAATTTAAAGGGTATTTTTATAATTAATAATTCATGTATTAACAAATGGATACAGACGATTAACGTGTCCTCTCTTTACTTAAAATAATTCATTTATTTGGTATCTATTTGTTAGTATTATGTCGTCAAAACTATTACTTAATCAAATTTACCGATGTTGTATTTATAGAGACAATCAATAACTAACGAACAAACGTTATAAGTTATTATCTGTCATGACTTTAATGATCTCATTAGCATAAAAGGACGATTTCCTATTGTTTTGGAAATTAATGTTGTTTTTATATGATACACTCGAATAATATAAATGTTATAGATGTTTTTGAGGATTCAATGAACTTCTCACTTGTAGAAATCATCAATGTAAAATTATATATACCTACTTTCAGTATATAAATAAATACATATTTTTTGTGTGTCATCATGTGATTAGACAATTATAAATTAAAGAGAAAATAACAGTTAATTAAGTGATAACACATATAAGTATGTACCTATTTATGTATTCAAAATGTATTACTATTGTTCGTACTTTAAATTAAATAAATAAATGTAAAAAGCTTTAAGGGTCTGTTCAGTTTGGAGATTTAAAAATTATCTTGATAATTAAAATAATATATTAGTATTTTTTATTACTTTTAATCAAACACAATAATTATTTAAATATATCAATTTTACTGAATATAATAATAAATTTATACTTAATAATCATAAAAATAATTTATCTTAAAAATAATATTTTTATTTTAATAATAAAATATTTTTGAAACCGAATGCCCTGTAAGAGTGAAAGTTGTAGTTCTTCCTTATATGTATTGCCATGATATATGGTAAAAACAATTAATTAGCATCATAAAATAAAAAGGTAATATTACTTATTTTTTAAATTTGGCTATAAAATTTTGCAAATAAAATGTTGGAGAAGTGAAATCCCAATTGACTCCTTCCCTCAAATGGTCAAAATGTCCAGCTATTTCTCATGTAAAAATTCAAATCCCACATAGCCTTTTTCATATTGCCCATACAATTATTCATCACATTAATTATGTTGGCTATTTTAGCCTCCATTTTTTGCCTTCTAGATTTACACTTTACAGCAGGAGCAGGGTACCTAAGTAAATTTCCAAATCAAAATTATAATATTATTCATTAAAATAAATTAACTTTAAAAAAAGAAAATGAAAATCAAAACCGATTTCACACACGAGCGGCACCGACTTGGACTTCACACGACCGCAATTTGCGCCTGCTGGTGTGGACCAAAAAGAATGCCACTGTGGCATTTTAAGAATATCACACGTGACAGATGTTTAAATTGCCACGTCATGTCAGGAATTATCAGAAATTAGAAATTAAAATAAAAGCACCAAATAATTATATTTCTCGCAAAAAAACATTATACAAGCGTAATTATAATAACTCATGGTATTACCAAAACTCCGTTCCCCTAAACTCCGTTAAATTTTAACGGAGATATTTAGTGAAATAAAAATAATTATTAGTATAACAATACTAGCCCATTTTTGTCACCGCTGGTACAAAATCTGCCGGAAACAACCGAGCAAAGCGGCGGTTACACTCAATCAATCACTGTCACCGACTCACTCTTCGTTTTCGTCTTCTTCTACTCATTCATTGTCCCACAAGAGGAGGGTCAGAAAAGAACAAATCGCCGATGTCTTGGAAAAAGTCGTCCACTTGACATGGAGACGACGGAGAAGCTAAAGCAAAGTCTTCAGGCAATGTTTGAAGAAACATGTCATTTGAATCGTCGTTGAACATGTAGTCTTGGAAAATCGGGGCGTTGTTCTCTTCGAAAAATGACAGCTCTGGAGCTGGAATATTACTGAAAAACTCGTCCAGCGGGAAAGGCAAATCAAGCTGTGAGAAATCGGCTGATTCGTCGAACAAATTCGTCGTCGTTTCGCCTTGAAACTCTACCACCGCTGTTTCTTCTTTAACAAGAGGCTTCACTGGTTGGCTTTTATCTTCAGTTTCTTCCGAAGAAGAATGATTTCTGAAATTGAGAACAGAAGTCGGAGATGAAAGGTTGTGACATTGAGACTCATCGCCCGATTCGTAACCCGAAACTGTAGACGAAACATTGACTTCGAGCTTTTCTTCTTCGTGTTCGGGTTCTGGTTCTTGAACTGGCGGCGTAGAGAAGTTTGTTAAAGCGTCTGGCCCTCGAAGCTTGATAGCGGCATTATCATAAACCCTTGCAGCTTCTTCGGCTGTATCATAAGTACCCAGCCATAAACGAACACGTCGAGCAGGATCTCGAATCTCCGCTGCCCATTTTCCCCACGGCCGTTGCCGAACACCGCGAAACTTCTTAACATTATTCTCTGAAGAAATTTGTTTCAGAGGTCTCCGGCAAGCCGCCGACTCAGCAGCTCTTTTCCGGTTGCTTACAATGGTAGGAGGAACGCTATTGGGCTTACTGCAACTTGGCTCGATGTTGATCTCATTCACATAGCGTTTCACTCGCTGGCGACCAAAAAGCTCTCCTTCTTCATCACTCGAAGAGTCTGTGGCATCGTAGTCGGTCATAGATATCCGTACAACTCTGGGGAATACTGTAGCGGGTGGGTTGTTACCCGGCAGATTCGGATCATCGGAAAGCTTTTTATTGGGTTTTGAAGAGGTTGGTTTGATGAACTTTTTGGTGACGTTTCGGTGCTCAGAGCATTTGATGGGACATAGAAAACTCAAAGAACTTTGGTCGATCATCCTGTTCTGAAAATTCTCTCTCTTGATTCTCTCTGTTGCAGGTGAAACAGAGATAAATCTTAAAACCCCAGCAAAACGTTAGACTGAATGAGAAAGAGAGCCCTCTGGGTTTCTCTCATAAACAGAAAACAGAGTATAAATAGGACTGAAAGGAAGGAGAAAAGGAAAGCAATTAACGCGCTTGCACAATACTGTCCTTCTACAACGAAGAATTAAAAACCTTCCAAAATAAATACACTTTCCCAGATTTCCTGATCAAACCAAAGAAACAAAACAAGTCCTTCAACACCCCAGTAAAATGGAAGAAAAAATAGTCAGAGATCGAAGAAGATGAAGAAAAAGTACAGAGCGTGAATTTCAGAGAGTTTACTGAGTGGAAGACGAAGCAGAGTTTTAGTTGCGGAGAAGACCGAAACACTGAAATCGCTGTTTTATAGGATCCCAACAGCCGAAATTTAAAAACCCGGAAAAAAACCCATTTAAAAATTAAATAATATTTCCATAAATTTCAGTATTTTCCATTTTAATAAAAATAAAAAAGATATTAAAAAAAAAAACATCAATTTATTTAATAATTGCAGACGGTCGGTACCACAACCGGGAAACCGGTGACCACCAAAGTGAAACGAAACGCCGCATCTTCTTCAGAAACCAGACGATTTTGACACGTATCAGTGGTGGGCCCGGATAAGAGTTTGGCGCAATAGGAAACCATCATATGATGCTGAGTCGGCATATGATTCATGATCTCGAGGAGCGTGTTGTAAGTCACGTGAGGCCCAAGATACCCGGCCGTGATATTATTTATGTCAGTCAAATGTTTCGACTGGTAACTCCTCACAATCTTTGACTATGTGTTTATTATAATTCAGCTTTGTTCACTCAATCAGACAAATTAATTATAATTACCGTTAATGATTATAATTGGAAAGGGTGTTTAGGTAATTTCACTTCTAAGGATAAATATTAATTTCTTTTTACAGCTAGTAACGTGGTGGTGGTGGACAACCTAGAATTCGCCGCCATTTATAATTCGGTTTTGTACTTCTTCTTGTTTCTACCACCGAGAAATGCTTATCATACCTGCTCTTAAAGTGCGTGTTTACACGCGTTTATCCAAATAGTAATTTTTGAAAATAATATTATTTTTATAATTAAAAGTGTTATAATTAAAGAAAACGAAAAAAAATAGAGGAATTTTTGTCTTTTGTTTTCCTTTATTCTAGGAAATATTTTTCCCCTCAAATGGCAAACCTTGTCATTTATTATACATAAAAAAATTGGGGAAAAATACAGTAATTTGTTCCATAAATAATAATTACCGTAATTAAAGATATTATTTATTATTAGAAGTTTTAATAAAATGGTATTTTGCTCTTTTTAATTTTCCTTTAATAATTGAAGATTTTTATTTCTTATATTAAACAACAAAAATAGAAATGATTTTCACATTTATTGTTTTTAATATAAGTAATATAGCAAAAACAAAAAAAAAAATAGATTCAAACCTATATTATATTTATAAAATTCTGTAATTAATTATTTACCAAAAAGCCTGTGAAAAGCAATTTTAAGTTCAAAAAATTAAAAGATCTAAAAATCACACCAAAAACAATTAAAATCATAACCTACATTATAACGTATTAATTTTTCTTATTATGAACTTATTTTTTTATAATTACTAAAAAACCAATAAAAATCCCTATCTTATAATTATTTTTAATTAATAGATGAATTCAAATATATTCCCCCCCCCCTTACAAAAAGGGATTACAAAAAAAAAAAGAACAACTTTTTTTAATTTTTAAAATACATAATCCAAATTTAATCTTCTAATTTAAAATTTAAAATTAATTTAATTCCACTAATAGTGCTGCACAACCCCTGTAAGCGCGCGTAAGGGATTCGCAATTCCCCGGTCATTTTCACCTGCACTCTGTAAAATGACAAGAAAAATTAAACAGTAACTTTTTTTTCACCGTACGTTTCGTCAATGTCCAAAATCAAATACCGCTTTCACGTAGGGCCCATAACGAAGTCAGGAACCACGTGGTTATAGAGAGTCCCGCTTGCTTGACCGTGTGATTTGTGGAAAACATGTCAAATAGTGGTGGCTTTGATCATCATGACATAAAGCCAATTCTCAAGTGGACATGGACATGTGCCCTCCTACTGAAACAGTGTCAAAGATTTTAAATTTTTTCTTTTTCCATTTTTGGCCCTTGGCCTGGACGTTCCTATCTAATTTTTTTCTGCGGGTCAACTGATAATAGTAATTCATACTACGGCTGCGAATTCGAACCAAAAATAATATATAATAATATAATTAAATAATTTTAAATTAAAATTATAAAAAGTGTGAACAATATACAAAATTTACGAATTAAGTTTCACGTTTGGAGCCAACATGCTACTTGGTGGGTCATTGCCCAAGAACATACAAGAAATAAAGTATTTTTAAATCGACTCTAAGATCCTTTAATTTTGATTTAATTATCCGGATTAACCGTAAACCCTACGTTGATCAAGTGATTAATTTGTTTTTTTTTTTTTTTCAATTAATTTGAAGTTTGACAAGGGTAGACCTAGGTAAGGTCAAGGGGGTTAGCTAACCCCTTAATTTTGGAAAATTTTCAGATATAATCCCTGAATTTTTAATTGATACTCTTTAAATTTTTAGCTGACTTTAACTAACTTTGAAATTTTCCATATTTAATCCTTAAAATTTTATTGTTTCTTTGTCATCCTCTTATATTTTATTTTTATTTTGGTCCGGCTGAAGCTTGAGAAGGAAGCAAAATCATGATCAAAACATTACATCGAACAAAGCAGAGAAGCAGCCGACCCATATTTATATGAAAATAGATGGGGTGGCCCTCGGTGGCTGAGTTTTGGGAATGGCTTCACGTGTCGAGAAATGATTGGTGGATGGAGCCAGCTGAGCATTTTGGTTTATGCAGCATTGGTTTGTGCTTAGAGGCATCGAAATTTATTTGGATTTTGAAGGATCACGCGTAGGGAAAGCCAGCCTGCCTGCCTGCCTGCTTGCATGCAAAGAGGTGGATGGAGATAATTATAAAGGGTTAAAAGGGGAAGGTGGTCACATGAACTGGAAATATTTACCTAGACGAAGGGGATTTGTCGTGAGAAACAATTGATTTTGTTTCTCACGTGATCACCCTTCATGTCTATGCATGGCTTGAATCATTAATATTTAATTTTGTTTATTTCTTGGTTACCCACCTAATCTTTTGCTTTTGTCTTCAAATAAATTTCCTATTAAATAACTTGAGTATCAAAAAAAAAAATTTCATGTATAAGAGGATAAGACATGAGTTTAAATCTTTTCTGATGATATTTCAATATTAAATTCTTAATTTATCTAGTTTAATAATTGTGGCACCGATATTAGATTTAAGATTCAACTTACTCAGTATGATTAGTTTCGCGTTTAACTCTGATGGGGTTTTTCATTAAAAAAAAAAAAACTCTAATAATGAATTTTTTTTTGAAAATGTGGAAAGTAAATGAGAATCCAATTTGGGGTCGAATCAGATGACTATTGAAGTTATAATGTTAATGTTCAATCGTGTGCATCTGTTCATAGGCTAAAATTATAATTTTATTTTTAAGATTTTATGAAATGAACAATATCATTAAAATGATGAACAGTATCATCAATTAAACAAATATATCACTGAATAAAAAAATGATTCTATCTTTAAACGAATTGTCGAGTTTGGAATTTGACACTAACTCAAATCAAATACACACTTAGTAAATATGGATTTTAAAATAGAATAACAGCTCCTAAATGTTGGATGGTGCAACTTTTCAAAATGAAATTCAAATTTTAAAGATGGAAATTGAAGAAAACAAGTTGGGTATTTGTTTAAAAAAGAAAATCATATGGATTAGCGAAGATAAACACGAAATTAAGTTAAATTAAGCAAGTTCTTGGAGTGTGGCTTGAAAACATAGAGCCAAGTGAACCCATAAACAAAAGACAGCTCGATAAGATACATCAAATTCGACAAATCCTCATGGCCTATCCAAATAAAAATTTTGAAAATTAAAATACAGCAGTTTGTATTTTGAAATTAATTAAGTCAATGAGATAGCATCAAGTCCAAGATCCTTATGGGATTATTTACTAATAACTTGCTAATCATCTTCATCAATAACTTAATCATCATTAATCGTTAACGGCCGTAGATGCTCTTGGTTATAGTGTAACCGGCTAGACATGCTCCCTTTTGCTTCTTCTCAAATTACCACCTTGTACTCATCTTCTCTGTTAATTCATTTCTTTGCTTGGTTCATGCATTATTAAGGGTTAATTACAATCTTGATACTTCCTTTTTACCTTTACTTTTTCAATTAAGTGTCATTAGTTAAGGGATTAATAAAGATTAAGTACTATTTTAAATGACTCAAATGTATACTTTTTAGATCTATGTATCTTTTAATATGATTGTATTTACCATGAAACTGTTATGAAATTCAATGCAAGAAGAGTAAGAAACAAACAATTTTCGACCCGGTTTGGTTAGAAAAACCAAAAGCTTATATGCACGGTGATAATATTATTCGAATAATATATATAAAAAAGTATTACAATGTGAGAGTGTTAGTAAGATGTTAGAAGTGTGTATCTTCTAACTTTTTTACCGTGTTAAATTTATAATAATGAAGGCTAGAATTACATGAGTAATCATTTAAGTAAAATTCTAAATTACGTAAATTGATGGGTATCGTTGAGATTTCAAAATGATAGAAGAGTAATTACACTTTGATTAAAATTTTTGAAATTGAGAAAGGAGATTCAAGACAATATAAAATTTTAATGTTAAAGAGATTGTGAGACAGAGACAAATCTTTTTATCTTTATTACAACTTTTGGATACAATCTTATACTATTTACATCTTGTCTCAATATATAGATTGGTATAACATTGATCTATTTATTATTCATCATCGCCCTTAGATGCATACATTATCAGTATGCATGATAAATAAGTTTATATAAATACTACAATATCAATTTATATAAATAAGTTTATACTAATCTTATATAATTTATTTATATATATAATATAAGTTTAAGCATGCAAGCATTACACGAACATTATAATACAATTGAGAAGACATAATAACAAAACCATACAATATTGAATCTTTGATTCTCACAAAAACCAAAATTTGTATACATACAATGAAAGTATTATATAAATGAATTAAAAAAAGTGTACGTTGAAAATGTATTAATCCCCATGAAATATAAAATAAAACAAGATCCATTCTTAAAAGAAGGGCCACCTCCACCTCCCTCTCCCTCTCCCTCTCCCTCTTCCTGGCCATACGCAGCAATTGAAGCTTTATATATTACAGTGTCGGGTTTTTATTTATTTATTTATTTATTTTCAATAAGGAAGAACAAATACTAATTAAGCAGCTCGAATTTTCATGAAAATAAATTGAATCTTCAATCAATGAGAAACAAAGCTTGGCTCTTCACAGACTCACAAGCTTCCCTTTGAAGCAAGAGATGTTGGTCTTCCTTTTTTCTCTTTCATTAATTCTCTCTACTTATTATTACAGACTGAAGAATATTGATGATTTATTGCAGTTTGAATTTATTAAGTTAATTAATTATAATTAGGGGCCACATGATCTTACTAATTACTTGCTTTTCAGTTACACCAAGGCTCTTCTCTTTTAGCAACCAAAAAGAGCCATGGCCTTTTTCTTCATGGAGCTCTTTGTAGATTTCCATGCACTGTTTTATCTCCACGTACCCCAATCATTTCTTGAGCTTGAAGATTAGATTACTTACCCGCAACCAAAAAGAAAGTCAGTAATGGTAGTTTGAGCAACAAAACAGAAGAATTTTAAACATTAAAATAAGATTTTAAATTATTTTAATAATATTTTAAAATTATACAAAGAAAACTAATCGTTAAATTTGAAGGTTTACTTATTTAATGTGATCGGTTTAACCTCAAATAGATGATTCTGTTCAAATAAGGTTTTTTTATTACCAATAAAAGAAAATTGATAATTTTCGATTAATATAAGTATTCATATTTATACATCAACTTGAAAGATATATATCGATGGATTGAATGAATATATATGAGGTAAAAAATTTTACTAATGAGAAGTACACAAAACTAAAAATATAAATTAGATAGGTAATTAAGAACTCGATGAATTTTTAAAGCGATTCAGCTGATTGTTAAACAGTGGCAGATCCAAGAGATTCAAACCCCCTTAGGTTTGGGAAATTATTGATTCATGAATATAAAAAATTAACATTCTCACTAACTCTCCTTGAATTTCATTATTTTTTTCTTGACCCTTAGGGTGCGTTTAGTTGAGGGAGATTAAAAATTACTCTGATAATCTACTTTTATTATTTATATTACTTTGTTTGGTTTATAAATAATAAAATATTTCGATAATATTCTATTATTAATGATGATATAATAAATAATATAAAAGATAAATGATTATCACCTCTATTTTAGGTATTAAAAGATTATCAAGATACTTTTTATTTTATTATAATATATAATTTATTTATTAATTTTTTAAGACAAAAATAATCTTATTTTCAATTGATATAACGAATAACATAAAAAATATTTTATAATAATTATATCTAAGAGTTTTTGAGTAAAATAATATACTAGTATTCTTTTATTACCTCTAATAAAACATAATAATTATTTATATCTATCCAATTTTATAAAATTTTATCAAATATAGTAATAATTTATACCCAATAATCTTTAAGGTAATCAATCTTGAAAGTAATATTTCAATTTTAATAATAAAATATTTTCAAAACCAAACGTCTTTTAATATTTTACTTTTATTCAACCTTAACCCTTAAATTTTATCTCCCGATCTACCATTGTTACTCAAAATTATGAGTCTACTATTTTATTATTAATTTCATAAATAATTAAATTCAAATTTTAATTTGTTAACTTTAAATCGATTTTAAACTAAATTTTTTAAATATAAACTGATTTTAAACTGAACCATACTTAATCTTAGTTTGAATTAAATTTTGGATTATTATATAATAATAATAATAATATGAAAAATATTTTCACTGAATCCGTGATTACTCGAGACCAGCAAAATTGTTTCGGTCACGTCTGAGTCTGACGTGGCAAAAAGAATGTTATCTAGTAATTAATTAAAATTAAATTATTAATACTTCATGGCAAGCACGACCACACAGATTGAAGAGAACGCACGTGCTGCCTTCTCGATTTTGGAAAATAAAAATAAAAATAGTAAATATATGTAATTGAGTATTCTTGTATTCCAAGAGTCGTGCGAGTATGGTCCATCATGCTTTACTAAATTCAGTGTAATTATTATTAAATAAATTTTTTTAAAAATAATTTTTAAAATATTAAAATATTTGCATTAATTAATTAATATATGTGATTAAATTAAATAATAGGATTTTGGGAAAATCTACTGTGTTTTGTTCCCTGAGTTGTATACACGTGCGACATCTTGGACAGGTGGGCCCACTGACACTTCTATGGTGAAGGACCAATAACCGGCGCCGTTTAAGGCTTCTCTCCGTGTATTACTGACACGTGTACATCGTCATGTGGGAATGACGTGGCCGAAATCAACTTTTAATGAAAATATAAAGTGAAGAGGGATTTTTTGTGTATGACTGATGGGAAATGGGGTTGTATTTGTTAATATTTAAAGTTCTGAAAATTATTGAGACGCATCCCAAATAAAGGGAATTTGATGGAAAAACATGTTTTATTGTCTTATTGGGAATTTGTTCAATTATTATTTTTATTTTTTTAATGTGTTTGGTTTGTATGATTGGTATGTTTTTGTATGTTGCCACCTAAAAAAGCCTTAAAATTAGGAGGATTATTGCTTTGGAATTTGGTGGTCAACTAATTTTTTCGTATATGATCAATCATAATGCATAATCAGTAAGGTCGGATTTGACCCAAAGTCAAATCTGAATAAGATTTAGCTTAAGATCTGTTCGAGATTAATGAACAATGTTCAAATTTAGCTAAAAAATAATTTAATTTTAAATTTCAATTAAATCAATTCAAACTCAAATATTCGAACGAACTCATTTATGAAAACTAGTTTACTCTTGCAAAATTAAATAATTTAAAATAAAAATGAATTATAATGGTTGCCATGAGACTCTCTAATAATCCACTAATAATGCACATTAAAGTGAACAATAATTCTCTAATTAAAAATAATAATAAAAGTGAATTACATTTTACCACCCAAAGTTTTATGAAATTATTTTCTCACATATGAAAAGCTTTTATTCCAATCGCCAACCCAAATTGCAACTCCTTTAGAAAGGAACTAATGGTTGTATGATAGAAAAGTTATTTTTGCTTCCCTTAACCCTAAATTAAAATAAAATTTTTGAAAAAAATAAAAATATGACTAAAAGGCTTTACAAATTAAAATAAAAATTCAAAAATTTGGCTTATAAAACTTAAAAAATCAAAATCAAAAATCAAAATATAATATATGTTAAATATAAAAATCAAGAAAATGGGAAATAAAATAAAACAAATTTGGTTAGAATCTACACTAACCAAGTTCGAATATGGGTTGGTGCGATTCACAAGTCTAAACCTTAATGGTCTAATTCAAATTAAATTGTACATGAACAAATGTGATCGGTAAAGATCACACAAGGCCAAACGTGACTCTAACCTAGTAAAATTTCAGCCAGACCTTTCCTTTAGTTTTTTATTAATTTTAAATTTTATTATAATTTAATGTCAAAATTAGAAATATAAAAATTTTTCAATAATTAAAGATAATATAGTAATTAAAATTGATTTTGTGTTAAGACTATTTTTCTTTAACAAAGTTACTATTCGAGTAGCTATATGAAGCATCAATTAAACTATATATATACAATTTAAAAAATCAGTTAGTTACTTAAATAATATGTCACAATATTATTAGATGATTTTATGTTAAAAATAAAATAATGTATAATTCTAATTAGGTATCTAATTAGGTAACATTGCTTACACATAGCATTCAAAAGGTACCAAACTTGAATCTCGTTGAACATATGGTGGGAAAATGTAATTCACTCTTACAATGTTTAAAACCAACCCAACCAATCCACTAAGCATTTTGCATAGATCCCACGTGGCAGCTTCCCCATTTGGGCATGTGTAAGTGGATGTTCAAAGGTGGAGAACCTCTGTACATGAACTTAGGTGACATTAATTAGGGTTAGGTTCTAATTGAATTAAAAAAATAATGAAGCCTGATTTTCAGGGACCATGCTCCAACCCCACTAGTGGCCACGACCTATTTGGCCCCCCCACTTATTTTAATCTTACAACTCAGATTTTGCTAATAATTTTATTAGACATGAGTCGTCATGTATTAAGATTTTTTTGTTTATACTTGGAAACTATAGCTTTATATTTAATTGATTTTTCTGTATTCCAAGGTATGGCTTCTGCCTCCCTCGGTCCATTGTTGTGAGGACGTGACCAATTGACTTGGAAATGTATATTATTTGTTTGTGATGTCTAGTGGTTATTGATATGTGAGTTGTGTCTTCTGTTTCTATTTAGTAATATTTTATATTATAAAATAGATAATATTATATGTATTTATTTTAAATATATAAATAAATATTTAAATATATATTATTATACAATTAAGTAAAACTTTATTTTTAATTTAAAAAATATTTAAAGATTCATGAAAAGGGTGGGTTATATGGTAATTAGATATATAATTATTGTTTTGTATAATAGATAAATGATGTAGGGTGAAGACAATTGGTGTGGGACAAGATCTCTGATAAAAAGATGCATGTGTTAAACACGAGAAGGCTGATGATTAACCAAAAACAGTAAGGATTTACAATGAAACATGAAGAAGGTTGACATTACATTAAAACCGGAGCATTGAAGAGATTTCAATAATTAAAATAAAGAAGAAACAACTGGGTCAGAAATAATATCCCGTTCTTGAAGGGTTAAATAGCCACATTTCTTTAATGCAGCCGATAAAATTGACCTTTTAATCTTGGAACTATAACACTATCTCGTACCTTTATTTGGGAAGTAAAGTCTTTGAAATATACACCAACCACGCTTTCTACTTGTACAATGTTGATCTAGGTGAATACATTTAGGGCGTACACCAATCTATTCAATTCAGTTTGGATTGAAGAATGACTCAATTTAAAAAATTTAGTGAAAGCAAATTATGGTTTATAATCCAGTTTGGGTGAATATGAAATTAAACCTAATCATAAACCCTTTTTACTGTAAGTTCTCTGAAAAACGGTGTCATTTTTGTACTTAAGTTATTCAAGAACAAACAAAAAATCAGTTTGACACTACCGTATCCTTAATTCTTCAAACTTCTACCCTAATTCAACTTTCATATTCTATTCACACTTCTGACCTAATTCAACTTCCATCTTCTACTCACCACGGCAGCCCACAGGCATCAGCATTAAGGTGTTTTAGAGTTCCCCTGTAACCGTTTACCTTATAATCCTAAAATAGGTAAGCTTAAAGGGTTATTTTTCTTTAGATCCTTTTTTCGAACAAGTGCGGATAATATTTTGTGTGTTTCGTGATAATTTATGTGGCGATGCATTCTTATGTTTTTACTTTCATTTATCTCCATCTTTTACGACACTTGCCAAGCCTTCAAGGTAATAAAACTGGACACAACCCTAGAAGCATTCATTACATCTCTATCATTAACCAAACAATGACTACCCCAAAATTGAATAGTTTCGGATATAAATGTTTCTTAGCACTATAGATTTAGAATGAAATGAGTCGGGGAAGTAATGTCTTAGCATTCCGAATCAGGACACATTTCATTAGCAAAGGTCACATTATCCATACAATAATAGAAAGCAGCATGAGTTCTCTTCTTTTTTTAACTAGGCCCACGTTACGTTATGGACCTATTTTTAAGTCATCGGATTTAACAGACAGGACATTCATTCATTACAGAAACTGAAAGACAAAAAAAATATATAAAAAGAGCCCCCTCCCTCACCTGCGCCACAACTCCTTTCAGCCCATGGCATATTTCTGGGTCCAGCTCCTTGCAGTTGTCTCGTACTTGTTCCTGTCTGTCTTGTACATATGCGCTATCTCTGGCACCAAAGGATCATCAGGATTTGGATCCGTCAATAATGAGCAGATTGATAACAACACCTATCATCCAAACGCAACCAACATTTTAAACCAATTGGCTGGCATCTATATAAATAAACACATAAACTAGAAGAAAAATCCTACTAGTAAATTATCTTTCAGATACAAAATTTGAATCAAGGATCAAACAGACAATGGAATTAATATGCTAAATTAAAAAAAAGAAAGCCCCAAGTCAAATAGATGATAATCTTCCAGGTAGCTTATGAGGTTAAATCATAAAAGCATGGATCAAGAGAATACGGATAATAGAAATTTCAGCACTAAACAAATTAACAAAAACCTTGGAAATGGTTAAAGCAGGGCTCCATTGCTCCTTCAAGATGTCAAGACAAATGCTACCGTTGCTATTTATATTCGGATGGAAAACCTTTGTCCTGAATGCAACCTGCGAGATACATCCATAAATATGAGACACGGGTGACAGATATATACAATCCTTAAGGTCAAGCAATTTTGAAAGACATGTAGAGTACTTTAAATATTTGGTAGAATGAAGAACACAAAAAGAGATCTCAATATTCTAGTTTCTTAAATTATTTTAACACATTTGATTGCAAAAACAACAAATACAGCTGAGATACATATTTAGTTGCACCAGAGTCCTTTTTATAAAACTATAAAGCATCAAATTAAATTTCCTAGGAAACCAGGCAAAACTACTCTCCAAGTTTGATAGCAAGAACTGACAGCAATGTATAATGCGCATGGAACTAAAAAGAAAGAAAACTGAAGAAATATAAAAAACCAGTTAATCCCAAAGATGAGACTACACAATCAAAATTTTATCAATTTGAAACAACCAGACGCCTATCAAAAGTGAAGTGCAGATTCAACATGGAACAACTATCACTAAACAAAGAAAAAATATATAATCCAAAATGTCCAAATACACACACCAGTTGCAACCCAAAAACATTAAACATATTGCTATCCCCGAATATCAGTAAACATGTAACGACTATAAAATGTAACTAGGGTAATACACACACAGATTCAACATGAAACTGCTATCAGTAAACAACTAAATAATATAAAATCCAAAGATGTCCAAAAACACACACCCAGGTGCACATCTACAGCATGAAGATACAAGCCAAAATCATTGAACATATTGCTGTCCCCAACTCTTGAAAATGTGAGAAAGCATGTTCAATAGCACTCACACATCATGGTGGAAGTCAAATTAGACTGAAATGTAATCATCACTAATTACCAAAGTTAGCAAGATGACTGAACGAAGGAGGAACAGAATAATATTAATGACCATATAAGCATCTTCATGAATGTAAGTAGGGTAATACATACCTTGGGGGGCTTAAATGGATAATCTGGAGGAAAATGAATGGTAACTAGGAAAACACCCCCTGCATAAGGACTATCTGGAGGACCCATAATTGTTGCTTGCCAATGAAACATGTCTTCAGCAACAGGACCTGCAATACACATGAATAACAAGAGAATTAAATAACCAGAACAACATAACTTTAAAGGGTAATATTATATAGAGCATTCATAAAAAAAGATGTAAGCAGGCTGCAAAACTTAGATCAAGTATTCAACCTATAAAAATTTTAATCACAGCCAAAAAGCACTCTTATAACACAAAAAGGCAAAGAGATACAACAAAGGAGCAGATGTAATGACAAGCTAAGGTTAAAATATATTTGAAGAAGAGGGAAAATATGCTTTTCTAAAACATTGCTTTAAATTCTGATGCACCTGGCTAGTTAAACTCCACTTCTTATAAATACATTGCATTGTTAAATTTCAGAAAATGTAATGAGTTGGTCAGCAGGCCAAACAAAATTCTGCTAAAGACTAGGTGATTTGGTTTCATCAGTACATGATAGTCACAACAGTAACAAATCCAATTTTTTTGGTTCTATTTCACAGCTTGCTCAGCCCTCCCACCGCCCATAAAGAAGCAATATCAAATGGGAGAAAATATAGTATCATATATTAGAGTATTTATTTGGCATACAGTTAGGACTAATGCTCATATCACCCGCAGGAGTAACAAATTAAGGCCACCAGCAGGTGCAACAAATTGGGAGAACAAATGGGACACAAATTGCAGGTGAGGACCACTAAAGAGAATGAACACGTGACCATTGGCTGCTGATGTTTGCAGTAGTAAGAGCAAATAAGAGATAAAATGACGAAAGGAAGAATAGAATTAAGAGCAGAATTGAGAGGAGACAAAAAAAAAAAAAAAAAAAGAGGCCTCAGCCTTGGGGAGGACTGCCACCTCTTGTTGCCAGATTATTTTCATTTCACTTCACTGATATTCAATTTCTGTTTTCCTATTTTTTCTAAACACCTCAGTGTAGTTGGACTAGGGATATATAGAAACTCTGCTAAGGTTGTTCCTTGTCGGATTGTGTGAATTGTTGTGTGTGTGTGATTTGGTACAACAATATTGTGTGTTTGGTTGGATTCTGCAGGTTCCTAACACAAAGTATACTACATAGATCCAAACCCAAGCACATCAGTGAAAAAAATGGTTTAAAGAATTTATTTCATATTTCTCAATCAGTTGCAATTATGAAAAAATGATACTAAAATCAAATACATTTTCGATCAACCTCAAATTACAGAAAGGCTTCCACCCAGGCATGACAAAGTATATTTACATCACAATTCCTGTTCACATAACTCCAAACCAGGACACCCAACTCATTGCAAGTCATCGTAATTCCATAGAGGTGCAGAACTAAAGTTTCCATTAACCCGTGAGACAGCTACTAAGTTTCATGAGTGAAAAAAAGGCCTTCAACTGGAAATTTGCAATCTGACATCAAACCACTCTTTTCAACTTATTGTTTAAAAGACAAATTATTCAGTCATCTACAGTACACCTAATGGCCATATTCTAGGCATTGATAGGGTAGGAGTAAAAGCAACAGTGAAATCACATCATGGTCCATCAACTCCATGACAAGTTACGCAATGACATCTAGTTCTACACTGGGATTATTGTAATATCAAAGTTATACAGTAATTTTATACAGCAATAAACTTATACAGCCGAAATGAGAAAAATAAGCCCAACAAATCATACCTTCCTGAGTGAATAACAAGTAAACCCCATTGAACAGAGTCTCAACCTATGGACACTCAAAATACACCAAAGATGGAGCAACACATAGCTAATTATCATGAATACATCTGAAATAGAACACATAAAGTACGTTACCAATTCAATATACCTAGACCTGAATAAGTAACAATTGCGCGTCCAGCAATTAACCATTGAACCATTACCATTTCCTAAATATCAACTCAAACTGATGCCTCCGTTTAATCCTCTAACAGCAATCGTTATTTGTATTCATCCCCTAAAATCACCTCAAGATAGACTATGATAAAAATTTAAGGCAAAACCACCACAACTCATGAAACATTGCACATTAGAAAAATTCAATACCACGTTAATCGTTGAAGCCAGTAAGCAACACTAGGCCAAACACCACTTAACTGTCCTCTTCTTTTCTTTACATAGGTGAAAAGAGAAACCTTCCAATCTCAAAACAACCACATAATTTGCCTCATTTTTCCTCCAAAGATACCAGATATGTCTATAGATATCGTTTAAATTCTACAAAAGTACATCATAGCAACCACACAGCGAAGAATTAAATGAATAAATAAGCACATAAAAGGATTACTCAAAAAAAAAAAAAATAACGAAAACCTAAAAAACCTCAGCATCATTCAGTCATCAAATCAGGAGAAGAAATTGAACATTAAAACAGAAAAATAGATCAAAGTCAAAGGCAAACAGATGCTATATACCAGCACTGCACGATGTTGGGGGATCCTTCTGCAAATCCTTGAGCTCTTTCAAGATCCGCTTCGAAGCCATCGTCTGAACCTACGATCCATCCAATAGATCTCCTCAGATCTTCATCATCACAACATATACAAGTAAAAAAACAATCAAAAGCAAAAACAAACCTAATAGATCGTAATCGCACCTGAGAGACACCTGATCCCCCTTGTTTCTTAAACGCGTTGTGTAGATACGTGAGAGAGGAGATCGATATATAAATCGCACGAAGAAGGAGAAGAAATATAAAAAAACGAGAGAAAATGAATTGAACGAGACTAGGAGAAATGGAAGGAAAAAAAATGAATTATGAAATTAGGATTCGGTGTGGTGATGACTTTGATAAAAAAAAATAAATTATGAAGGATCGGTATGATGATCTGGCCGGCTTTGTGTGATTTGACCTTCTGATTGAGCTATTCTCTTCTTATAGTGGACCCATATTAGCGTCTTCTCTACGTCTTACCAAAATTTCGCCGAAAGTTGCCGCCGAAAATAAGTTACTTGGGTTTATGTATTTCAAAATACTTGTGTTTGGGAATCTCTTGTATATAGTACGGTGTCGTTTTTTTGTTGGTTTTTTTTCCTTTGGTGGCAATGAATATTCTGCGAAGCGGTGTCGCTTTCCATTTTTCTGTAAGAATTTTGTAAATGCGCCTATAGATATGGTTTCGATGTGTGGTCCAATAGTGTCAATATAAAGTCATCATCTTTTGTACTTTTTGAGTTTCTTTTGCCACCCCTGAGGTTTCAGTTTTTACAATTTCTCCCACATTTGGGTGCTTTTGTTACAAAAATACAACGGTTGAGGGGTTTATTGTATCAAACCTTGGGGGTAAAAAAGTAATTGACTTAGAGATTTATTTATTCATCCCCACTAAAAACAGCACACCCACATTGTTAGCTGGCATTTGGCGAGACGCCATGTGGACGGCTTCCACTTATCGGATGGATGAGATTGAAACAGCGTAGATGAATGCCACGTCAGCTCCCCACTTTGACGGATTGAGATCAGTTGCACCATGAGACGTAATACAGGAGATAAAATTCCGCGTTCTAACCGACGTGGCTAACGTGCTTAATCTTCATCATTTCTCAGTTTCCTAAACCAAATCGACGATCAAGCCACGCAGACTTGCCTTCCAGCGGCTGAAATGGAACGGCTGAGAATGAACCGGCGCGTCCAAATTGATGAATCGCAGCCTCCGAATCACGATGCAGTTGACGACGGAGATGATAATTCATTGAGAATGAGACTATCGGAAAACAATGTGACCGAGAATCAGGAGCCATTTATGGGAGTTAAGGTCCGGCGAAAAGCTTCCCTTCACCGAGAATACAAAGGCGACTATATCGATGTGCCTTCTCACCCGTACTTGATGAAGGTTATGGAAAAGCAAGGTAATTTTCTTTGTGTATGGTTATCTAAGGTTTAAGTTTTGCAATTGATTATTATGTTTCGATTTGTTTTGTTTAGGGATTTTAGATGTGGTAAATCGATTGATGATTTTCATTTGATTATTTTTATTGGCCATGCATTGGTAGATGTTGTTATTTTCTCTTATAGCTTCTTTGAGAAAATCATCGTAGAGTTTTATGGTATCATCATAATTTGATTGAATTGCTTGAAATTTCCTAACTTGAATGAAGGTAATATATTAAAATTGTATAAAATTTTCGGCTTTGTTTTTTATGGCATCATTTTTACACCTTTATGGAAAATGTTAAAATTAGAATGAATTAAGAATATGAAGAGCTGCGTCCGTTGTTTGTATGCTTTAAATCTTGTATAATGTTTTATATTACAGTACCCAAACTGTATACTGTATATAATCTTGGATTGGGTGATGAAACGAGGAATGAACAGGTAATATTGTTGGGTTAACCATGTTTCTTTGAAGCATGGATAATGTAGTCAAAGTCGAAATAAACATGCACAATGTCAAGCCCATAGACGAGAGAAAGAGTTTCAGTTTGTTGGTTGGTTTTTCCTTCAATGAGGGACTTTTGGATTGGGGACTGGTGTTCATTGGAAAGTTTCGAGATGGTTATTTTAGATTCTTATTGATTTTTGCAGGTGACAATCGAGTGCTCTTTGCTGATAAAGTTTTGAAGTTCACTGCTACAGGGAAGATGAAGCGTCGCATTCTTTTGATTACTGATTTTGCCATTTACCTTGTTGACCCTGATACTGCAGCACTTAAACGCCGCATAGCTCTGGCAGCTGTTGAGAAGTTGTCTTTGAGTGAACTTAGTGATAATTTTTTGGCAATTATCATTCCATATGAATATGACCTACTCATGGCTAGTACTCGAAAAACTGAAATTGTTACTGTGTTAGTTGAAGCTACTAAGAGTGACTCAGGCCAAGTTGAGGTGGTTTTCTCCAATAGGTAAACTTAATTTATGCTGCTGCTACCTGTGCTCATTGTTAGACACTTCTGTGCATGCTCACTTCTTGGTCTTTTAGTGGGCTTGAGAGCACTTTGTAAAAGTTCTTGGATAATGTAGTCAAGGCTTGTCTTACTAGCATGCAGGCTTCCCTTTTTGAAGTTTTAGAATCCGGGAGAACTTTTCTTGTTTCATAATGGTTTGAATTATTTTGTTGCGGGGGTTTTTACATACTAGTGCACATGCTTAATGACGGTGGGTGAATTTTCCTTGCTTGATTCTGTGAGCACCAATGCTGTTGCTAGTATAATGAATTTAATATAGTTGTCATCATGGAAAAAAATTACTGTTGAATATGTGAATCTTTCTATTTGTTTTAATTTTATGTGTTAAATTAAATTTGATTTCATCTTTGGGAATTTTTATCATGAATAACGTTTTTTCCCAAATCTTTTCTAGGTTTGAGTATAATGCAACTTCTTATTTGGTAAAGGAAGTTCAATTTGAAGAAGTGGAAGGTCTGTGTTACCATAATACTAGAGTTGACTATGGCCTGTGCTGGTTATATGCTCCTTAATCATCATCTTTTTGTGTGTTGCAGGTGGTGTTAAAACAAGAATTCTGACAAGATAAGTTGCATCTTATGCTCGTTTAATATGTTTGTAGACTTTTGTGGGGAATTGGAAGTCTCCATTGTAAAGATAAAAGACTGATCATCCATATATATGTTGTTCCCTTCACGTTAAGGTCAACCTCCCCTTGAAAAATATGTAGCTTATTGTTTTGATATTTGAAATAGTGTGATTTATGATTCTTTTTTGCAAAAAAAAAAATGGTAGTGTGATTGTGTTATTTCAACTTCCTACCATTTTCATCCGGATGTGTGAATTGTGATATTTGTTGAGCAATATAATAATAAACGTTTGTCAGAGATGACATGCCTATTGTTTCAAATTTCATTTTTCTGCTT